>NC_134158.1:11234276-11564276 GCF_033958435.1 Carettochelys insculpta
GATGGATGGCTGTGGACGTGTGAGGCTGGATGGCAGAGAAAGGCAGGGATGGGAGGATGGAGGGGCGGATGGAAGGATATCACAGGGAGAGGGATGGATGTGGATGTGTGAGGCTGGATGGCAGAGAAAGGCAGGGACGGGAGGATGGACGGGCGGATGGAAGGATATCACAGGGAGAGGGATGGATGTGGATGTGTGAGGCTGGACGGCAGAGAAAGGCAGGGACGGGAGGATGGAAGGACATCACGGATGGATGGATGGATGGGGGTGTCTGTGGACGGATGGACGGATGGATGGGGGTGTCTGTGGATGGATGGATGGATGTGGACGTGTGAGGCTGGATGGCAGAGAAAGGCAGGGATGGGAGGATGGAGGGGCGGATGGAAGGATATCACAGGGAGAGGGATGGATGTGGATGTGAGAGGCTGGACGGCAGAGAAAGGCAGGGACGGGAGGATGGAAGGACATCACGGATGGATGGATGGATGGGGGTGTCTGTGGACGGATGGACGGATGGATGGGGGTGTCTGTGGATGGATGGATGGATGTGGACGTGTGAGGCTGAATGGCAGAGAAAGGCAGGGATGGGAGGATGTGTGATGGGGTTCAGGGGTCCCCCTGCACTGCACCCCGCCCGCTGGCAGGAGAGACTCTCACTCAGCAGGTACAACAGCAGGTTTATTAGGCAACAAATGTCCAGTTTCTCACAGAAGCAACAGCATAGCAGCCAGAGACAGTCCTTCCAACCTGTCCTGGGGGGAAGACCCCAAGGGGTGCCCCTCTGGGGTGTAGCTTTCCCCCTCCTCAGCCTGGCTGCCTTCCAGCTCTCCCTTCTCCTCGCCTCTAACTGCCGCCCCCGATTCAAAACCCAGCTCAGCTCCTCCCTGCTCTTTGTTCAGGCAGAGGTGTTATCTGCCAGTTGTAGCCCCAGGGTCATCCTTAGCCACTGGGAGCTGCTGCTTGCCTCGGACATCCAGCCTGACTCACACATGCACCCCCCCCACTCCATCACATCTCTCCCCCCTTCCAGACCGCACTGAGCGGGGTCACTTAGCCAGTGACCTGGGGAAGTTCGGGGCCCTCCCTGCGTGACAGGGCATCGGCTATGGTGTTGTTGTTCCCCTTCACGTGGACCACCTCCATGTCGTAGTCCTGCAGGAGCAGACTCCACCGCAGGAGCTTGGCGTTGGCCCCTTTCATGTGATGCAGCCAGGTCAGGGGTGAGTGATCGGTGTACACGGTGAAACGCCGTCCAAACAGGTACGGCTGCAGCTTCCCCAGCGCCCACACCATGGCCAGACATTCCTTCTCTATGGCCGCGTAGCTCTGCTCCCGGGGCAGCAGCTTCTTACTCAGGTACACGATGGGGTGTTTCTCCCCTTTGTCAGTCACCTGCATTAGCACCGCCCCCAGCCCCACGTCTGAGGCATCGGTGAACACCAGGAAGGGCTTGTTGAAGTCGGGATTTGCCAGCACTGGGGCCCTGACCAGAGCCTCCTTCAGCGCGCAGAGGGCCTCTTGGCACTGCTCGGTCCAGACCACCTTGTCAGGCTTTCCCTTTTTACACAGCTCCGTGAGGGGGGCTGCGATGGAGCTAAAGTGGGGCACAAACCTCCGGTAGTACCCCGCCATCCCAATGAAGGCCTGGACCTGCTTCTTAGTCTGGGGTGTTGGCCAATCTCTGACAGCCTCCACTTTAGCTGGCTCTGGCTTTAAGCAGCCGCTGCCCACCTTGTGGCCCAGGTAGGTCACCTCAGCCATTCCCACCTTGCACTTCCCTGCCTTGATAGTCAGCCCGGCCTTCTGGAGTCGGTCCAGCACCTGCTTGAGCTGGGACACATGGTCCTCCCACGTCTGGCTGAAGATGCAAATGTCGTCCATGTAAGCCAGGGCAAAGCTCTCCATCCCTTTCAGTAGCTGGTCCACCAGACGCTGGAAGGTAGCGGGTGCCCCCTTGAGGCCAAAGGGCAGGACCAGGAACTCGTAGAGCCCCACAGGAGTGATGAAAGCCGACTTCAGCCGGGCATCTTGGTCTAATGGCACTTGCCAGTACCCCTTGGTGAGGTCTATGGTGGTGAGATAACGGGCTCCCCCCAGCTTGTCTAAAAGGTCATCAGGCCTGGGCATGGGGTAGGCGTCCGAGACAGTGATGGCGTTAAGCTTGCGATAGTCCACACAAAACCGAACAGACCCATCTTTTTTAGGGACTAACACCACGGGAGAGGCCCAGGGGCTGGACAAGGGTTGGATCACCCCCAGAGCCAGCATGTCTTCAACCTCCCGCTCTATGTCCTGAGCCGTCCTCCCTGTGGCTCTGAATGGCACACACTTGACAGGGGCGTGGGTGCCTGTCTCTATTCGGTGGACAGCCAGGTCAGTGCGTCCGGGTCTGTCAGAGAACAGCTGTTGGTGCGAATGCAGCACCTCCTTGATCTCCGTCTGCTGGGCAGGGGTCAGCTGGTCTGAGAGGGGAATAGACTCCAGCAAGGAGCCGGCTCCAGTCCTTGTGAGTAAATCCACCAAGGGATCATCCCCCTGCCCCTCCCAGTGTCTGCACACGGCCAGCACCAAATTCTGCCTGTCCCAGTAAGGTTTCATCATGTTCACATGATAGACCCGGTGGCTGTGGGCCCGGTTCGACAGTTCCACCACATAATTCACGTCATTTAGCTGCTTGACGACCTTGAAGGGCCCATCCCAGGCCGCTTGCAGCTTGTTCCGCCGCACAGGTATAAGGACCATCACTTGGTCCCCGGTGGCATAGGCTCGGGCCCTGGCGTTACGGTCATACCAGACCTTTTGCTTCCTTTGGGCCATGGAGAGGTTCTCCCTGGCCAGGCCCATGAGCTCGGTGAGTTTTTCCCGGAAGGTCAGTACATACTGTACCACTGACTCCCCTTCAGGAGAGGCCGTCCCCTCCCACTCTTCTCTGAGCAAGTCCAGGGGTCCCCGTACCCTCCTTCCATACAGCAGCTCAAACGGGGAGAACCCCGTGGATTCCTGGGGCACCTCCCTGTATGCAAACAGCAGGTGGGGTAAGTACTTGTCCCAGTCATGGGGGTATTGATTCATGAAGGTTCTCAGCATCTGCTTCAGAGTCCAATTGAACCTCTCCACCAGCCCATTGGTCTGCGGGTGGTAGGCTGTGGCCCAGGTGTGCCGGACCCCACACTTGTCCCACAAGCTTTGCAGTAGGGCCGACATGAAGTTGGACCCCTGATCTGTGAGGACCTCCTTGGGGAACCCCACTCTGCTGAAAATGGACAGCAGTGCATCTGCCACGGTGTCAGCGTCGATAGAGGTCAAGGCCACTGCTTCTGGGTATCGCGTGGCAAAATCTACCACTACCAAAATATATTTCTTCCCCGAACGCGTTGCCTTGCTGAAGGGGCCCACTATGTCTATAGCCACTTTCTGGAAAGGCTCCTCTATGATGGGCAGTGGCCTCAAGGCAGCTTTCCCCTTGTCCCGGCTCTTCCCCACCCTCTGGCAGGGATCGCAGGACAGGCAATACAGACGGACAGCTGCAAAGATCCCTGGCCAGAAAAAGTTCTGTAACAACCTTCTCCTGGTGCGGTGGATCCCCTGGTGTCCTGCGAGCGGGACATCATGGGCTAGGTACAGCAGCCTGCGCCGGTACTTTTGGGGAACCACCAGTTGCCTCTGGACCTTCCATGGCTCCGCTTTGCGTCTGGGAGCCCATTCCCGGTACAGGAATCCCTTTTCCCACAGGAATCTCTCCCTGCAGCCCTCCCCCAGCTGTGGAGCTGGGCTGAGACTGGCCAGTTCCCTCAGCTTCTGCAAGGAGGGGTCTCTCTGCTGCTCTGCCTGGAATTCTTCCGCTCGGGCAGGGGCGGATGCTACTTCCCCATCTCTGCCTGGCTCCAGCACCCCTGGCCTGTGAGATCTGGTTTTTGGGGGCCTCCTTTCTCTCAGGGTTGGCCCCTGTGGCTTTGGCTGGGCCTGTACCCCTGAATCTGGGGAGCGCACCCCTCGTTTTCTTTGGCTACGGGTCAGGACCAGGGCACGAGGGCGTTCACCTTGCCAGTTCTCCAGGTCAGCCCCCATCAGTACATCTGCCGGCAAATGGCTGTGCACGCCCACTTCCTTGGGGCCTTCCTTCTTCCCCCATTTCAGGTGCACCCTCGCCATGGGCACCTTGAAAGGGGTCCCATCAATTCCTGTTATCGTCAGGTGGGAATCGGGTATCATGCAGCCCGGTGCCACCACCCCGGGTCGGGCCAGCGTCACGTCAGCACCTGTGTCCCAGAACCCCGTGACCTTTTTCCCGTCTACCTCGAGGGGTTTGAGACACTTGCTCCACAGAGGCATTGCCGCCCCCACTCTGTAAACTGGCCTCTGAGCATTTGGTCCCCCTGAGGAGCTGGTCTGTGGGGCGGATTCGGCCCAATCCGAGTGCCCATTGTCAGCACCACCCACCTTGGCCGCCAGCCCCTCTGACTTCTGGGACCCCACCCAGTTGACTCCATGACTCCCCGGCCTGCTCAACCTGTCTGGGAGCCTGGGGCACTGGGCTGCTCTATGCCCCTTTCGCCCACAGCGGTAACAGCCTGGGTCTTGTTGTGTCCCTCGGGCCGGCTGCTCTGTCCGGGCTCTGTTTGGCTCTCTGGGGGGTGGGTGGCTGGCCCCTCTTTCCTGGGCTTGCCCAAGAGGTGGTCCCCTCTGTCGTACAGTTAGGGACCGGTCTCTCTGAGATTCTCGGTTTCTCCAGGACTCCCTCTCCCTCCGGGACTCCCTCTCTCTCCGAGACTCCCTCTCTTTGTGGGGCTCACTTTCAAACCTGGCCCGGCTGTTTGTGAAGTCATCTGCCAGTTTCCCTGCATCATGTGAGTCCCCCGGCTTCCGGTCCACGAGCCACACCCTCAGGTCAGGTGCGCACATCTCGTAGAATCGCTCCACGACCGCCAGCTCGATCAGGTCGTCTACGGACTGGACTCCCATTCCGAACGCCCACTTCTGGTAGTATTGCTTCAGGCGGGCGGTTGTATCTACATGGGTTTCCTCTGGCCTCTTCTGCGCCTCCTGGAACTTCTTCTTGTACATCTCCGGAGTCAGCCCGAACTTATGCAGCAGGGCCTGTTTGAACCGTTCATAGTCCCCAGGCTGCAGCCCCACCAGCTGGCTGAGCACCGCTGCGCCCTTCCGGCCCAGCAAGGGGGTGAGGTGCCGGAGCCGCTCATCTGGGGGAACCTCATGCAACTCACAGGCTCGCTCGAAGGCGGTGAGGAACTCATCCATGTCCCCTGTGTCCTGACACTGGGCCAGCACACGCGTCTCCAAGTGACTGGCCACCCCGAGCCGTCTGGCCCTCTCCCCGCTTACCGCAGCTGGGGCCTCTTGGCGTCTCGTCTCTGCCATGGTTCGCTCATGCTCCCGCTCTCGCTCTCTCTCCTCACGCTCTCGCTCTCTCTCCTTCCGTTCTCGTTCTTTCTCCTCCCGCTGTGTCTCTTGTAGCTGGCGCTCGTGCTCACGCTCTCTTTCCCGTTCCTGGCGCTCACGCTCTCTTTCCCGTTCCTGGTGCTCCAGTTCCTTTAATCTCACCTCGAGCTCCAGCCGTCGCAGCTCTGCGGCGGGGGACTCTGCCCGCGATGGACCACCGCTAGCTGAGCGCGACCTGGTGGGCACCGCGTCTGTCTGACGGCGTCGAGCCCCTGCTCCTGTCGGAGAATCCGAAATGCTTCCCGAGGCTGACTGGCCACTTTCTGCCGGGACAGGCTCTGCCCCCCCGGATCGGTCATTCTCTTCCAGCTGTGCAATCAGCTGGGCCTTGGTCGCCTTCCCCACGGTCAGGCCCCTCTCTCTGCACAGCCCCGCTAGCTCTGCCTTCAGGAGTCGGGTATAATCCATCTCCCCGCTATCTCCCGGGGTATCCACTCACCAGCAGCAGCTGCAGGAATGGCTCTGTTCCCCCTCTGACTCCTGTGAGACTCCTTCCTTCTCTGGTGCTCAGTCAGCCACTGCTGGGAGCTCATCCGTGGGTGCAGTGCATCCCACTTCTGACACCAGTGTGATGGGGTTCAGGGGTCCCCCTGCACTGCACCCCGCCCGCTGGCAGGAGAGACTCTCACTCAGCAGGTACAACAGCAGGTTTATTAGGCAACAAATGTCCAGTTTCTCACAGAAGCAACAGCATAGCAGCCAGAGACAGTCCTTCCAACCTGTCCTGGGGAGAGGACCCCAAGGGGTGCCCCTCTGGGGTGTAGCTTTCCCCCTCCTCAGCCTGGCTGCCTTCCAGCTCTCCCTTCTCCTCGCCTCTAACTGCCGCCCCCGATTCAAAACCCAGCTCAGCTCCTCCCTGCTCTTTGTTCAGGCAGAGGTGTTATCTGCCAGTTGTAGCCCCAGGGTCATCCTTAGCCACTGGGAGCTGCTGCTTGCCTCGGACATCCAGCCTGACTCACACATGCACCCCCCCTACTCCATCACAGGATGGAAGGACATTACGGATGGACGGATGGGGGTGTCTGTGGACGGATGTGTCTGTGGATGGATGGATGGATGGATGGATGGCGGTGGACGTGTGAGGCTGCATGGCAGAGATGGGAGGATGGAGGGGCGGATGGGAGGATATCACAGGGAGAGGGATGGATGGATGGATGGGGGTGTCTGTGGACGGATGTGACTGTGGATGGATGGATGGATGGGGGCGTCTGTGGATGGATGTGTCTGTGGATGGATGGATGGGGGCGTCTGTGGATGGATGGATGGGGGCGTCTGTGGATGGATGGATGGGGGTGTCTGTGGATGGATGGATGGCTGTGGACGTGTGAGGCTGGATGGCAGAGAAAGGCAGGGATGGGAGGATGGAGGGGCGGATGGAAGGATATCACAGGGAGAGGGATGGATGTGGATGTGAGAGGCTGGACGGCAGAGAAAGGCAGGGACGGGAGGATGGAAGGACATCACGGATGGACGGATGGATGGGGGTGTCTGTGGATGGATGGATGGATGTGGACGTGTGAGGCTGGATGGCAGAGAAAGGCAGGGATGGGAGGATGGAAGGACATTACGGATGGACGGATGGATGGATGGGGGTGTCTGTGGACGGATGTGTCTATGGATGGATGGATGGATGGCTGTGGACGTGTGAGGCTGGATGGCAGAGAAAGGCAGGGATGGGAGGATGGAGGGGCGGATGGAAGGATATCACAGGGAGAGGGATGGATGTGGATGTGAGAGGCTGGACGGCAGAGAAAGGCAGGGACGGGAGGATGGAAGGACATCACGGATGGATGGATGGATGGGGGTGTCTGTGGACGGATGGACGGATGGATGGGGGTGTCTGTGGATGGATGGATGGATGTGGACGTGTGAGGCTGGATGGCAGAGAAAGGCAGGGATGGGAGGATGGAAGGACATTACGGATGGACGGATGGGGGTGTCTGTGGACGGATGTGTCTGTGGATGGATGGATGGATGGCTGTGGACGTGTGAGGCTGCATGGCAGAGATGGGAGGATGGAGGGGCGGATGGAAGGATATCACAGGGAGAGGGATGGATGTGGATGTGAGAGGCTGGACGGCAGAGAAAGGCAGGGACGGGAGGATGGAAGGACATCACGGATGGACGGATGGGGGTGTCTGTGGACGGATGGACGGATGGATGGGGGTGTCTGTGGATGGATGGATGGATGGCTGTGGACGTGTGAGGCTGCATGGCAGAGATGGGAGGATGGAGGGGCGGATGGAAGGATATCACAGGGAGAGGGATGGATGGATGGATGGGGGCGTCTGTGGACGGATGTGACTGTGGATGGATGGATGGATGGGGGCGTCTGTGGATGGATGGCTGGCTGTGGACATGCGAGGCTGGATGGCGAAGAAAGGCAGGGACGGGAGGATGGAGGGGCAGATGGAAGGACATCACAGAGGGAAGCGTGGATGGACGGATGGATGCAGAGATGAATTGGGATGTTTAAGGAGGGATGCTGGGAGCCCACAGACGGCTGCACTAACCCCCTTGCTTTACCCCCATACACTCACCGAGGGTCCGCGCTCACCCCGGGGTCCTGGCTTCCCAGATACACCCTGCAACAGAGAGAGCCAGTGATACACAGCCCGGGCATGGGCACCTGTGGAGAACCCTTCAGCCAGCTGGAGCCCAAGAGGGACCCTTCACGCCCACCCTTGGGATATCCCGGGAAACCCCAGCCAGAACCAAACCCCTCACAGCCCCACTGAAGACCTACCCACCCATGGTGTTGCAGAGTCCAGCCCCTCAGAACCTGCACAGGGATCCCTCATTTCAGAGCTCTGCAGTGACCCTCCCATGGGACATCCCCAAGGGGCACCTTGTTCACTGCTCTGCTGGGACCCCCAACTCCAGTCCCCTGGGACCTGTCCCACCCAGGGTGTAGCAGACACCCCCCAGCCTGTCCCTGGAAGACCCTCCCCAACTCTCCAACAGCCCCACCAATTTGTCCCTGGAGTGTGGGGGGCGGAACGGGTGTCAGCCCCACCCAGCAGAAGCTGCACCCCCTACCCCAGGCTCCCCAGTAATTTCTACCATGGCCACGCCTCCTGCAGAGGGAAATGTGGATCCCACTCCACTGGGGGACTGTGGTGGGGAGCCAGGCTTTGGGGGGATGGAGGGTTACTCACCCGAGTGCCCTTCTCGCCGTTACTGCCAGGAAATCCCGGGAAGCCCTGTGATCCCTGCAGAGAGAGAAGAGATGAAGGTTGGGGTGTGCTGGGCAGTTTTGGGGGAGCAGAGGGGACAGACCCACCATCCCCAGTGCTCACCTTTGGGCCTTGCCGTCCCGGGTAGCCAGGAAGCCCTGGTACTCCCAGCTTCCCCTGCAAGAGAGAGATGGGGTTAGGCGGATGGGACAGGGGGCCTGCCCCTCTTGGGGGCACTGGCTCTGACCTGGCCCTGGAGCAGGGACTGGCTGTTCAGGGGGTGTGGGATAGCACACATGGGCAGGGTTCTGCCCCATATAGGGGGCGCTGGCTCTGACCTGGCCCTGGAGCAGGGACTGGCTGTTCAGGGGGTCTGGGATAGCACACATGGGCAGGGTTCTGCCCCGTAGGGGGGCGCTGGCTCTGACCTGGCCCTGGAGCAGGGACTGGCTGCTCAGGTGGTGTGGGATAGCACACATGGGCAGGGCTCTGCCCCATAGGGGGACGCTGGCTCTGACCTGGCCCTGGAGCAGGGACTGGCTGTTCAGGGGGTCTGGGATAGCACACATGGGCAGGGTTCTGCCCCATAGGGGGGCGCTGGCTCTGACCTGGCCCTGGAGCAGGGACTGGCTGTTCAGGGGTGTGATGGAGTGGGGAATACCTGTGTGTGTGAGGGGCTCACAGAGGGTGTGGGGCTCCTGCTGAGGGTAACCCTGACGACCAGGTAACACCTTTGTACTGCAGACAAAGGAGGAGGTGGAGCCTGAGGGGTTTGAATTGGAACTGGGAGTTGGAAGCAGTTAGTCTGGGCTGAGGGAGAGAGAGACAAAGGACGGGGCCAGGCCCCGGCTCTGGGGGCCCCTCGGGGCCTCCTCTCCCCAGCATGGATGGGACTGGCTGTCTCTGCCGGCTGCACTGACCCCTCTGTACGACGCTGTGTCCTGTCGGCTAATAAACCCGCTGTTCTCCTGCTAAGTGAAAGACTCTCCTGCCTGCGGACAGGGTGCAGAGCCTGGGGGACCCCAGAACTCCATCACAAGGGGGTGTGGGATAGCACACGTGGGCAGGGTTCTGCCCCATAGGGGGGCGCTGGCTGTGACCTGGCCCTGGAGCAGGGACTGGCTGTTCAGGGGGTGTGGGATAGCACACGTGGGCAGGGTTCTGCCCCATAGGGGGACGCTGGCTCTGACCTGGCCCTGGAGCAGGGACTGGCTGTTCAGGGGGTCTGGGATAGCACACATGGGCAGGGTTCTGCCCCATAGGGGGGTGCTGGCTCTGACCTGGCCCTGGAGCAGGGACTGGCTGTTCAGGGGGTGTGGGATAGCACACGTGGGCAGGGTTCTGCCCCATAGGGGGGTGCTGGCTCTGACCTGGCCCTGGAGCAGGGACTGGCTGTTCAGGGGGCCTGGGATAGCACACATGGGCAGGGTTCTGCCCCATAGGGGGCGCTGGCTCTGACCTGGCCCTGGAGCAGGGACTGGCTGTTCAGGGGGTCTGGGATAGCACACGTGGGCAGGGTTCTGCCCCGTAGGGGGGCGCTGGCTCTGACCTGGCCCTGGAGCAGGGACTGGCTGTTCAGGGGTGTGCTGGAGTGGGGGATACCTGTGTGTGTGAGGGGCTCACAGAGGGTGTGGGGCTCCTGCTGAGGGTAACCCTGACGACCAGGTAACACCTTTGTACTGCAGACAAAGGAGGAGGTGGAGCCTGAGGGGTTTGAATTGGAACTGGGAGTTGGAAGCAGTTAGTCTGGGCTGAGGGAGAGAGAGACAAAGGACGGGGCCAGGCCCCGGCTCTGGGGGCCCCTCGGGGCCTCCTCTCCCCAGCATGGATGGGACTGGCTGTCTCTGCCTGCTGCACTGACTCCTCTGTACGATGCTGTGTCCTGTCGGCTAATAAACCCGCTGTTCTCCTGCTAAGTGAAAGACTCTCCTGCCTGCGGACAGGGTGCAGAGCCTGGGGGACCCCAGAACTCCATCACAAGGGGGTGTGGGATAGCACACGTGGGCAGGGTTCTGCCCCATAGGGGGGCGCTGGCTGTGACCTGGCCCTGGAGCAGGGACTGGCTGTTCAGGGGGTGTGGGATAGCACACGTGGGCAGGGTTTTGCCCCATAGGGGGGGCGCTGGCTCTGACCTGGCCCTGGAGCAGGGACTGGCTGTTCAGGGGGTCTGGGATAGCACACGTGGGCAGGGTTCTGCCCCATACGGGGGCGCTGGCTCTGACCTGGCCCTGGAGCAGGGACTGGCTGTTCAGGGGGTCTGGGATAGCACACGTGGGCAGGGTCCTGCCCCATAGAGGGACGCTGGCTCTGACCCGGCCCTGGAGCAGGGACTGGCTGTTCAGGGGGTGTGGGATAGCACACGTGGGCAGGGCTCTGCCCCATAGGGGGACGCTGGCTCTGACCTGGCCCTGGAGCAGGGACTGGCTGTTCAGGGGGTCTGGGATAGCACACGTGGGCAGGGTCCTGCCCCATACGGGGGTGCTGGCTCTGACCCGGCCCTGGAGCAGGGACTGGCTGTTCAGGGGGTCTGGGATAGCACACGTGGGCAGGGTCCTGCCCCATAGGGGGACGCTGGCTCTGACCTGGCCCTGGAGCAGGGACTGGCTGTTCAGGGGGAGTGGGATAGCACACATGGGCAGGGTTCTGCCCCATAGGGGGGCGCTGGCTCTGCGCTGGCTCTGACCTGGCCCTGGAGCAGGGACTGGCTGTTCAGGGGGTCTGGGATAGCACACATGGGCAGGGTTCTGCCCCATAGGGGGGCGCTGGCTCTGCGCTGGCTCTGACCTGGCCCTGGAGCAGGGACTGGCTGTTCAGGGGGTCTGGGATAGCACACATGGGCAGGGTTCTGCCCCGTAGGGGGGGCGCTGGCTCTGACCTGGCCCTGGAGCAGGGACTGGCTGTTCAGGGGGTGTGGGATAGCACACGTGGGCAGGGTTCTGCCCCATAGGGGGGCGCTGGCTCTGACCTGGCCCTGGACCAGGGACTGGCTGTTCAGGGGGTGTGGGATAGCACACGTGGGCAGGGTTCTGCCCCATAGGGGGGCGCTGGCTCTGACCTGGCCCTGGACCAGGGACTGGCTGTTCAGGGGGTGTGGGATAGCACACGTGGGCAGGGTTCTGCCCCATAGGGGGGCGCTGGCTGTGACCTGGCCCTGGAGCAGGGACTGGCTGTTCAGGGGGTGTGGGATAGCACACGTGGGCAGGGTTCTGCCCCATAGGGGGGCGCTGGCTCTGACCCGGCCCTGGAGCAGGGACTGGCTGTTCAGGGGGTGTGGGATAGCACACGTGGGCAGGGTTCTGCCCCATAGGGGGGCGCTGGCTGTGACCTGGCCCTGGAGCAGGGACTGGCTGTTCAGGGGGTGTGGGATAGCACACGTGGGCAGGGTTCTGCCCCATAGGGGGGCGCTGGCTCTGACCCGGCCCTGGAGCAGGGACTGGCTGTTCAGGGGGTGTGGGATAGCACACGTGGGCAGGGCTCTGCCCCATATTGGGGGCGCTGGCTCTGACCTGGCCCTGGACCAGGGACTGGCTGTTCAGGGGGTCTGGGATAGCACACGTGGGCAGGGTTCTGCCCCATAGGGGGGCGCTGGCTCTGACCTGGCCCTGGAGCAGGGACTGGCTGTTCAGGGGGTGTGGGATAGCACACATGGGCAGGGTTCTGCCCCATAGGGGGGCGCTGGCTCTGACCCGGCCCTGGAGCAGGGACTGGCTGTTCAGGGGGTGTGGGATAGCACATGTGGGCAGGGTTCTGCCCCATATTGGGGGCGCTGGCTCTGACCCGGCCCTGGACCAGGGACTGGCTGTTCAGGGGGTGTGGGATAGCACACGTGGGCAGGGTTCTGCCCCATAGGGGGGGCGCTGGCTCTGACCTGGCCCTGGAGCAGGGACTGGCTGTTCAGGGGGTGTGGGATAGCACACGTGGGCAGGGCTCTGCCCCATATTGGGGGCGCTGGCTCTGACCCGGCCCTGGACCAGGGACTGGCTGTTCAGGGGGTGTGGGATAGCACACGTGGGCAGGGTTCTGCCCCATAGGGGGGCGCTGGCTCTGCGCTGGCTCTGACCTGGCCCTGGACCAGGGACTGGCTGTTCAGGGGGTGTGGGATAGCACACGTGGGCAGGGCTCTGCCCCATATTGGGGGCGCTGGCTCTGACCCGGCCCTGGACCAGGGACTGGCTGTTCAGGGGGTGTGGGATAGCACACGTGGGCAGGGCTCTGCCCCATATTGGGGGCGCTGGCTCTGACCCGGCCCTGGACCAGGGACTGGCTGTTCAGGGGGTGTGGGATAGCACACGTGGGCAGGGCTCTGCCCCATATTGGGGGCGCTGGCTCTGACCCGGCCCTGGACCAGGGACTGGCTGTTCAGGGGGTGTGGGATAGCACACATGGGCAGGGCTCTGCCCCATAGGGGGGCGCTGGCTCTGCGCTGGCTCTGACCCGGCCCTGGACCAGGGACTGGCTGTTCAGGGGGTGTGGGATAGCACACGTGGGCAGGGTTCTGCCCCATAGGGGGGCGCTGGCTCTGACCTGGCCCTGGAGCAGGGAGTGGCTGTTCAGGGGGTGTGGGATAGCACACGTGGGCAGGGTTCTGCCCCATAGGGGGGGCGCTGGCTCTGACCTGGCCCTGGAGCAGGGAGTGGCTGTTCAGGGGGTGTGGGATAGCACACGTGGGCAGGGTTCTCCCCCATAGGGGGGCGCTGGCTCTGACCTGGCCCTGGAGCAGGGACTGGCTGTTCAGGGGGTGTGGGATAGCACACATGGGCAGGGTTCTGCCCCGTAGGGGGGGCGCTGGCTCTGACCTGGCCCTGGAGCAGGGACTGGCTGTTCAGGGGGTGTGGGATAGCACACGTGGGCAGGGTTCTGCCCCATAGGGGGGCGCTGGCTCTGACCTGGCCCTGGACCAGGGACTGGCTGTTCAGGGGGTGTGGGATAGCACACGTGGGCAGGGTTCTGCCCCATAGGGGGCGCTGGCTCTGACCTGGCCCTGGAGCAGGGACTGGCTGTTCAGGGGGTGTGGGATAGCACACGTGGGCAGGGTTCTGCCCCATAGGGGGGCACTGGCTCTGACCTGGCCCTGGAGCAGGGACTGGCTGTTCAGGGGGTGTGGGATAGCACACGTGGGCAGGGCTCTGCCCCATAGGGGGGCGCTGGCTCTGACCTGGCCCTGGAGCAGGGACTGGCTGTTCAGGGGGTGTGGGATAGCACACGTGGGCAGGGTTCTGCCCCATATTGGGGGCGCTGGCTCTGACCCGGCCCTGGACCAGGGACTGGCTGTTCAGGGGGTGTGGGATAGCACACGTGGGCAGGGTTCTGCCCCATAGGGGGGCGCTGGCTCTGACCTGGCCCTGGAGCAGGGACTGGCTGTTCAGGGGGTGTGGGATAGCACACGTGGGCAGGGTTCTGCCCCATAGGGGGGCGCTGGCTCTGACCCGGCCCTGGAGCAGGGACTGGCTGTTCAGGGGGTGTGGGATAGCACACGTGGGCAGGGTTCTGCCCCATAGGGGGGCGCTGGCTCTGACCTGGCCCTGGAGCAGGGACTGGCTGTTCAGGGGGTGTGGGATAGCACACGTGGGCAGGGTTCTGCCCCATAGGGGGGCGCTGGCTCTGACCTGGCCCTGGACCAGGGACTGGCTGTTCAGGGGGTGTGGGATAGCACACGTGGGCAGGGTTCTGCCCCATAGGGGGCGCTGGCTCTGACCTGGCCCTGGAGCAGGGAGTGGCTGTTCAGGGGGTGTGGGATAGCACACGTGGGCAGGGTTCTGCCCCATAGGGGGGCACTGGCTCTGACCTGGCCCTGGAGCAGGGACTGGCTGTTCAGGGGGTGTGGGATAGCACACGTGGGCAGGGCTCTGCCCCATAGGGGGGCGCTGGCTCTGACCTGGCCCTGGAGCAGGGACTGGCTGTTCAGGGGGTGTGGGATAGCACACGTGGGCAGGGTTCTGCCCCATATTGGGGGCGCTGGCTCTGACCCGGCCCTGGACCAGGGACTGGCTGTTCAGGGGGTGTGGGATAGCACACGTGGGCAGGGTTCTGCCCCATAGGGGGGCGCTGGCTCTGACCTGGCCCTGGAGCAGGGACTGGCTGTTCAGGGGGTGTGGGATAGCACACGTGGGCAGGGTTCTGCCCCATAGGGGGGCGCTGGCTCTGACCCGGCCCTGGAGCAGGGACTGGCTGTTCAGGGGGTGTGGGATAGCACACATGGGCAGGGCTCTGCCCCATATGTGGGGCGCTGGCTATGACTCGGCCCTAGAGCAGGGAGTGGCTGTTCAGGGGGTCTGGGATAGCACACGTGGGCAGGGTTCAGTCCCTCAGGCTGGGCACTGCCCCATGCTGCCCATGCTGCCCCAGCTCCTCACCTTCTCTCCGACTGGTCCGAGGGGACCCGGGTCGCCCGAGGGTCCAGTCCGGCCTTTGGGACCTTCCGGTCCATCCTCGCCTCTGGATCCCAGCACACCCACCTCACCCTGCAGGTGGGGAGAGAAAAGATGGGTGGGTGGGCACTGCTGGGAGCAGGTGGCAGCCGGGGGGGGTCTGGGCACACACTTACCCTGTCTCCTTTCACCCCCATGTCACCCTTGAAGCCAGGAAATCCTTCCTCGCCCTGCAAAGACAGACAGATCGGGGACTGTCACCGCCAGGGAGGTAAAGCCAGAACAGGAGGGGCATCGGAGTCCGAGGCCCAGCAATGTCAGGAAAGGGTTATGTGACACACCCTCCACACTGCAGGGAGGAGACACCCCAGGGCACTGCCTATCTGAGTGGGGGGTCCTGCTCCTGCCCCCCCAGAAATCAGCTGGACTCTGCACCTGGGAGCAAGGAGCAGCTGTAACTGCCCACAGGTGGGCTCAAACCTGGCACCTCCGGAGCCTAGTGCAGGCAGCTCTGCAGCTCCATCGAAGGGCCGGCTGGCTCCCAGCGTGGGCTGCAGAGGACACTGGTTCTCTCTGTGACGTGGTCTGGGTACCACGCCATGGGACAGAGACCCACACCAGGCGCAGGGGTTACACGGCCACATCCCAGAGGGAGAGAACGCTGGGTGCTCCGTGGCACCCGGCTCTCCCCGCCCAGGTCCCACCTCCAGCCCTGCCCGTCCCGGGCACCGCAGGGGGAGGAGATTTACAGCAAGAGCCCCAGACTAGAGTGTGGGGGAATCTCTTCTCGAACCCTGGTCGGGGTGCGTGGCTAGGGGGCGCTGGGCGCCGTTCCCCAGTCTGGCACCAGGGGGCGCTGGGCGCCGTTCCCCAGCCTGGCACCAGGGGGCGCTGGGCACTGCTCCCACAGGCTGAGAGTGGGGGCACTGGGCGCTGTTCCCCTGGCCTGCCACTTGGGGGCGCTGTGCTCTATTCCCACAGGCTGGCACTAGGGGGCGCTGTGCTCTATTCCCACAGGCTGACACTACTGGGTGTTGTGCTCTATTCCCACGGGCTGGCACTACTGGGTGTTTCTATTCCCACGGGCTGGCACTAGGGGGTGTTGTGCTCTATTCCCACGGGCTGGCACTAGGGGGCGCTGTGCTCTGTTCCCACGGGCTGGCACTACTGGGTGTTGTGCGCTATTCCCACAGGCTGGCACTAGGGGGCACTGTGCGCTGTTCCCACGGGCTGGCACTAGGGGGCGCTGTGCGCTATTCCCACGGGCTGGCACTACCAGGGCGCTGTTCTCTATTCCCACGGGCTGGCACTAGGGCGCGCTGTGCTCTGTTCCCACCGGCTGGCACTACTGGGTGTTTCTATTCCCACGGGCTGGCACTAGGGGGCGCTGTGCTCTATTCCCACGGGCTGGCACTACTGGGTGTTTCTATTCCCACGGGCTGGCACTAGGGGGCGCTGTGCTCTATTCCCACGGGCTGGCACTACTGGGTGTTTCTATTCCCACGGGCTGGCACTAGGGCGCGCTGTGCTCTGTTCCCACGGGCCGGCACTGAGGCACTATTCCCCGGCCTGGTACTAGAGGGCGCTGGGTACTGTTCTTCAGCCTGGCACTAGGGGTGCCAGAGGCAGTGCCAGGAACATACCCCACTTGTGATTGAGGGGCGGAGAAACAGAACTCACCTTCTCGCCCTTATGACCCTTCAGCCCCCGAATTCCATCCACGCCCTGTGAGAGACGGAAAGAGTTCGACAGGCCGAGCAGAGCAGCTACAGAAGTGGGCGCTGACATATTGTCAAACGTAGACTCGAGACTCACAAATCTGTCAGCACTGAACCCAGGAGTCCCGGCTCCCAGCTCCCTTCTCTCCCACACAAACCCCCTTCCCTCCCAGAACCAGGGAGAGAACCCAGGAGTCCCGGCTCCCTTCTCTCCCACACAAACCCCCTTCCCTCCCAGAACCAGGGAGAGAACCCAGGAGTCCTGGCTCCCAGCTCCCTTCTCTCCCACGCAAACCCCCTTCCCTCCCAGAACCAGAGAGAGAACCCAGGAGTCCTGGCTCCCAGCTCCCTTCTCTCCCATGCAAACCCCCTTCCCCCACAGAACCAGAGAGAGAACCCAGGAGTCCCGGCTCCCTTCTCTCCCACACAAACCCCCTTCCCTCCCAGAACCAGGGAGAGAACCCAGGAGTCCCGGCTCCCTTCTCTCCCACACAAACCCCCTTCCCTCCCAGAACCAGGGAGAGAACCCAGGAGTCCTGGCTCCCAGCTCCCTTCTCTCCCACGCAAACCCCCTTCCCCCCCAGAACCAGAGAGAGAACCCAGGAGTCCTGGCTCCCAGCTCCCTTCTCTCCCACGCAAACCCCCTTCCCCCACAGAACCAGAGAGAGAACCCAGGAGTCCTGGCTCCCAGCTCCCTTCTCTCCCACACAAACCCCCTTCCCTCCCAGGGCCAGGGAGAGAACCCAGGAGTCCCGGCTCCCAGCTCCCTTCTCTCCCACACAAACCCCCTTCCCCCACAGAACCAGGGAGAGAATCCAGGAGTCCCAGCTCCCAGCTCCCTTCTCTCCCACACAAACCCCCTTCCCTCCCAGGGCCAGGGAGAGAACCCAGGAGTCCCGGCTCCCAGCTCCCTTCTCTCCCACACAAACCCCCTTCCCTCCCAGAACCAGAGAGAGAACCCAGGAGTCCCAGCTCCCAGCTCCCTTCCCTCCCACACAAACCCCCTTCCCTCCCAGAACCAGGGAGAGAACCCAGGAGTCCCGGCTCCCAGCTCCCTTCTCTCCCACACAAACCCCCTTCCCTTCCAGAGCCAGGGAGAGAACCCAGGAGTCCCGGCTCCTATCGGCTATAACCCTTTTGTTTACCCAGGATCTTCCTTTTCCAGCTCAAGGAGCAGGACCACGTGGCCTCTGGACCTTTGCATATCCTTGCTAAGAATTGTGGGTAACATCTCAGCCCCAGAAAGTCATGCCAAGTCCTGGGACCCACCAGGCATTTACCTTTACACCACGTGGGCCTGGGTAGCCAATTGGACCTTGGGGACCGGACGGACCCTGCAATGGAAAGAGATCAGACCAATCACAGGGGACAGTCACCAGCATCACTGCTCCCAGCCCTGCCTACTTGGAGATTAGAGCCAGGGATAGGCAGGTGTCAGCCCATGGACCCAGGGGCTCGGACTTGCATGTGGGGTGTCAGAGCCTGAGCGCCTCACCCCTTGACCTAGGGGGTTGTGGGGGAGGCTCAACCTCAGTGTCCGAGCAACTCCAGGGGATGACAGGAATGGACGAGAGTGGACGCTGCCCCTTACCTGGTTACCTTTGGTTCCGGGTGGACCCTCCTTTCCGGGGTGTCCCTGACAGGGAGGGAAGGGAGAAGATGGCGACGGATGAATCTTTAACACCAGCAACACAGCAATCAACCCTGGCGTGGCCCTATCCCCATGCTTGGGGAGCCACCTCAACCCCCCCACCCGAATCCTGGGGGGCAGGAACAGCTCTCATCTGCCTGGCTCCGGGCGGCACAGCAGCCCTTTGTCCAGAACGCATTTAACTGAGGGTGGGGGGCACCTGGCCCAGCTGGGGGTGCAGGGTCAGTGGCACTTGGCTGTGCCAGCGGGTGTAGACCAGGGTTGGCGTGAGGGGGGTAGCTGCCTTTGGGAACCAGGCCAGAACTAAGGCTGCAGGCCCTGGGGCCAATCCCAGCCACTGGCATTCAATGGGTCAACCAGCTGAGCCAGGCTGAAAAAATAACAGCGCCAACAGGAAGTGGTGCTAGCTCACTTCCTGCTAAATATGGCCACCAGGTCCTGACCCCATAAGTAGGGGGGCATGAGTAAGGGGCCAACAGGAAGTGCTGCTAGCTCATTTCCTTGTCCTCGCCCCATGAGCTGGGTACGAGTAAGGGGCCAACAGGAAGTGCTGCTAGCTCATTTCCTGTTCTTGCCCCATGAGCCAGGGCGCGAGTGAGGGGCCGACAGGAAGTGCTGCTAGCTCATTTCCTGTCCTTGCCCCATGAGCTGGGTACGAGTAAGGGGCCAACAGGAAGTGCTGCTAGCTCATTTCCTGTTCTTGCCCCATGAGCCAGGGCGCGAGTGAGGGGCCGACAGGAAGTGCTGCTAGCTCATTTCCTGTCCTTGCCCCATGAGCCAGGGCGCGAGTGAGGGGACAAAAGGAAGTAGTGCTGTCTCACTTCCTGTTAAATGTGGCCACCAGGTCCTCACCCCAGGAGCCGGGTGAGAGTAAGGGGCCGACAGGAAGTGCTGCCAGCTCATTTCCTGTCCTTGCCCCATGAGCCGGGTGCGAGTGAGGGGCCAACAGGAAGTAGTGCTGTCTCACTTCCTGTTAAACGTGGCCACCAGGTCCTCACCCCATGAGCCGGTTGCGAGTGAGGGGCTGACAGGAAGTGCTGCTAGCTCATTTCCTGTCCTTGCCCCATTAGCCGGGTGCGAGTGAGGGGTCGACAGGAAGTGCTGCTAGCTCATTTCCTGTCCTTGCCCCATGAGCCAGGGCGCGAGTGAGGGGACAAAAGGAAGTAGTGCTGTCTCACTTCCTGTTAAACGTGGCCACCAGGTCCTCACCCCAGGAGCCGGGTGAGAGTAAGGGGCCGACAGGAAGTGCTGCTAGCTCATTTCCTGACCCTGCCCCAGGAGCTGGGTGCGAGTGAGGGGCTGACAGGAAGTGCTGCTAGCTCATTTCCTGTCCTCGCCCCATGAGCCGGGTGAGAGTAAGGGGCCAACAGGAAGTGCTGCCAGCTCATTTCCTGTCCTTGCCCCATGAGCCGGGTGCGAGTGAGGGGCCAACAGGAAGTAGTGCTGTCTCACTTCCTGTTAAACGTGGCCACCAGGTCCTCACCCCATGAGCCGGTTGCGAGTGAGGGGCTGACAGGAAGTGCTGCTAGCTCATTTCCTGTCCTTGCCCCATGAGCCGGGTGCGAGTGAGGGGCCGACAGGAAGTGCTGCTAGCTCATTTCCTGTCCTTGCCCCATGAGCCGGGTGCGAGTGAGGGGCCGACAGGAAGTGCTGCTAGCTCATTTCCTGTCCTTGCCCCATGAGCCGGGTGCGAGTGAGGGGCCGACAGGAAGTGATGCTAGCTCACTTCCTGTCCTTGCCCCATAAGCAAGGGGCACTGGTATGATGATGGGATCTTTACAGGAAACAGTGCTACCTCACTTCCTGTTAAACATGGCTGCTCTGCCCTCACACCCCTGTCAAAGAGGGGGTGTCAGGCAAGGAGCCACCTTCCTGTAAGACATGGCTGCTGGCCCTTGCCCCCGGGGTAGGCGGGACCCCCGCTGAGACCACCAGGAAACAGTGTGGCTCACGAATATGGCCGCTGCCTTGCCCCCCGGAGCCGGGGAGCCTGGAGCTGGGGCTGGGAGGGGACGAGGGGAGCTGGGGTGGGCAGGTTACTCACGGGAGGCCCGTCGGACCCCGGCATGCCTGGGAGGCCGGGTTTGCCTCTGGGGCCCTGCGGAGAGAGAGAGGAGCAACGCTCAGTGCTGGCAGCGTACAGCCCGGGGGGCACAGTGGGTGCGGGGCACTCACCTTCTCCCCGGGGGGCACAGTGGGTGCGGGGCACTCACCTTCTCCCGGGGGGCACAGTGGGTGCGGGGCACTCACCTTCTCCCGGGGGGCACAGTGGGTGCGGGGCACTCACCTTCTCTCCCGGGGGCCCCATAGCGCCTTGTGGGCCAGGCAATCCCTGAAAAGGAGACACACGGTCACAGCCAAGCCCCACTCCCCCCAGGGCTGGCATAGAACCCCAGAGTCCTGGCTCCCAGCACCCCCGACCCCACCACACCCCTGGAACCTGTGCCCCAGAGCGGGGCTGCTCCAGGGCCATTCATTACCTGGGTGCCTGGAATTCCCTGCTGACCCGGTGGGCCCGGCTCGCCTTGCGGCCCCTGTGACAACCAGACACGCATGGAGTCAGAACCAGTCACCCACTGGGTACGCAGTAGGGAGACAGGGCGCTGCTGTGGGGGTGCTCACAGCACTGGAGTCCCCGGCTGGAGGGGTGAGCCATGTGGTAGGGGAAGTTCACAGTGCCAGAGTCCCAGGCTTGGGGCACTGCTGGAGGAGGAGTTCACAGCACTGGACACCTCTCCTGGGAGCACTGCTGTAAGGGAAGCTCGCAGCACTACTATCCCAGGGTGGCTGCCCTCAAGGCATTTCCAACCCAGCGTGCAGAAGGACAGGACAGGGCAGAGCAGACGGACCGCCAACCGCGCCAACTCACCAGGTTCCCCTTGGGTCCGATGGGACCATCTATGCCACGCACGCCCTGCGGAGGAGACAGACAGGTGGACGGAGGTTAGTGTGGTGGAGGGGGCGGGTGGGGGGATGGAGGAACTGGGTCCTGTGCATGGCACTTACCAGAGGCCCAGGGATCCCCGGGGGGCCTTTGGGTCCAAGCAAACCTCTGGGGCCCTGCAGCGGGGGGGAGAGACCAGGATTAGTGAGGGTGAGGGGACAAAGCCAGGCCTGGGTCCCCCAGTGGGGCTGCAGAATGGAGCAGCCACCTGCCCACCAGCAGCGGTTTCAGGCTGCCTGCGCACTCTGGCAGGGCCAGGCAAGTCCCGGTTCCCTGAGGCACAATTCCCCAGGGTGCAGGGTGAATCCTGGGGCGGGCAGTGCATGGGGCCCCGAGTGTCCCTGTGCGCTTGGGGAGCTGCCGCCCCCTCTCGCACTATCACAGCCCCACCACTGCCTGCCTGGCAGGAGGGACACGTACCGGTTCTCCAGGGAGCCCTCTGGGTCCGACCTCTCCATCGTCTCCCTGGCGAAGAGAAAAAGAGGGTGAGGCTGGGAATAGGGAGGGAAGCAAGCTCAGCTCCCCGCAACCCTCCCTGTTCCCCCCTTCGGCTCCCTCTGTGTCCCCCACCCCAGCTCCCCCTTCCCTCTCAATCTCTCCCAGCTCCCCTCAGATTCCATCCCGCCCCACAGAGCCTCTGCGAGCCAATACTCACCCTCTCTCCATCCTCACCAGGGGGGCCTGGGATGCCCTGGGAGCCTGTTTCACCCTGCAGAGACAGCTGTGGGTCAGCGGGGCGGGGGGGTACACAGGGAGCTGTGGGGTTGTGTGTCTGGGGTCAAAGTGCAGCTCTGCACACCATTTGGGCAAGCACGGGGTCTTTGCTGGTGGCTCTGTGTGTGTGACGGAGGCACAGATGGATGAGCGTATGGTGTGTGTGGTTTGGTGTTTAATTGCCGTGTGTGTGTGTGTGAGAGATGGGGTTCAGGGGTCCCCCTGCACTGCACCCCGGCTGCTGGCAGGAGTGACTCTCACTCAGCAGGTACAACAGGAGGTTTATTAGGCAACAGATGCCCAGTTTCTCACAGAAGCGTCAGCACAGCAGTCAGAGACAGTCCTTCCAACCCGTCCTGGGGAGAAGACCCCGAGGGGGGCCCCTCTGGGGTGTAGCTTCCCCCCTCCTCTGGCTGGCGCCTTCCAGCTCCTCTTCCCCCAGCCTCTAACCCCCTTTGCCGATTCAAAAAAAAAAAACCCAGCTCGGCTCCTCCCTCCTCTTTGTTCAGGGCAGAGGTGTTACCTGCCAGTTGTAGCCCCAGGGTCATCCTTAGCCACTGGGAGCTGCTCTGCTTGTGTTCTCACATCTAGCCTGAGTCTCGCATTTGCACTCCCCTCACTCCATCACAGTGCGCTTGCCCAGGTTCAGATGCCGGGGCGTTGTGTGTATTGTGTATCTGAGCACACGCCCACAGAGACAGGCGAGCACTAGCACGTGGGTAGTGTTTGCATAGGACTGGGTGACTGCGCACACCTGGCTGCCCCAGTGCTGGGGGTGGCTGTGTACGCGCTGCCCGCGGGGTTTGTGGTGACACGGCTGGGGGGATCTGCGCGTGCACCAGGGGTGTGGCGTTCCACGTGGCTGTGGCTGGCACACTGTGCGTGTTTGCTGGTCCATGAGTAGATTCCAAGGCCCCCGTCTGTCTGCCCCAGAACGGAACAAGCCCAGGCTGTGAGTATCAGTGTGTGCAGACAGGGTGGTGTGCGGGCTGGCGGCCCCGAGTGTGACTGCGGAGGGGCGTGGCGGCTGGGGCGGTGTGAGGCACGACTGTGTGTCCATGGTGGGACAGGGCAGGGTGTGTGTATCCAGGCTTGGGGGAAAGGATCGGGCAGGTAGTGTCCACTTGGGCTGGCCAGAGGGGACCACAGGGCAGCCGGTCTCTCGGGGGACCTGGCCATGCACCAGGGCTGGCCGTACTCCCCACCAGGCAGGCGGCCGTCACCACTCACCCTGTGCCCCTTGTCCCCTGGCAGCCCTGGCAGCCCATCAAAGCCTCGGTCGCCCTGTGGGGAGAAGCACATAACAGCTCCCTGAGCCAGCGTGCCCCAGCTGGGGAGACGCCCCCCTCCCGGGGCATCCCGTCCCCAGAGGTGGGTGGCAAAGCCGCGCTGGGAACCAGAATGGGCCCCAAGGTCCCTATTCCGAAGCAGTGACTCTCCCACGAGGAATGGGAGGGTCGCTGGTGGAGATAGTGGGTCTCTAACATGCGGAGGGTCACCGGGATGGGGGAGAAACTGAGTGAGTTTGGGGGTGGCTGCCAGGGCAGGGAGATGGGGGAGCAGGGAGGGATTGAGGAGGACAGGGAGGTGGTGCAGGGGGAACAGGGATGCGGAGGCAGAGCCCCGCACGGGTATAGCATTGGTAGCCACAGCTACATCTGCAAAACACGGACACCCACCGGTGTGAAGCGGCTGTCTGCAGAGCGCCGGGCTGTGGCTGGGCTGGGCTGGGCTGGAGGGGAGCTTTGAGAGCCGGGGGGCGAGTGGGTCACGCACACACACAGGGAAGGACTGGACAGCTGAGGCAGCGGTCGTGCGTTGCTGGGCAAGTAGAACTCAGCAGATGTGCGTCTGCACACAGCGGATCACTCCCACAGTGAGCGAATGGCTCGTTCATGGCTCGTCAGGCTAACGAGCGGGATGCTTGCAGGCTGGCGCACGGCAGATCCGTGCACACGTGGGCTGCGTCCCCGGTTCAGTGCAGAGCAGCCTGCCACGCGCCAGGGCTGCGCGAGGGCGGCCGTGGGCGAGAGCGGGTCACCGCCGGGATTGCGTGCGCTCCGGGGATGCCCAGCTCCGGTGCTCTCGGATCTCCTGTGCCTCCACCCTGGGGACTCTTGGTGGAGTGACGGGCCAGTGACGTGGAGCACTACCAGGAACGTGGTCCGGTGGATCAACACACGGCTGGGACCCCGTGGGATCTGCTGTGCAGGACCTAGGGCAGTGCCGGCCCGAGGAGACCAGGCCCTGGCCATTCCCCTGCACAGGCTCACAACCGGAACCTTGCCCACCGCCACCGTGACCGTTACCTTAATGCCGGGCTCCCCAGGCATCCCCCGAGCACCGTCAGCTCCAGAACGGCCCTGACAGACAGACATGCAAACGGGGTGAGAGGGGCTCCCGGATACTCCCCTGCCCCCACCTGGGGAGTGTCCCCAGCAGGACCCCGACACTTACCCTCCTTCCAGCCTTCCCCGAGGGGCCAGCCAGGCCCTGCGGCCCGCGGGGTCCCTACACAGAGAGGAAGGAAAAGGTTAACCGGGGGATGGTGGGAGCTCCCCAGGGCCTGAGGGGCTAATGAGGGTCAGCTCAGGGCTACGTTCCAGAGGGAGCTGGGCTCAGAAGCAGGGTCAGAGCGGGGTGGGTGGCAGCAATCCCAGCTCTGAGTCATAGAATCACAGGGCTGGAAGGGACATCAGGGGGTCATCGAGTCCAGCCCCCTGCTTCAAGCAGGATCAACCCCCACTAAGTCATCCCAGCCAGGACCTTGTCCAGCCGGGACTTAAAAACCTCAAGGGATGGAGAATCCACCACCTCTCTAGGCAACTCATTCCAGCGCTTCACCACCCACCTGGGGAAGGAGTTTTTCCTAATATCCAACCTACACCTCCCCCTCTTCAACCTCTGACCATTGCTCCTTGTTCTGCCATCTGACACCACTGAGAGCAGTTTCTCACCTTCTCTTTAGAGTTCCCCTTCAGGAAGTTGAAGGCTGCTGTTAAATCACCCCTAAGTCTTCTCTTCTGTGAACTAAACAAGCCCAAATCCCTCAGCCTATCCTCATAGGCCTTGTGCTCCAGCCCTAACCATTTTTGTTGCCCTCCGCTGAACCTGCTCCAGCAAATCCACATCCTTTTTATACTGGGGGGCCCAAAACTGGGCACAATATTCCAGATGTGGCCTCACCAGTGCCGAATAAAGAGGAATAAACTACTTCCCTAGATCTGCTCGAAATGCTCCTCCTAATGCACCCCAGTATGTGCCGTTAGCCGCCTTGGCTACGAGGGCCCACTGGTTACTCATATCCAGCCTTTCATCCCCATAACCCATAGGTCCCTTTCCATCGTACTGCGACTGAGCCAGTCGGTCCCCAGCCTGTAACAACGCCTGGGAGTCCGTGTCACCTGAGACCAGACCAAACCCAGCATGGCAGCCAGGGGGCAGGTGTTGCTTTCCTGGGTCAAGGGTCCGATATCAAGGTCTGGGCTCTGATCCTGAGTTCAGGCCACGGACACAAGCGGGGGTCAGGGTCATTCACACCGGTCAGGGGCCAATGACTGGGAGTCAGAAACCAGGGTGACGAGTTGGAGTGAGAGGTCAGAATGAAGGGAGGTCAGAGGTCAAAGTGGAGAGGTCAGGGTGGAGGGTAGGTCAGAAATCAGTGACAGGTTGGGGTCAGTGACTGGAGTCAGGTTCATGGGCTGAAGCACGAAGCCAGAAGCTGGGAGGGGTCGGGGGGGGGGTCACGCTGGGCTCCAAGCCCTCAGCCAAGCTTGTTACCTGGGGACCAAAGTCTCCAGCCTCACCCTTCATCCCAGGGCCGCCTGGCTGCCCCTGGAAGAGAGCAGAGCAGAGGGTTTCAAGGGGGTAGCGCATTGGCTCAGGGCCACAATCCTCTCCCCCAGAGTCTGCCGGGGCGCTGGGACCCACAGAACTGGGAGATGTGAAATTCCAGGGATACCACATGCCCCCACCACACCCCACATCCCTGCGACCCACAGAACCTGGGGACCTGGAATTCCTCTGATAGCAGCTCCTCAGCCCCAGGGTGCCAGGCCCCACTGAACCCAAGGACATGGAATTCCAGTCCCCCCTTTACCCCTCCCTCCAGGGCTCTGGGAACACAAGGCCATGAAGTCCTAGTGACTCTAGGAGTCCATGTTCCATCCTAGGGACAAACCGAAACGTCCCCCTGACCCCTGACCCACTCCTCCACATCCCCATAGCCCCAGCCATCAAACAATGCCTCCTCCTGAGCCCGCACAGAGCAGGTACCTACCAGGGGCCCAGGCCGGCCGGTGTATCCCATGGGCCCCGGGGGGCCACGCAGGGCCATCTGCGGGGAGAGAGGAATAATTAGTTACACTGCAGCAAGGCCGGCGTGCTAGTCGAAGACAGAACCAAGCCAGGAACAAGGGGCGGGAGTGAAAGAGAGCTGACCAGGGAACACAGAGGTGGAGCGAGGGCTGAGCAGTGAGAATGGGGTCCCAACCGGGGTTCCAAGAGGGGAATGAAACACCAGTTTGTCAGCACTGAGAGACCGCAGGGAAACCAGCAACTCTGTGCTGGGAATGAAGCTGCAGATGCCCTGGGGCTTTGGGGTCAAGCCCAGTGTGATGTCAGCAGGGAAACCCTAGCCCAGGAATGTGCGCAAGGGCTTCTGGAAGGGTGACACGGCATCACGGGAGTTCTAGAAGTAGGGGAATGCGATGACCTGATCAGCTCCTGGGCGGGTGAACAAGGTTTGAAGGAAAGCTCAGTCGAACCACAGCCTCAGGGCAGCGACGTGCGAAACGAGGATTTGTTACACCGGTGGGCACAGACCATGGTGCTAGGGGGTGGGCAGACCGTCGCTCGCCCTGTTCCAGAAGAGCAGTGCCCTGAGACCTCACTGAAGCGCGACTCACCCCAACGTTACAAACGACCCTGCAGGGCACTGGGATGCCCTGGCCTCCTTTTTTGCGTGGCACTGTGGTTTTGAACACCAATATGCCTAACTGGAATACGCTTTACGCGCAATGCACGAGGGCCGTGTCTACACGTGCACGTTACTTCCAAGTAGCGGCGCCAACTTCGAAATAGCGCCCATCGCGGCTACACGTGTTGGGCACTATTTCGAAGTTGAAATCGACGTTAGGCGGCGAGACGTCGAAGCCGCTAACCCCATGAGGGGATGGGAATAGCGCCCTACTTCGAAGTTGAACGTCGAAGTAGGGCACGTGTGGACGATCCGCGTCCCACAACATCGAAATAGCGGGGTCCGCCATGACGGCCATCAGCTGAGGGGTTGAGAGACGCTCTCTCTCCAGCCCCTGCGGGGCTCTATGGTCACCATGTGCAGCAGCCCTTAGCCCAGGGCTTCTGGCTGCTGCTGCTGCAGCTGGAGATCCATGCTGCATGCACAGGGTCTGCAACCAGTTGTCGGCTCTGTGGATCTTGTGTTGTTTAGTGCAACTGTGTCTGGGAGGGGCCCTTTAAGGGAGCGGCTGGCTGTTGAGTCCGCCCTGTGACCCTGTCTGCAGCTGTGCCTGGCACCCTTATTTCGATGTGTGCTACTGTGGCGTGTAGACGTTCCCTCGCAGCGCCTATTTCGATGTGGTGCTGCCCAACGTCGAAGTTGAACGTCGACGTTGCCAGCCCTGGAGGACGTGTAGACGTTGTCGCTACATCGAAATAAGCTATTTTGATGTAGTGTGCACGTGTAGACGTAGCCCAGGTGAGCTGTCAAAGAGCTGTCAGCCCCTGCAGGGGTGGGGTGTTTCACTGCCTGCGTGGGAAGCTAGAAAGACGAAGGTGGGCTCAAAGACATGCCAGCACAGCAAGTGGAAGTCTCAAGGGGATCCCTGTCACTGGGCCCGTCACAGGGCTCTGCTGTGATTCTAGATGGGCACTGACAGCTGTCCGGGATGAGCCCTTAAAGAACAATAAGGCAGCAATCTTAGCACGGCTCTACAAAAGTAACCACTGTGACCCCTCTGAGGTTCTAGATGCCCAGTGGGTTCCAGGTTCTCAATTACCACAATTATCAGGGGCTTCAGGCAAGGAAGCTGAGGCAGGATCTTTCCCAGGCTGCCTGCCTCCCGTTCAGACCAGCTCTCCCTGCCTGTCTCCATCTGGACTCACCCGGGCTTGCTGTAAAATGGCCTGGGCTTGTGCCTCCTGTGCCGACACCACTGGCCCCTTCTCTCCGCTGCTGCTCCCGAACCGGAACTGGGGGAGGGAAAACAGACTTTCAGGTGCAGAAATCACAGAACTGGGCTCCTGGGAGACATGGCCGGACCCTTCCCTGGAGCTCCAGAGCCCTCGTCCTGCTCAATCCTTCATACTTCACAAAGGGCCCAGACCACATCGCCAGAGCTTCCCTTGCCTGTTCTAGACCCCCAGAGATTTGCTGCTCTAGACCTCCACAGCCTTACTGAACCAGCTTTGGTTCTAGGCATTAGCTCCAGCCTTCCTGTTCTCAACTCACTGTGCTCTCTCGTTCTAGATCTTCCTAAGAGGGCTTTATTTTCTAACCTTAATTTACTTATGATTAATATATTAACTTAATATATTATCAGCATTTCTAGATAATAAGACACTACAGTTCTCCTGTCTGTTCTAGATCCCACACAGGCCCACCTGGGCTGGGCTATTTCCAGTTCTAGATCACACATCCAAGGTTTTATTTCTAATCTAGATCGAGACATCTTCTCTGTTTTCTGTAATACTTGAATCCATCTGGTACGTTACAGATCTATACTCTGAGATGCCTCTGTTGTAGGAGTTACTCTCTGGGTTCTAGATTCAGATAGCCCCACTACATACAAGCCAGGTCTGGTTAAGAGTCACACTCTCATGTCTCAGATCTTAAAACTCCAGTTCTAAATCACCCTCCTAGAATTCCTGTTTTAGACTCCAGCTGACCCACCATACCCGCACCCCCATTTCTAGATAAAACTCTCTGTTCTGTCTTCCCTTTTAGAGCCCTAGAGCTCATCTGTCCTCTCCAGTTCTAGGCCATGCTATCAGAGCTCTTCTTGTTCCTGTAGACCCCACAGACCCTCTGTTCAGTCTACGATATTAGGTATCTGAGTTCTGGAACATTACCGACCCGTTCTGTCACCTGTCAGTTCTGGATAGTGGTAGATGAGCATGCCTGCCTTAGACTTCCACAGATGCAATGTATTGTCCCAGGTTCTAGGTCACAAAATTGTCATCTTCCTTGCTTTATTCACAGTGCAGAAACCCACACTATCCTGTCTAGTTCCAGATCACATGATAAGTTCTCCGAGCCCCCAGCCTCCAGACACATCCTTGTTCCAGCTCACAGACATATATTTCTTCTGGTTTTTTTCTAGAGCCCACAGATCCACCCCAGCTCTCGGTCACACTGTCAGCACCTTCCCTTTCTGTTCTAGACCCCAACCAGCCTATGTTACCCCTCCCGTTCCCATCGTTAACACTGCAAACACTTCCTCCCTCACCGGGAGCATGAGAGACGTGCCAGGGGGTCCGGGCATCCCATCTGAGCCAGGGAGACCTGAGCGGCCAGGAGGACCCTGTTGGGAAGAGAGCCAGAAGGGGAGGTTATTGCACAGAAGGGAGGGCTGCAATCGTCCCCTTACACAGTGCTACTGCTGCCCCCTCCCTGCTCTGCACCCGCAGCTCCCCCATACCTGGTGCCCTGCTCATCTTCTCCCCACAGCCTGGCACACACTGGTCCTCCAGGGATCTCTGGCCTATTCTGAGCCCACTGGGACTGCACAGGCGCAGGCACAACCAGGCACAAAGACACACACAGGCACTTGCCCGATCTCGGGGGCTCGGGTTCTAGAAGGGTGATGAGGCATCACTGGAGCTCTAGAACCAGGGGAATGATGACCTGATCGCCTTCCCCACCTAACGGGGCAGAATGACATCCTATCCCGGCTCACACTCGCACCTCCCGTGCAAACACATTCCCTCATCCCTGCGCAAACCCATGTTCACTGCTCCCCATGCAAACACACATTCACTGCTCCCCGTGCAAACACACATTCACCCTTCCTTCTGCAAACACACACTTGCACATCCTCAGACACAAACACACGCTCGCTCCTCCCCATGGAAACACACGCTCACGTCTCCCTGCGAAAACACACGCTCGCTCCTCCCCATGGAAACACACGCTCACGTCTCCCTGCGAAAACACACGCTCGCTCCTCCCCATGGAAACACACGCTCACGTCTCCCTGTGAAAACACACACTCGCTCCTCCCCGTGGAAACACACGCTCACGTCTCCCTGCGAAAACACACGCTCGCTCCTCCCCGTGCAAACACACGCTCACATCTCCCTGTGAAAACACACGCTCGCTCCTCCCCGTGCAAACACACGCTCACGTCTCCCTGTGAAAACACACGCTCGCTCCTCCCCGTGGAAACACACGCTCACGTCTCCCTGCGAAAACACACGCTCGCTCCTCCCCGTGGAAACACACGCTCACGTCTCCCTGCGAAAACACACGCTCGCTCCTCCCCATGGAAACACACGCTCACGTCTCCCTGCGAAAACACACGCTCGCTCCTCCCCATGGAAACACACGCTCACGTCTCCCCGTGGAAACACATGCTCACGTCTCCCTGCGAAAACACACGCTCACATCTCCCCGTGGAAACACACGCTCACATCTCCCCGTGGAAACACACGCTTGCTCCTCCCCGTGAAAACACACGCTCGCTCCTCCCCATACAAACACATGCTCCTGCTCCCCCTGATCGGGGGACTGTGGTCTCCCCCAGTGCTGAGGCTGGACCCACAGCCCCTGCCATGGGCCCAGGTTCCAGCTCGCACTCACCCTCTCACCAGGATCTCCTGGGGGGCCCGGGGGGCCCTGTATGCCCGGTGCTCCCATTATGCCCTGAGGAAATACACAAAAGACAATCAGTGAGGTCAATGCACTAGCAGGGGACAGGAGCAGGGGGTTGCCTGCTGCCCAGAACATCCCTCAGCACCACCCCCCCAGACAGAACGGCTCTTACCGCGGGTCCTTCTGGGCCAGGGGGCCCCTCAACCAGCATCCCCTGCAGAAGGAGAGGCAGAGAGCAGAGTTACACCAGCGACGGGCTGGTGGGGTGCAGGGCACAGTGGGTTCGGGGCTGAGGAGCCCTTGCACAGACACGGCCCTGGCCTTGGGGCACCCTAGGGACTGGGGCTTGCCCAGGTGAGTTTGAGATGGGGGAGGGTCTCCTTGCTCCTCCATGCCCCTCCCTCCCCAGTTACCCCCAAGAGCAGAGAGGCCCCTGGGCTGTGCACACTGACCGGGACCCTCCCTCCCACAGGCCTAAGCTCACACAAACATGCAACGCCGCAGCTCATCAGGGTGTGCAAACACACACTGGTGCGCAGTGACAGCCGCCTGCCTGCAGACTAGCTGTGCACACAGGCGCATGCACTTGTGCATGGTAACGGGTACATGTGAATGTGCATGTGGAGTCCTGTGCAAATTCACGTGCACATCCGGGGTCATGTGCAACAGCACACATGTGCACACGTGACTTTTCACACTTCCGGTCTGAAAATGCCTACGTGCTTGTTCACACAGGTGTGCAGACGCGCGTGCACTTCCCATCCTGCCACTCACACTCTGCACACATACACAAGTCTGTGCCTATCCTTGCACCACAAAGCACCACATCCATCGCACACGCACAGCCGAGCCAGGTGACCTGTGACAGGGGACGCAGGGCTCTCCGGTCTCTGAATGGAGCAGGGACTGTGATGGGGTTCAGGGGTCCCCCTGCACTGCACCCCGTCCGCTGGCAGGAGAGACTCTCACTCAGCAGGCACAACAGCAGGTTTATTAGGCAACAGATGTCCAGTTTCTCACAGAAGCAACAGCATAGCCGCCAGAGACAGTCCTTCCAACCTGTCCTGGGGGGAAGACCCCGAGGGGTGTCCCTCTGGGGTGTAGCTTTCCCCCTCCTCAGGCTGGCTGCCTTCCAGCTCTCCCTTTTCCTCGCCTCTAACTGCCGCCCCCGATTCAAAACCCCTCAGCTCCTCCCTGCTCTTTGTTTAGGCAGAGGTGTTATCTGCCAGTTGTAGCCCTAGGGTCATCCTTAGCCACTGGGAGCTGCTGCTTGCCTCGGACATCCAGCCTGACTCACACATGCACCCTCCCCACTCCATCACAGGGACTGAGACAGGATGGGGGGATGGGCTCTCTCCCATGCACAGCCGGGTATACGGCACCCGCAGGGTGCTGCATTGGGGGTACCCCACACGCTGGACTCTGCAGAGATGGGCAAAGCCCAGGCATTGACAACGGAGAGGCTGGCAGGAGCAACTGGTCCCCCCAAACCAAGTCAATGCTGGGACCTACCGGCTCCATGACGGCTGGTTCTCCCTTCTCTCCTTTGTAGCCTCTGACTCCACGCACAGCCTGGGGGTAACACACATATAACCGCAAACAGGGGCCCAGTCAATATAATGCACTCAAGGCCCCACTCTGGCCCTCTCCCAGCTCTGTACGTCCCACTCACCCAGCACCATTCAGCCCCCCTGCCCGGAGGCTCTGCAGTCTGAGGGTCCCTAGTCCCACGCCCCCACTCCAGGGGTGGGCGCTCCTTGCACCTGCTGCAGCTGCCCATGCAAAACTCCCACCAGGTTCAGCCAGTGCAGCAGAAGCTGAGTGAAATCTGGTGCTGAAAGAGGTCCAGGTGTGGGCAAGGTGCAAATGAAACGTGGCACTCAGAGCACCATCGTCCGGGTAGAAGTGGCATAAAGCCCGAGTAAAGTCTAGTGCAAGGAGTGAGTCAAAATGGAGCAGGGTCCCAGCGAGCTGCAAGTAGAAATGGAGCATGGCTCAGTGAAGGTCTAGGTAAACTAGGAGTGGAGTTTGAGTAAACAGAGCAGAATGTGTGTCACTGTGGAGTAAAGTCTGAGTAAACATGGAACAAAACTGCATTCAAATGGAGCAAGATCTGAATGAATGTGGAGTAGAGGTGAAGTAAACACAGTGAAGGGTCTGTGTAAATGTGAAGTAAATGCTGAGTGAACCTAGAGTAAGGGCTGCATGTCAGTGGAGCAGGGCCTGTGTCAATGTGGAGTAAGTTTAAGTGAACCTGGAGTAAGGGCTGCATGTCAGTGGAGCAGGGGGTGTGCAAATGCAGTGTAAAGCTGAAATAACCTTGCACAGGCTGTGTGTAAGGTTCTCAGGATTTTGTCCCAACCCTTCGGTTATCCCCAGTCTGCTATTATCCTTCAAATCTGCCCTCGCTCATTGGAACCCCTCCCCACCTCTGCCTGAGACCAGCCCCCTCGTAGCCTCTGTGAGCTAGGGTGACCTGTTAGCTCCGAGCTAGTCAAAGCCTCAGGACCACCAGCAGCTCTGAAGGGAAACTGAGGACAGGTTACCAAAACCCAGCCCAGGAGAGGGGGTTAGGAGAAAAGGGGATTTCTAGGCTTGCTTCTGGAGATGCTCCTGGCCCTGAATCCTGCCCCAGTGAGATGGCAGTGTGGGGAGGGGGGAATTACCATGGGTAATTTTGGGGTTTATCCCCCCAGATCGGTAATTGGCACCACCACTGACAGTGCTTGGGGAGAAGGTGTGTAACAGAGATTGCCATACATGGGAATGACATCACAGGGTGTAAGATGACATCACAGAGTGTGGCTGCCCTGGCAGGTTAGGGAAGTTGCCATGGCAGAGGATGTCATGGTTACAGCATCAAGTGTGATGCCATCGGGGCACAACGGGCCAATCTCTGAGCACACAAGGTGGGGGACAGGGTGGTGATGTCACTCAGCAAGATGTGACTTCACAAAAGAGGAAGCGCATCGCAGGAAGACGAATGGCGGAGGGAACCTGACACGGCAGGACGGCCAAAGACGGGAAGTGACCACCATGCTGGCCAGGAAGTGAAAGCAGAGAACCAGAAGTGATGCCACACTAGACAGCCATGACCCCACAATGCCCAGCCAACATGGAGGAAGTGACATCACAACAAACAGGAAATGACTCTGATACGACAGTAAGTGCTGACACGCAGGCAGGGACGCCCCACACGAAAGGAAACCATGCAGGAGGTGCAACGGCAAACAGCAGTGATGGCATGAAAACCAGAACCGACGCACCAGAAAGCGCTACCACAGCAAACAGGAAGTGACGCTGTGACACAACAACAAATGGCCACAAACAGGATATGACACCATGAAAAAGAGAACCACAATGACAACAGGAAGTGACATCACAACCAACAGGAAGTGACGCCATGAGCCGCAAAGGACCACAAACAGGAAGTGACATCACAACAAATAGGAAATGCCACAAAAAGAGGGCCACAAACAAGAAGTGACACCAAAACACACAGGAAGTGACACCAATAAAAGGCCACAAACAGGAAGTGGAACCACAACAAACAGGAAGTGACCTCTGGAAGACCATCTAGGAGAGGCCAACAGGAGGAAGGGCCCGAGGCTGCATCCCTGTGCCCCACTTACGCCTCCATTCTGGGGGGTCTCTGCAGAGAGCAGGGGCCCCAGTGCCGATGGCTCAGCTCCCTCTGAAACGTCCTTATAGATGTGCTCGAACTCCTGCCCCGTCCCGTATCCCTCCGCGAGCGCCGTGTCCTCGCCCGGCGCGGCAGCGGGGGCGGTGGGAGCTGCCTGCCCCGCGGGATGGGAAGAAGGGGAGCAAGGAGCGGGGCGAGAAGAAACCCAGCAACGCGTTAACACACCGCACGGCGCCTACTGGGAGACAGAGTCAAGGAAATGGGCCAAACCTGGAAGCCCCAGAACTCCCTGACTCTTGGCCCCCTCTCTCCTGGCTCTAGCCCACGAGCCCCCATTCCCCTCCCAGAGCTGGGGATAGAGCAGGAGTCCTGGCCCCACAGACCCCCTCTACTTCCCGGAGCCTCTGCCCCCAGTCTCCATGTCTTTCATCATGCCGTCGGCACAGCTCTCAGGCAGGCAGCTCTTGGGGGGCCAGCCATGAATGGTGTGAGGAAGGCCCCACCCCACTGAGACAGACAGTGGGGCTGTAGGAGACTGGGAGGGGGAGCTAGGCCTTGCCCTAGAGCCTGCTCAGATCCCTGTCCACCTGCCCCTTCCCACCAGCCTTTTAGCCCCTGCCCCCATCTAACCCCCATGGCCGTTACCTCAGCCCAAGGCGCCGAGGGAGCGGAGGGAGTCACCTCCGAGCCCGTTGTCTCTTGCCAGTAGGCACCATCACGGTCCTGGTCAGGGGCTGGGGTGTAAGCCAGGTACTCGCCAGCCCCCCAGGGCTCCTCTGTAGGGGACTTCCCCACATCCTGGGGGAGGGGGCCGTCAGCAGTCGCCAGGGCCCGGGGGTAGGGGGGCAGCGTTGGAATAGCAGTCATGGGGAGAGGTGGAGCAGGATGCATGGGTGGGCAAATGGATATGCAGGCGCAAGAAGGAAATGCAGGCACATGGGTGCATGGACGGAGGGACATGCGCAGGAATGGGTGGACAGGTGGACAGACAGAGACAGGCAGAGGGATGGGTGGATGTAGATGCAGGAGAAGGAAGGAAGGAAGGAAGGTGATGGATGGAAGGACATGCACAGGAATTGGTGGACAGACATATGCAGAGGGATGGGTGGATGGAAATGCAGAAGGAAGGAAGGAAGGTGATGGATGGATGGAGGGACGTGCGCAGGAATGGGTGGACAGGTGGACAGACAGAGGGATGGGTGGATGTAGATGCAGGAGAAGGAAGGAAGGAAGGTGATGGATGGAAGGACGGACATGCACAGGAATTGGTGGACAGACATATGCAGAGGGATGGGTAGATGGAAATGCAGAAGGAAGGAAGGAAGGTGATGGATGGATGGAGGGACGTGCGCAGGAATGGGTGGACAGGTGGACAGACAGAGATAGGCAGAGGGATGGGTGGATGGAGATGCAGGGGAAGGAAGGAAGGAAGGAAGGACAGATGGACGGATGGAGGGACATGCGCACGAATGGGTAGACAGATAGGAGGGGTGGGTGCGACGAAGGAACAGAAGTGCACAGAGGGGGATGGATGGATGGAGACACACACGTGGGGATGGATGGCCAGACAGACAGACGTGCACAGGGACAGATGGATTAGAGGAGAGAGAGAGAGAACAGAAGTGTTAGTAGGTTATTCTGGGCTCCCTGCTGCCCTGGGGAAGGAGCAGGGGCAGCTGAACTGGATTCATCCGGATCGTTTTCCCAGACACACGGAGACAAACCGATCGCCGATGGAATCCCACCGCGCTGCTGGAGAGCGACTGCCCCCCGTCGCTCAGGGCCGGGGGCGGGTGTCCATTCACAGGAACGATGGTGCAAGATAAATAAGCACAGGGAGGAAGCAGGAGGGACGTGGGGACTGGAGGGTGCCACCTCCCATCAGGCCCCAGGCCAGGACTGGCTGGCTTGGGGTGCAGGGAATCCCCTCTTGGGCACACCAGGTCCCATCTGGCCCCCGGGCAGCAGGGGAAGGAAATGGGATTTGGGCCTCTGCCACATTCCCCATCTGCTGGCTTATTTATGGTGCTGAGACCTTTCCCGAATGGCCCCCCTCGCAGACAGACAGACAGACAGACCCGAGCGAGACGCACAGACGGGGGTGGGGGGAGAAGGCTCCCTCCCAGGAATCTCAGACCGTGCCTGGGCTGCCCCTGTGGGGTGCCCGGCACTCGCTCTTGCTCTACCTGCTGGTAGCTGTTGCCATGTTTCCGGGTGGCGTTGGCACCGGCGTCGGCCTTGCCCCCCGGCTGGGCCTTGCCCGGGGCGTTTTTCACAGCCGGGGGCTTCCCCCCAGCGGCCATCTTGCCATTGCCGGGGGATTTGCTGGGGGATTTGCCGTTGCCGGGAGGTTTGGCGCTGCCCGGGGACTTGCCGGGGGCTTTGCTGGAGGCTGGAGCCGTGCTCGTGGGCTGCTGCTGTTTCTGCTGCTTGGGTGCAGGCCTGGCGGGTGCCTTGGGGCCTGGCCCGGCGGGTTTCTGGTGCTGCAGTAGCACGGCGGATGGGGATGGAGGTGATGAGGGTGTGGGTGCAGATGGCAGCAGCAGCGAGGCACAGACCAGGAGCCAGGCCCGGAAAGAGAAAACAACACACACAGCTTGAGCTCACGGGGAGCCTGGGCAGGAGGGCAGGGCCCCCTGATGGACGAAGCACCTCCCCTCCACTCTGCCCTGGGGCCCTGCATCCACGCAGAGCTCCCTGAATGGCCAGGGCCACCCAGATCCCCCTCTGCCCTGGGATCCCCATGGGTATGGAGCACACCCAGGGGAGGCCCCACCAGCAGGTTCCAGTGAAGGGGAGCAGGTCTGGCCCCCTCACTGTTATCCCCATTCCTTGCCTCCCCCCGGAACCCATGCCCCCATGCCCCTGGTCAGGGCGTGCAGTGACGGATGGATGGACGGACGGACGACACTGCCATGAGAGGATGAGACTCAGACACAACAGGACCTGGGACACACACTCAGATGGGCGGGAGCAGGGCCTGCCCTCTGCCCAGGGTTACCTGCTCCACTGCGCCCCGCCAGAGGTGTGGGGAGGGGCACAGTCCCATCCGCTCTGTTCCCGTCAGAGCTGGGGAGCTCTGAGTGCGCCGAGTCCCTGTCAGAGGACTGGGAGCCGCAGGCGGGGGGTGCGGGGCGAAAGGAGAACAAATAAATCATAAAAGACCCACAGCGTGGGGAAGGGCGAGGCTGGACGATGTCACGGGGGTCAGTCTGCTCCCCAGCCCCCCCATAACTGCCCTCCCCTGCGCCCCTGTCTGAGCCTGACTCTCAGCTCCCCAGCACAGGACAGGTGTGGGGGGTGGAGGGGCAGAGCTGCTGTTACCCCTCCAGTTCTGGAGCTCCCAACCCCAACCCTCACAGGCGGGGGTGGGTGGAGGGACACATGGTTTCACTGAGCACCAGATGCAAAGGCCAGTGACGGACCCACAGTCCCATTTCCCCCCAGATCAGCCCCACAGGCCCAGCCAGCCTCCATCCCCCCACCCAGTGTAACCCTAACCCTAACCCACCAGCCCCATATCCACCTCCAGATCAGCCCCACAGGCCCAGCCAGTCCTGCATTCCCCCACCCAGTCTAACCCTAACCCTAACCCACCTGCCCCATATCCACCCCCAGATCAGCCCCACAGGCCCAGCCAGCCTCCATCCCCCCACCCAGTCTAACCCTAACCCTAACCCCCCACCCTCATATCCACCCCCAGATCAGCCCCATGGACCCAGCCAGTCCTGCATCCCCCCACCCAGTCTAACCCTAACCCTAACCCACCTGCCCCATATCCACCCCCAGATCAGCCCCACAGGCCCAGCCAGTCCTGCATTCCCCCACCCAGTCTAACCCTAACCCACCTGCCCCATATCCACCCCCAGATCAGCCCCACAGGCCCAGCCAGTCCTGCATTCCCCCACCCAGTCTAACCCTAACCCTAACCCACCTGCCCCATATCCACCCCCAGATCAGCCCCACAGGCCCAGCCAGCCTCCATCCCCCCACCCAGTCTAACCCTAACCCTAACCCCCCACCCTCATATCCACCCCCAGATCAGCCCCATGGACCCAGCCAGTCCTGCATCCCCCCACCCAGTCTAACCCTAACCCTAACCCACCTGCCCCATATCCACCTCCAGATCAGCCCCACAGGCCCAGCCAGTCCTGCATTCCCCCACCCAGTCTAACCCTAACCCTAACCCACCTGCCCCATATCCACCCCCAGATCAGCCCCACAGGCCCAGCCAGTCCTGCATTCCCCCACCCAGTCTAACCCTAACCCACCTGCCCCATATCCACCCCCAGATCAGCCCCACAGGCCCAGCCAGCCTCCATCCCCCCACCCAGTCTAACCCCAACCCTAACCCACCTGCCCCATATCCACCTCCAGATCAGCCCTCAGGCCCAGCCAGTCCTGCATTCCCCCACCCAGTCTAACCCTAACCCTAACCCACCTGCCCCATATCCACCCCCAGATCAGCCCCACAGGCCCAGCCAGCCTCCATCCCCCCACCCAGTCTAACCCTAACCCTAACCCCCTACCCTCATATCCACCCCCAGATCAGCCCCATGGACCCAGCCAGTCCTGCATCCCCCCACCCAGTCTAACCCTAACCCTAACCCTAACCCCCCAGTCCCATATCCATCCCCAGGTCAGCCTCACAGGCCCAGCCAGTCCTGCATCCCCCCACCCAGTCTAACCCTAACCCTAACCCCCCACCCTCATATCCAACCCCAGATCAGCCCCATGGACCAGACAGTCCTCCATCCCCCACCCAGTCTAACCCTAACCCTAACCCACCTGCCCCATATCCATCCCCAGATCAGCCCCACAGGCCCAGCCAGTCCTGCATTCCCCCACCCAGTCTAACCCTAACCCTAACCCACCTGCCCCATATCCACCCCCAGATCAGCCCCACAGGCCCAGCCAGCCTCCATCCCCCCACCCAGTGTAACCCTAACCCTAACCCACCAGCCCCATATCCACCCCCAGATCAGCCCCACAGGCCCAGCCAGTCCTGCATTCCCCCACCCAGTCTAACCCTAACCCTAACCCACCTGCCCCATATCCACCCCCAGATCAGCCCCACAGGCCCAGCCAGTCCTGCATCCCCCCACCCAGTCTAATCCTAACCCACCAGCCCCATTTCCCCCCAGATCAGCCCAAGGGGCTCAGACAGCCCTGTATTCCCCTACATCAGCCAAGGAACCTGACCAGCCCCATGTCCTTCCTCAGATCAGACCCATGGGCTCAGCCAGCCTGATGAGCCCCATAACCACCCTGCCCACAGATCCCAGTCGCCCTCACCCCTCACCTGGGGCTTGGCAGGTCCCTGCTGCGCCTGCTGCGCCTGGGTGGCGGGGGGCTGGCCGTGGCAGTCGGGGCTGTAGTGCTCGCAGTAGTCGTAGGCTGCCTGTGGGTTCGGGGCGATGAGCAGCTGCTGGATGTCGCCCTGCAGGGGAGAGAAGGGCAGGGGATGGGACAGGCACCCATGGGCCTGGGTGCTCCAGGGTCCCTGCTCTGCCAGTGCGGGAGGGCCAGGGAGGGAGGGGTGGTGGAATGGACGGGGCAGGATGGGGAGGGGAGAGCAAGGGTAAGGGGACGGATGTGGGAGGGAGAGAAGGAAGGGTGGGGAATTGATGGGGGAGGGAAGGAGGGAATTGGTGGGGAGGGGTGAGAGACGGTGGATGGAGGACAGGAGGGAGGATGGGGGACTGGATGAGGGGTGTGGGGGTGGATGGGGGATAGATGAAGGGGGATGGAGGGAAGGAAGGAGAGACTTTACCCTGATACCGGCCCACTGTCCCATTATGACCCCACCCAAAATAACTCCCAGTTTCCCGCCAGGCATCACCCCCCCACCCCAGCCAGTCTCAGGGAAGACACAGGGCTCCAGCCAAGGCCCTGCTGGGGGGCGCCGGACAAGCAGGGTGTAATGGAGTGGGGGGAGTGCATGTGTGAGTCAGGCTGGATGTCTGAGGCAAGCAGCAGCTCCCAGTGGCTAAGGATGACCCTGGGGCTACACCTGGCAGGTGACACCTCTGCCTGAACAAAGAGGAGGGAGGAGCTGAGCTGGGTTTGAATCGGGGGCGGCAGTTAGAGGCTAGGAAAAGGGAGAGCTGGAAAGCAGCCAGCCTCAGGAGGGGGGAAGCTACACCCCAGAGGGGCCCCCCTTGGGCTCCTCTCCCCAGGACGGGTTGGAAGGACTGTCTCGGGCTGCTGTACTGACGCTTCTGTGAGAAACTGGACATCTGTTGCCTAATAAACCTGCTGTTGTACCTGCTGAGTGAGAGTCTCTCCTGCCAGCGGACGGGGTGCAGTGCAGGGGGACCCCTGAACCCCATCACACAGGGCAGCAGGGCAGGAGCTGGTACCTGGAAAACCTCTTCGTCCAGGATGCGGGTGCCAAAGACAGTGACGCCGCGGGTGTCGATCATGGGCCGGGGGCCCCGGGGCAGCAGCCGGGTCACTCTCTTCTTGCAGTCCAGGATCAGCGTCACCGACTGCTTGTGCACGCTCAGCGCCAGCCGGTGCCACCTGGGGACATGGACAGACAGATGGGACGAGGCAGGACAGACAGACATGGGGGGGGGAAGGACAGACAGACATGGGGGGGGGAAGGACAGACAGACACGGGACGAGGCAGGACAGACAGACGGGGGGGAAGGACAGACAGACACGGGACGAGGCAGGACAGACAGACACGGTGGGGGAGGACAGACAGACGGGACAAGGCAGGACAGACAGACACGGGGGGAAGGACAGACAGACGGGACGAGGCAGGACGGACAGACACGGGGGGAAGGACAGAGATGGGACGAAGCAGGACAGACAGACACGGGGGGCGGGAGGACAGACAGACACGGGGGGGGAGGACAGAGATGGGACGAGGCAGGACAGACAGACACGGGGGGGCGGCAGGACAGACAGACACGGGGGGGCGGCAGGACAGACAGACAGCTGCGAGGGATGGAAGCGGGAACACTCAGCGTTTGGAGCGGGGTTGGCAGCGGTACCCAGGGGCCCCCCTGCCGCTGCTCTGGAAAAATAGTTCTCAGAAGTGTTCGCACCCGGCACCGTGGGCAGCTCTTGGGGGCAGGTAGTTTAGGGGCAGGGGCGGCAGGTACCCACTTGCCGTCAGCGATGCTGATGCCCCGGAAGAGCGGGTAGTCCTCAGGGGCAGGCCGGCCACTCTGGTCCTTGTAAAGGAAGACGGGCGAGCGCCCCAACTCCACGCCTAGCTGCTGGGTACCCTGCTGGTCGTAGATGGACAGCAGGAACGCCTGGGTCCCGGCCTTGGGCTTCACCAGCGCCATGATGGAGAAATCCTCCGGAAACCTCCCTGTGAGACAGGAGGGGCTGTGGGACCACGCAGGGGAGCAGGGAACTGGGGTGGGGGCAGGGCACCAGGCACAGGGAGAGCTGGTCTACAAGTGACACAGGAGGTGCGGGAGCATTGCAAGGGGGCACAGGAATCTTCCGCTAGAGACAGGGGAGGCGTGGGAAGATTCCAAGGGAGGGTGGGAATGTCCCACGAGAGACAGGGGAGGCGTGGGAAGGTTCCAAGGGTGGGTGGGAATGTCCCACTAGAGACACGGGAGGCGTGGGAAGATTCCAAGGGTGGGTGGGAATGTTCCACTAGAGACAGGGGAGGTGTGGGAAGATTCCAAGCATGGGTGGGAATGTCTCACAAGAGACAGGGGAGGTGTGGGAAGATTCCAAGCGTGGGTGGGAATGTCTCACAAGAGACAGGGGAGGTGTGGGAAGATTCCAAGGGTGGGTGGGAATGTGCCACTAGAGACACGGGAGGCGTGGGAAGATTCCAAGGGTGGGTGGGAATGTCCCACTAGAGACGGGAGGCGTGGGAAGATTCCAAAGGTGGGTGCGAATGTCCCACTAGAGACACGGGGGGTATGGGAAGATTCCACGGGTGGGAGGGAATGTCCCACTAGAGACAGAGGAGGTGTGGGAAGATTCCACGGGTGGGTGGGAATGTCCCACTAGAGACAGGGGAGGCGTGGGAAGGCTCCAAGGGTGGGTGGGAATGTCCCACTAGAGATAGGGGAGGCGTGGGAAGGCTCCAAGGGTGGGTGGGAATGTTCCACTAGAGACAGGGGAGGCGTGGGAAGATTCCACGGGTGGTGGGAATGTCCCACTAGAGACAGGGGAGGCGTGGGAAGATTCCAAGGGAGGGTGAGAATGTCCCACTGGAGACGGGGGAGGTGTGGGAAGATTCCAAGGGAGGGTGGGAATGTTCCACTAGAGACAGGGGAGGTGTGGGAAGATTCCAAGCGTGGGTGGGAATGTCTCACAAGAGACAGGGGAGGTGTGGGAAGATTCCAACGGTGGATGGGAATGTGCCACTAGAGACACGGGAGGTGTGGGAAGATTCCACGGGTGGTGGGAATGTCCCACTAGAGACAGGGGAGGCGTGGGAAGATTCCAAGGGAGGGTGAGAATGTCCCACTGGAGATGGGGGAGGTGTGGGAAGATTCCAAGGGTGGGTGGGAATGTCCCACTAGAGACAGGGGAGGCGTAGGAAGATTCCAAGGGAGGGTGGGAATGTTCCACTAGAGACAGGGGAGACGTGGGAAGATTCCAAGGGTGGGTTGGGATGTCCCACTAGAGACAGGGGAGGTGTGGGAAGATTCCAAGGGAGGGTGGGAATGTCCCATGAGACACATGGGAGGTGTGGGAAGATTCCAAGGGAGGGTGGGAATGTCCCACTAGAGACAGGGGAGGCGTGGGAAGATTCCAAGGGAGGGTGGGAATGTCCCACTAGAGACAGGGGAGGCATGGGCAGATTCCAAGGGTGGGTGGGAATGTCCCACGAGAGACAGGGGAGGTGTGGGAAGATTCCAAGGGTGGGTGGGAATGTCCCACGAGAGACAGGGGAGGTGTGGGAAGATTCCAAGGGTGGGTGGGAATGTCCCACGAGAGACAGGGGAGGTGTGGGAAGATTCCAAGGGAGGGTGGGAACGTCTCACGAGAGACAGGGGAGGTGTGGGAAGGTTCCAAGGGTGGGTGGGAATGTCCCACGAGAGACAGGGGAGGTGTGGGAAGATTCCAAGGGTGGGTGGGTGGGAATGTCCCACGAGAGACAGGGGAGGCGTGGGAAGATTCCAAGGGTGGGTGGGAATGTCCCACGAGAGACAGGGGAGGCGTGGGAAGATTCCAAGCGTGGGTGGGAATGTCCCACTAGAGACAGGGGAGGCGTGGGAAGATTCCAAGGGTGGGTGGGAATGTCCCACGAGAGACAGGGGAGGTGTGGGAAGATTCCAAGGGTGGGTGGGTGGGAATGTCCCACGAGAGACAGGGGAGGCGTGGGAAGATTCCAAGGGTGGGTGGGAATGTCCCACGAGAGACAGGGGAGGTGTGGGAAGATTCCAAGGGTGGGTGGGTGGGAATGTCCCACGAGAGACAGGGGAGGCGTGGGAAGATTCCAAGGGTGGGTGGGAATGTCCCACGAGAGACAGGGGAGGCGTGGGAAGATTCCAAGCGTGGGTGGGAATGTCCCACTAGAGACAGGGGAGGCGTGGGAAGATTCCAAGGGTGGGTGGGAATGTCCCACGAGAGACAGGGGAGGTGTGGGAAGATTCCAAGGGTGGGTGGGTGGGAATGTCCCACGAGAGACAGGGGAGGCGTGGGAAGATTCCAAGGGTGGGTGGGAATGTCCCACGAGACACATGGGAGGTGTGGGAAGATTCCAAGGGTGGGTGGGTGGGAATGTCCCATCCCACGAGGGACACGGAAGGTGTAGGTCCCTTCCAAGGGACCCGTGAATGTTCCATCACTGACACAGGAGGTGTGGAACATTCCCAGGGGCGTGGCAATGTGCCACCAGTGGGCGTGGGACATGCTGCGAACTGGGCGTGGGCCCAGCCATGGGGGTGGGGCGCAAGTGGGAATAAGGCCCATGGGCCACAGGCTGGGGCACATGCCACGTGAGGGGGCGTGGGGGACCCCACCCCCATGCAGTCAGTACCTGAGAAGAGCTGCCTGGTGGGGGCACTGATCTGCGCCTGCCGTGATATCCTGTAGGCCACGTCTGGTCCCGTCCCCGCCCGCCTGGCCGGGCAGAGCCCCGTCGTCTTCCGCACACCCTCCGGCAGCGCCTGGAACTGCAGCGCCTTCAGCACATCTACGGGCTCTGCTGCGGGATACAGGGGCGGGGTCAGAGCTCTGCCAACAGCCCCCCTGCCTGGCAGGGACCATGGCGACTTCCTCCAGCCCAGCTACCTACCAGCCTCTTCCCCTCCAGCCATGACACCTGTCTCTCCCCACGTGAACCCGGCCCTGGTCGGGGGTGGGGGACCGGGAAGCGGTGGAGAAAGGCACCAGGAGCAGGCAGGCGCAGCTGCATGAAAGTGGGGGTGTGGGCAGCGGAGGAGCCTGGCTGTCGGGGGTTCCCCTGCCCAGGTGCCTGGAGGCTGGCGTGCAGGCGGGGGAGGGAGGGGATCCCCCCTGAGGTGCACTGGCCACATCCACCCAAATTCTGAGCCCCCCTCCTGGAATGCCCAGAGCCGGGTTTCCCAGCCCAGGCGAGGGGAGCTTTGTTCCCAGCCACTGGGGCGGGGGCAGGGGGGTGGGGTGAGGGTCGCTGGGAAACACGCATGTGGCAAGGGCACGGCCACGTGGCAAACAAGCACAGAGCGAGGAGGAAAGCGATTCACTTGCACGACCCTCTCACCATCACCCCCTGCCCACACGCAGCCCCCATCCCGCCCCACCCTGCGCCCCATCGCGCACACGGAGCTGCCCTCCTCCAGCAGCACGCTGGCCTCATGTACCATTTCACCAGGCCCTCTTCTCTGCTGCACACGCCCCAGGCCACACGCAGCCCCCTCACCACTACTGGTGCACCACCTCCGCCTCACCACGGCACCCACGTCAGTCACCACCTGGTGTCATCTGCCATGCATTGCACGATCGCCATTTCCACGTAACCCAGGGCTCACCGGTGCCACATTTACACCTCCCCCCCGTCACAGGCATGCCAGGCCCCTTCCACAACTGCTCACGTCTGTCACCCCAGATGTGCACCCCCCCACAATGCCCCCCGTTCCCGTGGCGCTCACGCGCAGCCCCGCCCCCAGCACTTCCACGCTGCACAGAAACCAGCCTGCAGAACCCATCAGCTCCAGCCGGGTCTGGCTCCCACTCCCCGCCCACATCTGGGGGCCGACCCCTCCCAGCCAGGGATGGGGGCAGCATGTGCCTGGGGCGGGGGCTGAGGCAGGCGGCCGGACAGGGTGCAGGGCAGGCAGACAGCGATGCTGCAGGGCGGGCTTGCAAGGCAAACCAGCAGCAAACGAGCCTTCCCCAGCCCTGGGCTCTCGGGTTGGGTCCTGGACGGGAATCCCCCCTCCCCCCTGCCAGGAAGAGGTTCTGACCCCAGCCCCAGCCTGGGACCTTCCCCACCTGCCAGGGCTGCCCTGCCTGGGGGGCGACGGACTCGTCCAGGGTCTGGAGAGGCTGGGCAGTGCCCCCCCCACATCCACCCGCCTCGCTCCACACCTGGCCCTGCCCTCAGCGGTCCAGCCAGCCCCAGCCTGGGTTTCTCATCAGTCCCTCCCTCACAGGCTGTTGTGCGGGCAGGAGTCTGACTCCCTCCCCCACACTGCCCCCTTGTTCCCTTCAGCATCTGGCACCTATTAACATCCGCCCCAGGACACCGAGGGAGACAGACCAGAGCCTTAGCTCAGGCCACCGCCAAGGGACGGGCGCAGCGCTGGGAGAGCTCCACCGGGGGCAGTGCTCCAGGGACCTTCCCATCACTCCCTGCGGGGGGCACTGCCACGAGGAAGCTCGCAGCACTGGAGAGCTGGCAGTGCAGACCCAGTGCGCCCCCAACACACACACTGGGGGCCCACCTGGGAGCCACGTCCCCAGCCAAGGTGTCCCGGCCCTGGCCGCACAGAGCCGGGCCCTGGCCCTGGCCCTGGCCCTGGCCCAGCCAGGCCGCGCCAGCCGCACAGAGACACCTTTCTTCTGCCTGCCGAGCGGGCGCCAGGAAAAGCCATTAGGGCTGCATAGCACAACTCCCCGGGGAGGGGAGACCCCAGAGCCGGGGCTGGAGGGGCAGCGCTGCAGGGAGCCTGTGCCTGAGGGGGAGAAACAGAAAGCGAGGGAAGGGAGAAGGGGTGGGTTGTAGCAGGAAGTGAGGGGAGAAGGGGCAGGAGGGGGGTCACAGTGTGGGGGTCGGTGGGAGGATTTACGCAGATGGAGGAAGAGCAAGAGGCAGTGGCTGGGGGCAGGGAGGGGGATCAGGGAAGAGGGAGGCGAAGATTGGGGAGCAACAAGCAAGTGGGGTCAGGGGAGGGAGGGGAGGGGAAGTGGGGGTCAAAGGTCACTGTCTGTCCACCCTGCCCCATCACACCTTGTCTGTGTGCGTCTCCTGGGCCCAGGTCGCACGCTCGGCCTCGCTGCAGGCGCTGTGTCCGCCCTTGTCCAGACTGCACCCTGCCTGCCTGCCTGGAACCCAGACCACGGCCTGGCTGTGCATCTGTCCTGGCCCAGGTCGCACGCTCGGCCTCGCTGCAGGCGCGCTGTGTCCGCCCTTGTCCAGACTGCACCCTGCCTGCCTGCCTGGAACCCAGACCACGGCCTGGCTGTGCATCTGTCCTAGCCCAGGTCGCACGCTCGGCCTCGCTGCAGGCGCTGTGTCTGCCCTTGTCCAGACTGCACCCTGCCTGCCTGGAACCCAGACCACGGCCTGGCTGTGCATCTGTCCTAGCCCAGGTCGCACGCTCGGCCTCGCTGCAGGCGCTGTGTCCGCCCTTGTCCAGACTGCACCCTGCCTGCCTGCCTGCCTGGAACCCAGACCACGGCCTGGCTGTGCATCTGTCCTAGCCCAGGTCGCACGCTCGGCCTCGCTGCAGGCGCGCTGTGTCCGCCCTTGTCCAGACTGCACCCTGCCTGCCTGCCTGGAACCCAGACCACGGCCTGGCTGTGCATCTGTCCTAGCCCAGGTCGCACGCTCGGCCTCGCTGCAGGCGCGCTGTGTCCGCCCTTGTCCAGACTGCACCCTGCCTGCCTGCCTGCCTGGAACCCAGACCACGGCCTGGCTGTGCATCTGTCCTAGCCCAGGTCGCACGCTCGGCCTCGCTGCAGGCGCGCTGTGTCCGCCCTTGTCCAGACTGCACCCTGCCTGCCTGCCTGGAACCCAGACCACGGCCTGGCTGTGCATCTGTCCTAGCCCAGGTCGCACGCTCGGCCTCGCTGCAGGCGCTGTGTCCGCCCTTGTCCAGACTGCACCCTGCCTGCCAGCCTGGAACCCAGACCACGGCCTGGCTGTGCATCTGTCCTGGCCCAGGTCGCACGCTCGGCCTCGCTGCAGGCGCGCTGTGTCCGCCCTTGTCCAGACTGCACCCTGCCTGCCTGCCTGGAACCCAGACCACGGCCTGGCTGTGCATCTGTCCTAGCCCAGGTCGCACGCTCGGCCTCGCTGCAGGCGCGCTGTGTCCGCCCTTGTCCAGACTGCACCCTGCCTGCCTGCCTGGAACCCAGACCACGGCCTGGCTGTGCATCTGTCCTAGCCCAGGTCGCACGCTCGGCCTCGCTGCAGGCGCGCTGTGTCCGCCCTTGTCCAGACTGCACCCTGCCTGCCTGCCTGCCTGGAACCCAGACCACGGCCTGGCTGTGCATCTGTCCTAGCCCAGGTCACACACTGTCGCAGCCACGACCGGCTCTGTGCCAGCCACTCACCCCAGAAGGCCTGTGCCAGTCCCAGGGGCAGCTGGGACTCCCCCTCCCACTCTCCCAAAATATCCATGAGCCCACCATGCGTGGGGGACCTGGTGCACCCACCCCTCAGCCCCGGCCCCACCAGGTTCCACCGCAGCCCGTCCCCAGACCAAGGACCCTGCAGCACTCCATAATCCCAGCCGCTCTGGCCCCTCCCAGCCCCCAGGAGTGACTGGCCAGAGCCCCCAGCCCCCAGGGCAGGGACAGACAGACTAGGTGAGAGGACAGACAGACACGCTCAGACACTGGCGAGCGGCGCGGGGCTGGAGTGACCGAGTGACCCGGGGGACAGGAGACGCTGGGGTGGTGGGCAGGGTTCACCGCAGAGACAGCGACCCTGGGGGCACAGGACAGACAGACAGACAGAGTGACCCAAGGACAGGACAGACAGACACTCACACCAGGGAGCTGAGGTCACTGCAACAGACCCAGTGACCTGAGGGGCAGGATGGACAGACAGACAGAGTGACCCAGGGACAGACAGACAGAGTGACCCAGGGACAGACAGACAGACACCCAGACACCGGGAAGCTGGGGGTCACTGAGCACAGACCCAGTGACCTGAGGGACAGACAGGACAGATGGACATGCTAGGACACTGGGCTCTGGGCTGGATGGACAGACAGACAGTGACCTGGTGGGGGGCCGACAGAGGCCGAGCATCCACCTCCCCCAGCTCAGAGCTGTGCCAATGGCTCTGAGCCCCACAGGCTGGGGGGTCAGCACAAGAATGGGGGGGCTGAAGGGCCCTTTCCTCTGCTGCCCCAGAGGTGAGGGTGGGGGCTGGCAAACCAGAGGAACGTGAGTCCGGCCACTGGTGGCTGGCTGGGCCCCCAGACGGCAATGCAATGAGAGAGCCATTCACACAGCCAGGGGCTGGGGGCGGGGTCACACCACTGGCTGCCCCACCCCACACATGCATAACCCCACCCCTCCGGGACCACAGCCTTCTAGTCCCGGCTCAGGCCAGGGACTGGAGGCTAGTGGGTAAAGCAGGCTGGGGCTGGCAGCCAGGACTCCTGGGTTCTCTGGTGGGGGCTGGGAGTGCTGGGAAGGAGCCAGGACTTCTGGGTTTATCTCAGCCGGGGGCCGGTGCTAGGGGCTAAGGCGAGGGGTAGGGGCTGGGAACAACACTCCTGGGTTCTAGCCCGGGGGGGGAAAGTCCATTCCTGCTTTGTGCCTCTGTCTCCCTCTCTGGGGTAAAGTGCACAGTGCTCCGAGACCCACAAGACACCCCACACCCACAGTCCCAGCTACTTACCCCCTGCCCCCTGAAGTGCAAACGGGGCACCCTAACTGCGCTGCTCCCGCAGACCCTCGCCGGGAGGAAGAGCTGCACTGGAGGGGCTGCTGCCTCCACAGACAGACGCAGAGAAGAGGGGCGGCTCAGAGAGGGCCCCCAGTCCCTGACAGCTTCCCCAGAGCCTGGTGGGGCTCTGTGACACAGGATGGGGGGGGACACAGGATGGGGGAGATGCTGGGGATGGACACAGGATGGGGGGGACACGGGATGGGGGGAGCTGCTGGGGATGGACACAGGATGGGGGGAGCTGCTGGGGATGGACACAGGATGGGGGGGACATGGGATGGGGGAGATGCTGGGGATGGACACAGGATGGGGGGAGCTGCTGGGGATGGACACAGGATGGGGGGGACACAGGATGGGGGAGATGCTGGGGATGGACACAGGATGGGGGGGACATGGGATGGGGGGAGCTGCTGGGGATGGACGCAGGATGGGGGAGGGTACATGGGATGGGGGGCAGACGCTGGGGATGGGGGGCAGACGCTGGGGATGGGGGGAGCTGCTACCACCCTCCCCAGCAGCTGTGCCCCCTTGCCTCACTCTGCTGGCCTTGGGCCCCACCCTGGGGCTAACCAGCCCCTGCTGTTCCTCCCCCCAACCCTGGGGTCTCCCATGGGCCTTGTCCCCCCCCTGCCCCCTCCTCCTTGCCCCCCAGCCAATGGAAATGCCAGGTGTGGGGGGGGTGTCTCGGCACTCAACTGCCCCCAGCAGCCCAGTGACCAGGCACCCGATGGGCGTGTGCAGGAACACACCTACGCAACAGGCATGGGGAGACACCTGCAAACCCACACCTCCAAAGCCACACACCCTGGGGGGGGGACAACTACGCACACACACCTCCAACACCACACACCCCCCAGGTGGGGGACACAACTGTACACACACCTCCAATACCACACACACCCCAGGGCAGACAACTAAACAAACACACCTCCAATGCCACACACACCCCAGGAGAAGACACACCTTTACACAGACAGGCACCACTTCATAACCATGCCCCCCCTCGCAGGGGGTGACACAGGAGCACAACTGCACCCCCACACCTCCTACATGCCCTGTGGGTGGATAGACACCCGGCTCCCTCCAGACACTACTCGGAGACACAAGTGTGGCTGCCCCCCACATACACACACAGCCAGTGCAGGGAGCTGGGGACAGGGGACGGGGTGATGACTTGGGGAATAAGGGGGCAGTGGAGTGGGGGGGGGCTGCTGGTGCCGGGGGCCAAGCAGGGAGGAATGAAGGGGAAGGACTAGGGGTTGGGGCAGAGTGGGGCCTTGCTGTTGCATCCCCAGGGTTACACACACACACTCGCAGCCCCAGGGTTTTACACACACACACACACTCACAGCCCAGCATGGCTCCAGCCAACCGCCAGCAGGGCCAGGCTGCGCAGGGGGCCTGGGGGAAGCCGCAGCCCAAAGATAAATAAGCCCCTGCGCCGGCGGCCGGAGCACACGCCGGCTCTGTTCCCTGCACAAAGGGCCTCTGTGCACGCAGGCCTGGGGAGCACAGGCCACATGGGCACTGGGGGCTCAGGGGGAGCACAGGCCACGGCCAGTGGGGGGATCTAGGGACGCACCTCACATGGCCTATGGGGGGTGCCGGCCGACACTAGTGCCAGAGACAGCCCCACCCTGCCCCAATTCCAGTGGAACCCCACCACGCCCGGCTGCCAAACCGTGGGGGGACTCCCACCCCACAGGAACTTGGGGGAGCTAAAGTTGAGGGTCAAATAAAGAAGAGGGGATCCAAGACCTGGATGGATGGGAATGTGGAAGCTGGGGCACACGTGGCACCCACTGAATTTCTGCCCCTCCACCACGCCCCGTCTCTGTGACTCCTTCATCCAGGTCTTGCTACCCCGAGATCCCGGCTGTCCCCAACTCCCCCCACACCTCAGATCCCCTGAATTTCTGACCCTCCTGCGCTTTCAACCCCCCTGCGACCCCGGTGCCTGCTCCATGTCCACCGATCCCTCCTTCAGGCACCCCTACGCCTGCCCCTGGCCTCCCCACCTGCCCCTGGCCCTCCGATCCCTTCCTCTGACACCCGATACCTGCCCCTTGCCCCCCACCTGCCCCTGGCCCTCCGATCCCTCCTTCTGGCACCCCTACGCCTGCCCCTTGCCTCCCCCTGGCCCTGGTCCTCCAATATCTCCCTCTGGCACCCCCATACCTGCCCCTTGCCCCCCACCTGGCCCTCTGATCCCTTCCTCTGACACCCGATACCTGCCCCTTGCCCCCCACCTGCCCCTGGCCCTCCGATCCCTCCTTCTGGCACCCCGATACCTGCCCCTTGCCCCCCACCTGCCCCTGGCCCTCCAATCCCTCCTTCTGGCACCCCTACGCCTGCCCCTTGCCTCCCCACCTGCCCCTGGCCCTCCGATCCCTCCCTCTGGCCCCCCCACCTGCCCCTGGTCCTCCGATATCTCCCTCTGGCACCCCTGTGCCTGCCCCACGGACCAGCCAGGGCCTGCGGTGCCTGGGCCGACGGTGCTGTCTGTGCCACATCATCTGACAGGCACCACAGCCGCTCAGCCGCCTCTGGGCACTCCGCACCGCAGCCGGCGGGGGGGTGACAGGAAGAGACACCTTGGCCCCAGGCATTGCCGTCACAGCCGGGGCCTCCCCCTGGGCGCTCACCCACCTGTACTGCCTCCCCTGACCCAGCACACACCCCAGCCTGCCCCCCACCCGGCACTCACCCCACTCCACCCCCCCGGCACTCACCCCAGCCTGCCCCCCCACCCGACACCCACCCCAGCCTGCCCCCCACCCGGCACCCACCCCACTTACCCCAGCCTGCACCCCCACCCGGCACCCACCCCACTCACCCCAGCCTCCCCTGACCCGGCACACACCCCAGCCTGCCCTTCCGGCACTCACCCCACTCCACCCCCCCGGCACTCACCCCAGCCTGCCCCCCCACCCGACACCCACCCCAGCCTGCCCCCCACCCGACACCCACCCCAGCCTGCCCCCCACCCGGCACCCACCCCACTCACCCCAGCCTCCCCTGACCCGGCACACACCCCAGCCTACCCCTCCGGCACTCACCCCACTCCACCCCCCCGGCACTCACCCCAGCCTGCCCCCCCCGCCCGACACCGACCCCAGCCTGCCCCCCTCACCCGACACCCACCCCAGCCTGCGTACCCCGGCACACACCCACCTGTACAGCCTCCCCTGACCTGGCACTCACCCCACCCTGCCCCCCCACCCAGCACCCACCCCACTCACCCCAGCCTGCCCCCCCCGGCACTCACCCACCTGTGCCGGCTCCCCTGACCCAGCACTCACCCCAGCCGGCCCCGACTCTCCACTCACACACCCAGACCCCAGACACAGCACCCCCCCAACTCCTTCCCCCACGAGCCCGGGCTCCAGAGGACCCTGCCAGGAGCGCTGCGCCCCTGCCCCCCTCCTTGTCCCTCAGTGCTCACGACCCCCCGCCAGCCCTGGACTGGGCACTGAGCTCGTGTCCTGCCCTGCCCAGACCCCCACCCGGGGCACGGACCCACCCCCACCCCGCCACTGCGTCCCGGAGCGAGGCGCACAGCCGGGCACTCACCCGCTCCCTCCCCCACCCTCTGCTCCCCACACAGACCCCACACGCAGACCCCCTGCCCCTCACACTGAGAACGTCCGTGTGCCCCCGTGCCCCACAGAGAACCCCGGGAGACCCCCTGCGCCCCGCACAGAGAATCCCCGTGTGCCCTCGTGCCCCACAGAGAACCCCGGGAGACCCCCTGCGCCCCACACAGAGAATCCCCGTGTGCCCTCGTGCCCCACAGAGAACCCCGGGAGACCCCCTGCGCCCCACACAGAGAATCCCCGTGTGCCCTCGTGCCCCACAGAGAACCCCGGGAGACCCCCTGCGCCCCGCACAGAGAATCCCCGTGTGCCCCCGTGCCCCACAGAGAACCCCGGGAGACCCCCTGCGCCCCGCACAGAGAATCCCCGTGTGCCCCCGTGCCCCACAGAGAACCCCGGGAGACCCCCTGCGCCCCGCACAGAGAATCCCCGTGTGCCCTCGTGCCCCACAGAGAACCCCGGGAGACCCCCTGCGCCCCGCACAGAGAATCCCCGTGTGCCCCCGTGCCCCATAGAGAACCCCGGGAGACCCCCTGTGCCCCTCACACTGAGAACGTCCGTGTGCCCCCTGTGCCCCACAGAGAACCCCGGGAGACCCCCTGCGCCCCGCACACAGCCCCCCTGCGCCCCCCGTGCCCCCCCCCACAGAGAACACCCACGTGCCTCCGTGCCCCACAGGGACCCCGGGAGACCCCGTTGCCCCCGTACCTGCCCGGGCGCACAGAGCCGGCCGCAGCAGCAGCAGCAGCAGCAGCAGCCCGGGGCGGGCCATGGCCGAGGGGGGTCTGCGGAGCCCGGCAGGAGCGGAGGGGTCCCGGCTGCCCCGCTTCACGCCGCGGCTCTGTCTGCGAGCGCCCGGCTCTCCTGCGCTGTCCCAGCCCGGCGGCCCTCCCCGCGGCCCGGCCCCCCCGACCCGCCCCCCGCTGCACCCTCCCCCCGGCCCGGCCCGGCCCGGCCCCCTCCCGCCCTGCCAGCCCCCCATCTCCATCCTGCGCCCGGGAGACCCCCACCGTCCAGCCCCCCAGAGCCTGACCCGCTGCGAGACCCCTCCCCACACTCCCACCTCTCCCTGGGAGACCCAGGTCCCCGCACGCCCCTGCCCCCGGGGGCCTCCAGCCTTTCCAGGTGGGACCTACCCCCTCCACTCACCCACAGAACCCGCCGCAGCCTCGGGGGAGGGGCTGCTGGAAATTGGCGCCCAGCTGATCCCCCCCGACCCCGCCGCCACAGCCCGGGACTTCGCTGAACCCCCGCCCCGGCAGAGGGACAGGCACGCAGGCTGCACGGGTCTGGCCCCTCTAGGGGGCACCTGCTCCCACCCCAGCCAGGGCAGGGCCTGGCTGGCTGTGGGGCAGGGAATGGGGCAGGGGTCTGTCCCCACTCGGGGGTGCCGGCTCCCACCCCGCCCAGGGCAGGGCCTGGCTGGCTGTGGGGCAGGGAATGGGGCAGGGGTCTGTCCCCTCCAGGGGGCGCCGGCTCCCACCCCGCCCAAGGCGGGGCCTGGCTGGCTGTGGGGCAGGGGTCTGTCCCCTCCAGGGGGTGCCGGCTCCCACCCCGCCCAAGGCAGGGCCTGGCTGGCTGTGGGGCAGGGAATGGGGCAGGGGTCTGTCCCCTCTAGGGGGTGCCGGCTCCCACCCCGCCCAGGGCAGGGCCTGGCTGGCTGTGGGGCAGGGAATGGGGCAGGGGTCTGTCCCCTCCAGGGGGTGCCGGCTCCCACCCCGCCCAAGGCGGGGCCTGACTGGCTGTGGGGCAGGGGTCTGTCCCCTCCAGGGGGTGCCGGCTCCCACCCCGCCCAAGGCAGGGCCTGGCTGGCTGTGGGGCAGGGAATGGGGCAGGGGTCTGTCCCCTCTAGGGGGTGCCGGCTCCCACCCCGCCCAGGGCAGGGCCTGGCTGGCTGTGGGGCAGGGAATGGGGCAGGGGTCTGTCCCCTCTAGGGGGTGCCGGCTCCCACCCCGCCCAAGGCGGGGCCTGACTGGCTGTGGGGCAGGGAATGGGGCAGGGGTCTGTCCCCTCCAGGGGGTGCCGGCTCCCACCCCGCCCAGGGCAGGCCCTGCCTCGTGAGCAGACTCCATCTCCTCGCCTTGGGTGCTGCCTCCTGGCTGGGCAGAGGGGCTGGTGAGCTGAACCTGATCCCCCCACCGGCCCCCGTCTCTTCCCCACCAGCCACATCAGCAGCTTCCCTGAAGCAGACACCCCAGGGCCCCCCAGCGCAGCAGGGACACGAGCCCACCTGTGTCAGTGCCTGCAAATCCGTGCGCGGCACTGGTGAGCCCTTGTGGACGCCGACGTGCAGCGAGAGGTGAGCGTGCAGCCCGGGAGACGGTGCGTTCGCGTGCCCGAGGGGTGAGCCTGGCCGCCATGGCAGGGCGGGCTGCCGCCGGACAAGCTTGTGCCCAACGCACTGGACTGGGGGGTTGTTCCCTGGCCACCCCTGGGCCCCTGCTTGCTCTGGGCTTCAGCCCCTCCCCAAAGCTCCACGCTTGGCGTGCAAGGCTGTGGGGGTGGGGGGCACGTGAAGGCACAGTCTGTGCGCTGGAGGCAGGGAACCCACCACCCTCCCCCCAGCAGGGCCACGTGCCTGGTGGTAACACAAGGGAGCATGTAATCACACGAGTGTGCAACATGCAAGCGCCTGGGTGCACGCCCGTGAACCTGAGCATGTGTGAGTGCAAACGCAGGCGTGGGCACGTGCCCCCGAGTGAGCCCCGCTCCTAGGCACTGACCGGGCCAGCCCAGCCCCAGGGCCTGGCTGCAGCACCAGCCTCCGCTTGCCCCCTCGGCGTGGGCTGTACCAGCCCCCTCCTGCTAGCTGCAGGCCACCCCCACTGCGGAGGGGCAGCTCAGCTCCTGCCCACGGAGCCGCAGAACTGCCCCCAGGGCACCTGTCTCGAGGCCTGGCCTCACCCCCGGGGCAGGGGTGCCTGGTGCAGCGCGGCTGGGCTCCTGCTGCTGCGGAACCACCAGCAAATCCAGCTGCCAGACCTGCTCTTGGAGGGCCCCACGGGTGCCACCCCCACGAGGGGTCAGAGCCTCCAAGAGAAATCCTGGCCGGCCCTTGCCCAGCTCCTGGGCCCCAGCCCCCCCACACCGAGCTCTCCAGTGCCAGGAATTGCCCTCCGTCCACTCCCTGCCCCGGGCGAAGCAGATGGGGGGTGAGCAGCAGCCTGGCCCAGCCCAGGGCATGTCTGGAGCTGGAGTGCCAGGCCCAGGCTGTAATCACGGCTCTGTAATTAGCCAGCACTTCCTCCAGGAGCCAGGGGCCCAGCCCTGCAGAGAGGTGCAGGAATTCACAGACAGCCTGAAATAGAAGGGGCAGGGCTGGGGTAAGGGGCGCTGCAGGGTACGCTGGGGTGTGGGGTGCAGAAGGGGCAGGGCTGGGGTAAGGGGCGCTGCAGGGTACGCTGGGTGTGGGGTGCAGAAGGGGCAGGGCTGGGGTAAGGGGCGCTGCAGGGTACGCTGGGGTGTGGGGTGCAGAAGGGGCAGGCTGGGGTAAGGGGCGCTGCAGGGTACGCTGGGGTGTGGGGTGCAGAAGGGGCAGGGGCAGGGTAAGGGAACGCAGGGGCACGAAAGGGGCAGTTGTGGGCTGGGGTTGGGGACAGAAGGGGCGGGGGCAGGGTAAAGAGAACGCAGGGGCACAGAAGGGGCGGGGGCGGGGTAAGGGAACGCAGGGGCGCAGAAGGGGCGGGGGCGGGGTAAGGGGGCACAGAAGGGGCGGGGGCGGGGTAAGGGAACGCAGGGGCACAGAAGGGGCGGGGGCAGGGTAAAGGGAACGCAGGGGCGCAGAAGGGGCGGGGGCAGGGTAAGGGAACGGAGGGGCGCAGAAGGGGCGGGGGCAGGGTAAGGGAACGCAGGGGCGCAGAAGGGGCGGGGGCAGGGTAAGGGAACGCAGGGGCACAGAAGGGGCGGGGGCAGGGTAAAGGGAACACAGGGGCGCAGAAGGGGCGGGGGCGGGGGCAGGGTAAGGGAACGGAGGGGCGCAGAAGGGGCGGGGTAAGGGAACACAGGGGCGCAGAAGGGGCGGGGGCAGGGTAAGGGAACGCAGGGGCGCAGAAGGGGCGGGGGCAGGGGTAAGGGAACGCAGGGGCACAGAAGGGGCGGGGGCAGGGTAAGGGAACGCAGGGGCACAGAAGGGGCGGGGGCAGGGTAAGGGAACGCAGGGGCACAGAAGGGGCGGGGCAGGGTAAGGGAACGCAGGGGCACAGAAGGGGCGGGGGCGGGGTAAGGGAACGGAGGGGCGCAGAAGGGGCGGGGGCAGGGTAAGGGAACACAGGGGCGCAGAAGGGGCGGGGGCAGGGTAAGGGAACGCAGGGGCGCAGAAGGGGCGGGGGCAGGGTAAGGGAACGGAGGGGCGCAGAAGGGGCAGGGGGCGGGGTAAGGGAACGGAGGGGCGCAGAAGGGGCGGGGGCAGGGTAAGGGAACGGAGGGGCGCAGAAGGGGCAGGGGGCGGGGTAAGGGAACGGAGGGGCGCAGAAGGGGCGGGGGCAGGGTAAGGGAACGGAGGGGCGCAGAAGGGGCGGGGGCAGGGGCAGGGTAAGGGAACGCAGGGGCGCAGAAGGGGCAGGGGGCGGGGTAAGGGAACGGAGGGGCGCAGAAGGGGCGGGGGCAGGGGCAGGGTAAGGGAACGCAGGGGCGCAGAAGGGGCAGGGGGCAGGGTAAGGGAACGGAGGGGCGCAGAAGGGGCGGGGGCAGGGTAAGGGAACGGAGGGGCGCAGAAGGGGCGGGGGCAGGGTAAGGGAACGCAGGGGCGCAGAAGGGGCGGGGGCGGGGTAAGGGAACGCAGGGGCGCAGAAGGGGCGGGGGCAGGGGCAGGGAACGCAGGGGCACAGAAGGGGCGGGGGCAGGGTAAGGGAACGCAGGGGCGCAGAAGGGGCGGGGGCAGGGGCAGGGTAAGGGAACGCAGGGGCGCAGAAGGGGCAGGGGGCAGGGTAAGGGAACGGAGGGGCGCAGAAGGGGCGGGGGCAGGGGCAGGGTAAGGGAACGCAGGGGCGCAGAAGGGGCAGGGGGCAGGGTAAGGGAACGGAGGGGCGCAGAAGGGGCGGGGGCAGGGGCAGGGTAAGGGAACGCAGGGGCGCAGAAGGGGCAGGGGGCAGGGTAAGGGAACGGAGGGGCGCAGAAGGGGCGGGGGCAGGGTAAGGGAACGCAGGGGCGCAGAAGGGGCGGGGGCGGGGTAAGGGAACGCAGGGGCGCAGAAGGGGCGGGGGCAGGGGCAGGGAACGCAGGGGCACAGAAGGGGCGGGGGCAGGGTAAGGGAACGCAGGGGCGCAGAAGGGGCGGGGGCAGGGTAAGGGAACGGAGGGGCGCAGAAGGGGCGGGGGCAGGGTAAGGGAACGGAGGGGCGCAGAAGGGGCGGGGGCGGGGTAAGGGAACACAGGGGCGCAGAAGGGGCGGGGGCAGGGTAAGGGAACGCAGGGGCGCAGAAGGGGCGGGGGCAGGGTAAGGGAACGCAGGGGCGCAGAAGGGGCGGGGGCAGGGTAAGGGAACGCAGGGGCGCAGAAGGGGCGGGGGCAGGGTAAGGGAACGGAGGGGCACAGAAGGGGCGGGGGCAGGGGCAGGGAACGCAGGGGCACAGAAGGGGCGGGGGCAGGGTAAGGGAACGCAGGGGCACAGAAGGGGCGGGGGCGGGGTAAGGGAACACAGGGGCGCAGAAGGGGCGGGGGCAGGGTAAGGGAACGCAGGGGCACAGAAGGGGCGGGGGCAGGGTAAGGGAACGCAGGGGCGCAGAAGGGGCGGGGGCAGGGTAAGGGAACGGAGGGGCGCAGAAGGGGCGGGGGCAGGGTAAGGGAACGCAGGGGCGCAGAAGGGGCGGGGGCAGGGGCAGGGTAAGGGAACGCAGGGGCACAGAAGGGGCGGGGGCAGGGTAAGGGAACGGAGGGGCACAGAAGGGGCGGGGGCAGGGTAAGGGAACGGAGGGGCACAGAAGGGGCGGGGGCAGGGGCAGGGAACGCAGGGGCACAGAAGGGGCGGGGGCAGGGGCAGGGAACGCAGGGGCGCAGAAGGGGCGGGGGCAGGGTAAGGGAACGGAGGGGCGCAGAAGGGGCGGGGGCAGGGTAAGGGAACGCAGGGGCGCAGAAGGGGCGGGGGCAGGGTAAGGGAACGCAGGGGCACAGAAGGGGCGGGGGCAGGGTAAAGGGAACGCAGGGGCGCAGAAGGGGCGGGGGCAGGGTAAGGGAACGCAGGGGCGCAGAAGGGGCGGGGGCAGGCTGGGACGTGGGGCGCAGAAGGGGCGGGGGCAGGCTGGGGTTGGAGAGGGGGGCAGACAGAGTGGGAGGAGACAGCAGGGACAGGAGCAGGCGGGGGGGGCAGGTGGGTGAGGTAGCCAGCAGGGGGGGGGGCAGGTGGGGGGGCAGCAAACCGGGGCATGCAGGGAAGTGGGGGAGCCCCATCCCTGGTCCCGCCCAGTGCCCACAATGACACTATGGCCCGGCCCGCGCAGGGCCTTGGGGGGCGACTCGGCCGGCAGCGGGACCCCAGGCTCCCTGCGCCAGGCAGGCTGCAGAGGGGGCCCATGGGGCTCCCCCAGGGAGGCTGGGCCGGTGCCCAGGGCGAGCCCCGCACGCACGTACGCCGGGCACAGGGAGCGCTCGGGTCGGGGCCGGGCCCTCCGCGTCCCGCACGGATCCGCCTCTGCCTGCCCAGGGATACGCACCCCGGGAGACGCCCGCCAGGTCTGGCCCGGCCCGGCCCGGCCCCACCCCGCCGCGGGGCTCCCAGCTGGACGGGCCGGGCCACCCGCCAGGCAGGGGCTGCGTGGGAACCAGTCAGCCGAGCGCACCGGTGTGCGTTGCACGAGTGTGCATGTCTGTGTGAGGGAACAGTGTTGTGTGGAGGTCCGTGTGTCACAAGCACACAACTGTGTGACCCCGGCGCCCCCAGTCACCACACACACACACACACACACAAACTCCCACCCACACCAGCGCCCCCAGTCACCACACACACAAACCCCCACCCACACCAGCGCCCCCAGTCACCACACCCACCCCCACCCCGGCGCCCCCAGTCACCACACACACACCCACCCCCACCCCCGCGCCCCCAGTCACCACACACACGCCCACCCCCACCCCCGCGCCCCCAGTCACCCCCCCACACACACACACCGGCGCCCCCAGTTAGCGCACACGCACACACACCCACATGCTCCCCCAGGCACCCCCCCCACACACAGAGGCTCCCCCAGGCACCACACCACACACACACACCCCCCCACACACACACACGCTCCCCCAGGCACACCCCCCCCCACACACACACCGGCGCCCCCAAGCACCCCCCGACACACACCCACACGCTCCCCCAGGCACCCCCCCACCCACACACAGGCTCCCCCAGGCACTACCCCCGCCCCCCACACAGACACTCCCACAGGCACACCCCCCACCACACACACAGAGGCCCCGCTGAGCAGCGCCCCCAGGCCTGGCTGACCCCACCCGGCTATTTCAGAGCAGCCTGCTCCAGGCTGTGCCCAGAAATAGACTCTGCGGCCAGCCGGGCAGCAGGCACGGCTCCCTGCCCCCCGCTCCCCTGCCAGCTTGGCCTGAGCCGGCCCGGGGCGCTGGGGCGCAGCGGGGGGCTTTCCCCTCCAGGGCAGGCTGGGGTAGTGTCACCCTCTCCTGGGGGAGCCCCTTGCTGCTTCCTCCTCCGCTATCCCAACACCCCCATCCCAGCCCCCCCACTTCCCCACACAGGGGCAACCGCAGGGCCCAGCTCTGCCTCCTCCCCAACACACCCAGGGCCTGGGGAGGACAACAGACAAGGGGGGTCCCCCCCCAGCTGCACCTGGGGCTGGGGGAACACACGGGAAGGGCTCGAGCCGGCTCCCCCACCCGTCCCATGGAGCGAGGTCTGCGCGGGGTCCCCGGCCCGGCAGGTGAGCTCCCTTCGGCACAGGCCAGCTGAACAAAGCCCCCCTTGTCTGCCCCCCCCGCCGGCACAGACAAGCCCCATTGATGGAAATGTGCCGGGGTCACCTCGGGCCATGGGAGGGGCTGCTTCCGAGAGGAGGGAGAGCGCCCCCGGGGCGGGGCCGGCTGCCACTCAGCTCCAGCTGGGGCAGGATTGACCCCTGGCCCCCCTCAGGGCAGGGTAGCTGGGGGGGGGGGGGCGCAAGGAGAGGGAGAGACCATGGGTGGGGTGGAAGGGGCCTAGCTGTGCAGGGGGGGTGTCGCTCTGGGGGGGGTCAAAGGGGCCTAGCTGTGCAGGGGGGGTGTCACTCGGGGGGGGGTGGGGTCGAAGGGGCCTAGCTGTGCAGGGGGGTGTCACTCTGGGGGGTGGTCGAAGGGGCCTAGCTGTGCAGGGGGGGTGTCACTCGGGGGGGGGGGGTCGAAGGGGCTTAGCTGTGCAGGGGGGGTGTCACTCGGGGGTGGGGTAGAAGGGGCTTAGCTGTGCAGGGGGGGTGTCACTCTGGGGGGGGTCGAAGGGGATTAGCTGTTCAGGGGGGGGTGTCACTCTGGGGGGGGTCGAAGGGGCTTAGCTGTTCAGGGGGGGTGTCACTCGGGGGGGGTCGAAGGGGCTTAGCTGTGCAGGGGGGGTGTCACTCGGGGGGGTCGAAGGGGATTAGCTGTGCAGGGGGGTGTCACTCGGGGGTGGGGTAGAAGGGGCTTAGCTGTTCAGGGGGGGTGTCACTCGGGGGGGGTCGAAGGGGCTTAGCTGTGCAGGGGGGGTGTCACTCGGGGGGGGGTCGAAGGGGCTTAGCTGTGCAGGGGGGGTGTCACTCGGGGGGGGGTCGAAGGGGCTTAGCTGTGCAGGGGTGGGGCACATCCCGATCATTTCCCTCCCCCTTTGGGTACAAGCCTGGCTGAACCCCCTGCGGCTCTCCCGACAGGTCCCCATCCCGCTCTGCAGAACACACCTTTGCCCCCCGGCCCCGAGAGCTCCCCCGTCCCAGGCTGGGGGGTGAGGAGGGGGCTGCCCATGGCGCGTCGCTACCAGGGGGAGGTGCTGTCCCTGGTTGAAAAGCAGCAGCTTTAATCACTGAAACTCAAAGCGGGGGGGGGGGGGGGGTGTTAATAATAATAAAAGCGAAACTGACCGGGAGGTTGGGGGGCAGACAGGGAGAAGGGCAGAGCGCATTGGGGGGCTCTGCTCAGGCAGGGCCCCCACCCAAGCCACCCGTCCCCCCACAGCAACTCAAACAAACTGTCCCGGCAGGGGTGCCCCTGAGCCTGCAAGGGGGGGGGGCTGCCCCCCAAGGGACCCTGGTCAGAGTTCTGGCTCACAGCCAGACCCCCAGGAGGCCATAGGACCAACACAGGCACCGCCCCACAGTAGTGTGACTGGGCATGGCCGCAGTCTGGACCATGAGGGAGGGCAGCTTTTCCCACCCCACAGCAATGGGGGGACCCCGGTACCTGCTGCATAGATTGAGGTGGGGGAGGGGTGCAGGACGTGGGTTCAAAGTGCTAACCGGGTGCCTGAGAAATGGGGCGGTGGGGGCCAGTGCAGGGCATCCCCCGCCCCGGGACTGCCCCCCACGGCAGGAGGGCAAGGGGCATCGTGAACAAACTGACGACAGAGGAGAGCTGCCCCTGCCCACGTGTCTCCCTCCCCGGGCAGGAGCCGCACCCAGGGGCCCTGGGGAGTCAGCTCTGCCCCCAGGGACGTGGCCACCCCCAGCAGCAAGGGAGTCTCCCCACTGCCTCACAGGGCGCGGGGCTAGGAGCACGGGGAGATGTTGCTAAAAGACGCCCCCTTTGGGTTCTGGGAACATGCCAAGAACCCCTGGAGGCCCCCCCGAGGGGAGGGGCTGGGTCAGGCATCCCTGCCCCGGGGGTCCTGCTGCATGGGGACCACAGCGGGGGACAGGGTTTGTTTTTTTCACAGGGAGGAAATCGGGGGCATCCTCCTCTCACCCCCCACCTGAAACCTCTGACTTGCTGCCCCTAGCGCTGCAGAACAGGGGTGTCGCCAAGCGCTGAGGGGATCTGGGAGGTCAGCCCGGGAACCCCACTATGGACATGGGACTAGGGTACCTCCAGGGGAGCCAGCAACTGGGGAAATGAGGTAAGCCCCATAGCCCATGGCTGGGGAATGGACTGGGGCCACCCCAGCTCTGGAGAGGCACACGGGGTACACCTCAGGGGCTCCCAAACCAGGGATGGGTAAAGGGGGGCCATGCCCAGGGACCCAAACATGGGAACTGACAAAACACTACCCCTTTGCCTTCTCCTGGCAGCCCCCAAAGAGTCCGCAGCCCCCAGCCCAGCGGTGGGCGCCGGGGAGCTGCTGTGGGCTGCGTCACTCGCTCTAGGCGCAGTCAGCTGGGGCTCAGGACAGCTGGTGGGGGGCCTCCAGCATTTCCATGAGGAAGGTGTCGATTGGGGTGTCCCCGATGAGCTTGAAGAAGAAGAGATGCTCCAAGCACTTCAGCCCGATAGAGCGCAGGGCCGGCAGACGCAGCAGCAGCTTGGCAAACCTGGGGGGGGCAGGACAAAGGACCCCTCAGCCACTGCCCCAGGATCCCCTGCAATCCCTGGACACATGGCACCCCCAAACTCCCCACGTTCCCCGAACACGGGGGACTCCCAAATTCCCCATGTTCCCCGTACATGTGGCACCCCCAAATGCCCCATGTTCCCTGTACACACAGCACCCCCAAATTCCCCATGCTCCCCAGACACAGGGAACCCAGCACCCCCAACTCCTCACGTTCCCTGGAGACGTGGCACCCCCACACCTCCCACCCCACTGCCTACACGGCCTCCTGTGCCCCTTACCACTGACCCAACCCCAACAGAGCACTCCAGGCTTTATACCTCCACCCCCACCCCCACCTCAGACCGGACCCCTGCCCACCCTGCCCCACAGGACCTCCCCGCCCCCCAACACACAGTAGGGCTGAGGAGCAGGGAGCCGGCACCACCTAGTGGCTGTTTGGAGCAGCTCCAGGAGCAGAGCTTGTAACCCTGTTACCTCACTGACACCCCCAGCCAGACATCCCAGCCCCACTGAACGGCGCCTGCCCACCCCTCCTGCTCCTCCCCACTGCCTGAGATACCCCCTCTGCCCCCCGCACACCTGCCCTGCTGCCGGGGGTACCACCCCCCTCTCACCCCCTACCTGCCCTGCTGCTCGGGGTACTTCTGCTTGCAGTAGGACTCCAGAGACGCGTAGACCTTCTCCCGCAGCAGCTCCACCTCCCCAGGGTTCGACAGCCCCTTGGCATCTGTGGGGGAGCACCATGTTCACGGCCCCATGGGGGTCAGCACAGCACAACCCTCCCTCCTCCCCCTGCACACACACAGCTGTACCCCACGGGGAATAGGGGAGGCTGGCGAGAACCCCTCTGCTGGGCGCCTACAGCTGCTCAGGACGCACCCCAGAGCAGTACCAGCCACTGATGAGCAGAGCCCCTGCGGGGAAGATCTGTCTGGTCCCGGCAGTGCGCAGACACAGGCCTCGGTGCACGCGGAACAAACGTCCCCACGCAGGGAGGAAACAATGGGGCAAACAGCACCCAGGAGGGCTCCCTTGCAGGGGTGAAAGAGAGCAAGACACGCCGGCGGTCCTGGGGATGGGGGGTGTCGAAGGGGGGCCCCTAACACATTGAGGGGGATGACGAGCACGCACCAGCCCAGAGCATTGGCAGAGAAGCTCTAAGGGAGCCCCTTAGCCAAAAGGAAGAGGTGACAGGAGCAGGCAGCCCCGGGGGGGCAGGCCGGGGGGGCGTCTCTCACCCGTATCGCACAGGCCGTCGGGGGGGGGGCAGGCCGGGGGGGGCGTCTCTCACCCGTATCGCACAGGCCGTCGGGGGGGGGGCAGGCCGGGGGGGGCGTCTCTCACCCGTATCGCACAGGCCGTCGGGGGGGGGGGCAGGCCGGGGGGGGCGTCTCTCACCCGTATTGCACAGGCCGTCGGGGGTGCAGGCCGGGGGGGGCGTCTCTCACCCGTATCGCACAGGCCGTCGGGGGTGCAGGCCGGGGGGGGCGTCTCTCACCCGTATCGCACAGGCCGTCGGGGGGGGGGGGGGGCAGGCCGGGGGGGGCGTCTCTCACCCGTATTGCACAGGCCGTCGGGGGGGCAGGCCGGGGGGGGCGTCTCTCACCCGTATCGCACAGGCCGTCGGGGGGCGTCTCTCACCCGTATCGCACAGGCCGTCGGGGGGGCAGGCCGGGGGGGGGCGTCTCTTGCCGGGGCTGTGGGGAGGGGGCAGGCCGGGGGGGGCGTCTCGCCGGGGCTGTGGGGGGGGACGTCTCTCGCCGGGGCTGTGGGGGCTGACGGGGGGGGGGCAGGCCAGGGGGGGCGTCTCTTGCCGCGGCTGTGGGGGCTGACGGGAGGGGGCAGGCCGGGGGGCGTGTCTCGCCAGGGCTGTGGGGGCCAACGGGGGGGGCAGGCTGGGGGGCGTCTCTCGCCGGGGCTGTGGGGGCTGACGGGAGGGGGCAGGCCGGGGGGCGTCTCGCCGGGGCTGTGGGGGCAGGCCGGGGGGGGCGTCTCTCGCCGGGGCTGTGGGGGCTGACGGGAGGGGGCAGGCCGGGGGGCGTTTCGCCGGGGCTGTGGGGGCAGGCCGGGGGGGGCGTCTCTCGCCGGGGCTGTGGGGGCTGACGGGAGGGGGCAGGCCGGGGGGCGTCTCTCGCCGGGGCTGTGGGGGGGGCGTCTCTCGCCGGGGCTGTGGGGGCTGACGGGAGGGGGCAGGCCGGAGGGCGTCTCGCCGGGGCTGTGGGGGGGGACATCTCTCGCTGGGGCTGTGGGGGCTGACGGGGGGGGCGTCTCTCACCGGGGCTGTGGAGGCTGACGGGAGGGGGCAGGCCGGGGGGGGGGGGGGGCGCGTCTCTCGCCGGGGCTGTGGGGGCTGATGGGAGGGGGCAGGCCGGGGGGCGTCTCTCGCCGGGGCTGTGGGGGGGGCGTCTCTCGCCGGGGCTGTGGGGGCTGACGGGGGGGGGGGGGGGCAGGCTGGGGGACGTGTCTCGCCGGGGCTGTGGGGGGGGCGTCTCTCGCCGGGGCTGTGGGGGCTGATGGGGGGGGGGGGCAGGCTGGGGGACGTGTCTCGCCGGGGCTGTGGGGGTGGCGTCTCTCGCCGGGGCTGTGGGGGCTGATGGGAGGGGGCAGGCCGGGGGGCACGTCTCTCGCCGGGGCTGTGGGGGCGTGTCTCGCCGGGGCTGTGGGGGGTGGCGTCTCTCGCCGGGGCTGTGGGGGCTGACGGGGGGGGGGGGCAGGCTGGGGGACGTGTCTCGCCGGGGCTGTGGGGGCTGATGGGGGGGGGGGGCAGGCTGGGGGACGTGTCTCGCCGGGGCTGTGGGGGCTGACGGGCAGGCTGGGGGACGTGTCTCGCCAGGGCTGTGGGGGTGGCGTCTCTCGCCGGGGCTGTGGGGGCTGACGGGGGGGGGGGGGGCAGGCCGGGGGACGTCTCTTACCTGGATTGAACAGGATGATAGCCCGGAGGCAGCCAAGCTCCGTCTTGTCCATGCGCATATCCCGCATCTTGGAGACCAGCTCAGTCAGCACCCTGGGGGGGGAGCAGCCATCGGGGGCACTGGGCCAGGGACGCCTCCCACCCCAGAGCTCGGCCTGGCCTGGCCTGCCCCCACCCACCCCCAATGTCGGGAGAGCCCACACCCTGCAGTCAGCAATGGCCCCACGCCAGCACCACGGCGCCGGGAAACGCAGCCCCTTACGAACTTGGGAACCTTCACCCAGTCAACGGGGAGCCCCTTCATACTCTACCCCACCTGTCGAAGCCGGCCCCCCTACTCGGAGAGCCCCAGCGCCCCATCCCCGCCCGTCAAAACTGGCCTGACACCCGCACAGAGCTCCTGGCCCCCGCCCCGGCAGAGCCCCAGACCCGGCCCCACCCGTCGCAGACGGTCCCCGCCCGGCAGAGCCCCAGACCCGGCCCCACCCGTCGAAGACGGCGACGGCCCCCGCCCGGCAGAGCCCCAGACCCGGCCCCACCCGTCGAAGATGGCGACGGCCCCCGCCCGGCAGAGCCCCAGACCCGGCCCCACCCGTCGAAGACGGCGACGGCCCCCGCCCGGCAGAGCCCCAGACCCGGCCCCACCCGTCGAAGATGGCGACGGCCCCCGCCCGGCACGGCCCCAGCCCCACCTGTCGAAGATGGCCCCCACGCCAGCGCTGTGGGCACTGTTCCGGTGCACGTGCAGCCCCGTGGCCAGCAGGATCCCGTCTTTCACGGAGATGGAGCGATGTGAGAAGGAGGCAATGAGCAGCTCGTTCCAGCCTGGGGGACAGGGAGAGCCACTCAGCAGAGCTGGGGGGGGGGGGGGGGCACGGCCAGGCCCCACTGAAGCCCTCCCAAAGCCTGTGCCAATGCTGCCCCACGGAGCCACGTCCCCATACAGCCTGTGCCCATGCCTAGAGCTGCTCCCACTGTGTGGGGCAAAGGCAAACAGCTGCTTTCCCCCCCCCGCCGTATGGCTCTCCGGGATCCAGCACGAAACAGGCGCCACACCCCCTTGTCCCACTGCCTCTCACCCACACCCCACGGCAGGGGGCCCCTCCCTCCCTCAGCCCCCACACGTGCCCTGCCCTCATCATCCACCTGCCATCACACCCATCACTCACCCGGCCACCGCAGGTGTCCCACCCCCGGTGACACACACACACACGCACGCACACACACGCAGGTGTCCTGCCCTGGTGACAGACACACACACACACAGGTGTACCACCCCAGTGACACCCCCCCCCCCCGCCAGGTGTCCCGCCCCGGTGACGCACTCACCCGCCCGCAGCAGGATGACCTGGTCGTCCAGAGGCAGCTCAGAGAAGTGGGGGATGCGCTTTGCCCACTCCACCAGCGTGAAGAGCTGCTTGTCGGCCGCCTGGCAGATGTTGGTCACCGGGTCATTGGGCTGGTGTCAGAGACAGGGTCAGACGCAGCCTCAGCCCCCCAGCCCCAATGGCTGCCCCCTCACTGCTCCTGCCACGCTCTCCCCGTGGCCTCCAACGCTGTCACCCCCCGCCCCGTCCCCACCTTACCAGCACCCCACCCAGCCCACCCCGCTCCCCAGAGCTCCCTGCTTCCTCCCTCCCTGGGCCTAATGCCCCCTCGCCCTCTGCGCACACACCCCCATCAGGACACTGCTCAGCCCCCCCAGCCGTGGCAGAGACCCTGCCAGCTCACCGAGCTGCCCCCAGTGCCAGAGCCGTCCACACTTTGGTCCGATTTCTGCTCCACAGCCAGCTCTGCCTCCAGGATCTTCTCCACTGGCATCTCTTCGTTCGCAGCACCCACGAAATCCCCCTCGCCGTCCTTCTCCTTCCCACGTTGCCGTTCCTCCTGCACAGCTGGGGGGAAAGCTGGTCACATGCGGCACAGACCCCCCCCCCCCCGGCGTTCCCCTGCACGGCTGGGGGGAGAGCCGGTTATACGGGGCACAGACCCCCCCCCCCCCCCCGGCGTTCCCCTGCACAGCTGGGGGGAGAGCCAATTATACGGGGCACAGACCCCTCCCCCGGCGTTCCCCTGCACAGCTGGGGGGAGAGCCGGTTATACGGGGCACAGACCCCCCCCCCCGGCGTTCCCCTGCACGGCTGGGGGGAAAGCCGGTTATACGGGGCACAGACCACCCCCCCGCACGGCTGGGGGCACAAACCACCCAAACAATGCCCCCCACTCCACAAGGCACTTCCCACCCACCTCTGACTGCTGCTCCATGGAGGGGGCAGAGAGGGTCGCACATGACAGGCTCCCCCAGGCCATGGCCCCCACAAAACTCCCGTAGGGCTGGGTGAGAACCCACCCCAGCCAACACTTGTCAGCCCCCCAAAGGAGGTCTCCCCTCAGGCAGTTCTGACCCGGGCCCGGCCCATTCTGCCGGCTGCACCCCGCGGGCAGTACCTTCCCTCTTCATGCCCGTGGCCAGGCACTTCTGGTAGCGGCAGTACTGGCAACGGTTGCGCTGGCGTTTGTCCACGATGCAATCCTTGTTATCGCGGCAGGTGTAGGTCAGGTCCTTGCGGATCGTACGCTTGAAGAAACCTTTGCAGCCCTCGCAGCTGTACACCCCGTAGTGCTTCCCTGCGGCAGCCACAGGCAGTCAGTGAGACCTGGCACCTGGGCCCCGGCCCGTCACACCCACTCCCCTCCTAGGGCCAGCGACAGAGCCCTGGTGTCCCCAGCCCCGGCCCGTCACACCCACTCCCCTCCTAGGGCCAGCGACAGAGCCCTGGTGTCCCCAGCCCCGGCCCGTCACACCCACTCCCCTCCTAGGGCCAGCGACAGAGCCCTGGTGTCCCCAGCCCCGGCCCGTCACACCCACTCCCCTCCTAGAGCCAGCGACAGAGCCCTGGTGTCCCCAGCCCGTCACACCCACTCCCCTCCTAGGGCCAGCGACAGAGCCCTGGTGTCCCCAGCCCGTCACACCCACTCCCCTCCTAGGGCCAGCGACAGAGCCCTGGTGTCCCCAGCCCGTCACACCCACTCCCCTCCTAGGGCCAGCGACAGAGCCCTGGTGTCCCAGCCCGTCACACCCACTCCCCTCCTAGGGCCAGCGACAGAGCCCTGGTGTCCCCAGCCCGTCACACCCACTCCCCTCCTAGGGCCAGCGACAGAGCCCTGGTATCCCCAGCCCGTCACACCCACTCCCCTCCTAGGGCCAGCGACAGAGCCCTGGTGTCCCCAGCCCCGGCCCGTCACACCCACTCCCCTCCTAGAGCCAGCGACAGAGCCCTGGTGTCCCCAGCCCCGGCCCGTCACACCCACTCCCCTCCTAGGGCCAGCGACAGAGCCCTGGTGTCCCCAGCCCCAGCCCGTCACACCCACTCCCCTCCTAGGGCCAGCGACAGAGCCCTGGTGTCCCCAGCCCGTCACACCCACTCCCCTCCTAGGGCCAGGGACAGAGCCCTGGTGTCCCCAGCCCCAGCCCGTCACACCCACTCCCCTCCTAGGGCCAGCGACAGAGCCCTGGTGTCCCCAGCCCGTCACACCCACTCCCCTCCTAGGGCCAGCGACAGAGCCCTGGTGTCCCCAGCCCCGGCCCGTCACACCCACTCCCCTCCTAGGGCCAGCGACAGAGCCCTGGTGTCCCCAGCCCGTCACACCCACTCCCCTCCTAGAGCCAGCGACAGAGCCCTGGTGTCCCCAGCCCGTCACACCCACTCCCCTCCTAGAGCCAGCGACAGAGCCCTGGTGTCCCCAGCCCCAGCCCGTCACACCCACTCCCCTCCTAGGGCCAGCGACAGAGCCCTGGTGTCCCCAGCCCGTCACACCCACTCCCCTCCTAGGGCCAGCGACAGAGCCCTGGTGTCCCCAGCCCGTCACACCCACTCCCCTCCTAGAGCCAGCGACAGAGCCCTGGTGTCCCCAGCCCGTCACACCCACTCCCCTCCTAGAGCCAGCGACAGAGCCCTGGTGTCCCCAGCCCGTCACACCCACTCCCCTCCTAGGGCCAGCGACAGAGCCCTGGTGTCCCCAGCCCCAGCCCGTCACACCCACTCCCCTCCTAGGGCCAGCGACAGAGCCCTGGTGTCCCCAGCCCGTCACACCCACTCCCCTCCTAGAGCCAGCGACAGAGCCCTGGTGTCCCCAGCCCCGTCACACCCACTCCCCTCCTAGAGCCAGCGACAGAGCCCTGGTGTCCCAGCCCGTCACACCCACTCCCCTCCTAGAGCCAGCGACAGAGCCCTGGTGTCCCCAGCCCGTCACACCCACTCCCCTCCTAGGGCCAGCGACAGAGCCCTGGTGTCCCCAGCCCGTCACACCCACTCCCCTCCTAGGGCCAGCGACAGAGCCCTGGTATCCCCAGCCCGTCACACCCACTCCCCTCCTAGAGCCAGCGACAGAGCCCTGGTGTCCCCAGCCCCGGCCCGTCACACCCACTCCCCTCCTAGAGCCAGCGACAGAGCCCTGGTGTCCCCGGCCCGTCACACCCACTCCCCTCCTAGGGCCAGCGACAGAGCCCTGGTGTCCCCAGCCCCGGCCCGTCACACCCACTCCCCTCCTAGGGCCAGCGACAGAGCCCTGGTGTCCCCAGCCCCAGCCCGTCACACCCACTCCCCTCCTAGGGCCAGCGACAGAGCCCTGGTGTCCCCAGCCCGTCACACCCACTCCCCTCCTAGAGCCAGCGACAGAGCCCTGGTGTCCCGGCCCGTCACACCCACTCCCCTCCTAGGGCCAGCGACAGAGCCCTGGTGTCCCAGCCCATCACACCCACTCCCCTCCTAGAGCCAGCGACAGAGCCCTGGTGTCCCCAGCCCGTCACACCCACTCCCCTCCTAGAGCCAGCGACAGAGCCCTGGTGTCCCCAGCCCGTCACACCCACTCCCCTCCTAGGGCCAGCGACAGAGCCCTGGTGTCCCCAGCCCGTCACACCCACTCCCCTCCTAGGGCCAGCGACAGAGCCCTGGTGTCCCCAGACCCGGCCTGTCACACCCACTCCCCTCCTAGGGCCAGCGACAGAGCCCTGGTGTCCCCAGCCCCAGCCCGTCACACCCACTCCCCTCCTAGGGCCAGCGACAGAGCCCTGGTGTCCCCAGCCCGTCACACCCACTCCCCTCCTAGGGCCAGCGACAGAGCCCTGGTGTCCCCAGCCCCAGCCCGTCACACCCACTCCCCTCCTAGGGCCAGCGACAGAGCCCTGGTGTCCCCAGCCCGTCACACCCACTCCCCTCCTAGAGCCAGCGACAGAGCCCTGGTGTACCCAGCCCGTCACACCCACTCCCCTCCTAGAGCCAGCGACAGAGCCCTGGTGTCCCAGCCCGTCACACCCACTCCCCTCCTAGGGCCAGCGACAGAGCCCTGGTGTCCCCAGCCCCAGCCCGTCACACCCATTCCCCTCCTAGGGCCAGCGACAGAGCCCTGGTGTCCCCAGCCCCGGCCCGTCACACCCACTCCCCTCCTAGAGCCAGCGACAGAGCCCTGGTGTCCCCAGCCCGTCACACCCACTCCCCTCCTAGAGCCAGCGACAGAGCCCTGGTGTCCCCAGCCCGTCACACCCACTCCCCTCCTAGGGCCAGCGACAGAGCCCTGGTGTCCCCAGCCCGTCACACCCACTCCCCTCCTAGGGCCAGCGACAGAGCCCTGGTGTCCCCAGCCCGTCACACCCACTCCCCTCCTAGGGCCAGCGACAGAGCCCTGGTGTCCCCAGCCCCGGCCCGTCACACCCACTCCCCTCCTAGAGCCAGCGACAGAGCCCTGGTGTCCCCAGCCTGTCACACCCACTCCCCTCCTAGAGCCAGCGACAGAGCCCTGGTGTCCCCAGCCCGTCACACCCACTCCCCTCCTAGAGCCAGCGACAGAGCCCTGGTGTCCCCAGCCCCGGCCCGTCACACCCACTCCCCTCCTAGGGCCAGGGACAGAGCCCTGGTGTCCCAGCCCGTCACACCCACTCCCCTCCTAGGGCGAGCGACAGAGCCCTGGTGTCCCCAGACCCGGCCTGTCACACCCACTCCCCTCCTAGGGCCAGCGACAGAGCCCTGGTGTCCCCAGCCCGTCACACCCACTCCCCTCCTAGGGCCAGGGACAGAGCCCTGGTGTCCCCAGCCCCAGCCCGTCACACCCACTCCCCTCCTAGGGCCAGCGACAGAGCCCTGGTGTCCCCAGCCCGTCACACCCACTCCCCTCCTAGGGCCAGCGACAGAGCCCTGGTGTCCCCAGCCCCGGCCCGTCACACCCACTCCCCTCCTAGGGCCAGCGACAGAGCCCTGGTGTCCCCAGCCCGTCACACCCACTCCCCTCCTAGAGCCAGCGACAGAGCCCTGGTGTCCCAGCCCGTCACACCCACTCCCCTCCTAGGGCCAGCGACAGAGCCCTGGTGTCCCCAGCCCGTCACACCCACTCCCCTCCTAGGGCCAGCGACAGAGCCCTGGTGTCCCCAGCCCGTCACACCCACTCCCCTCCTAGGGCCAGCGACAGAGCCCTGGTGTCCCCGGCCCGTCACACCCACTCCCCTCCTAGGGCCAGCGACAGAGCCCTGGTGTCCCCGGCCCGTCACACCCACTCCCCTCCTAGGGCCAGCGACAGAGCCCTGGTGTCCCCAGCCCCAGCCCGTCACACCCACTCCCCTCCTAGGGCCAGCGACAGAGCCCTGGTGTCCCCAGCCTGTCACACCCACTCCCCTCCTAGGGCCAGCGACAGAGCCCTGGTGTCCCCAGCCTGTCACACCCACTCCCCTCCTAGGGCCAGCGACAGAGCCCTGGTATCCCCAGCCCGTCACACCCACTCCCCTCCTAGGGCCAGCGACAGAGCCCTGGTGTCCCCAGCCCGTCACACCCACTCCCCTCCTAGGGCCAGCGACAGAGCCCTGGTGTCCCCAGCCCCGGCCCGTCACACCCACTCCCCTCCTAGGGCCAGCGACAGAGCCCTGGTGTCCCCAGCCCCGGCCCGTCACACCCACTCCCCTCCTAGGGCCAGCGACAGAGCCCTGGTGTCCCCAGCCCGTCACACCCACTCCCCTCCTAGGGCCAGCGACAGAGCCCTGGTGTACCCAGCCCGTCACACCCACTCCCCTCCTAGGGCCAGCGACAGAGCCCTGGTGTCCCAGCCCGTCACACCCACTCCCCTCCTAGGGCCAGCGACAGAGCCCTGGTGTCCCCAGCCCGTCACACCCACTCCCCTCCTAGGGCCAGCGACAGAGCCCTGGTGTCCCAGCTCCCAGTACCTGATGATCTGTCCCCACATATGGCACAAAGGCGCTTCCCTGGCATCATGCCCCCATGGGGGTGGCACGGGAGGCTGCGCACGCCCAGTGGGGGCTTGACATCTTCTGAGCTGGAGTGCATGCCGGACAGGTTCACAGTGGAGTTAACCTGGAGGCAGAGAGAGGAGCGCTGACCCAGCTACCCTGCGCTGCTACAGGAGGCAGGGGAGCTGGAATGGCCCCACGTGTGGGGAGCCTCCAAGATCTTCGGCCCTTCCCCCACTGCGGGGCAGACCACACTTCTCAACCTCTCGCTCAGCTCCTCACAGGCATCAGCACCCCAGGGGAGCACAGCCCAGGCCCATGGGTCCCCATCCCCACCACATCTGTGACTCCCAGTCCTCTGCCAACTGGGGGAACCATCCCTATTTCAGCCACTTCCTCAGCTCATTGACTGCCTGTCCATCTGCCCCCGCCCCCCAGCTGCAGATCCTGGCTTCTCTGCTTCCTACAGAAGCTTCCCCCGCAACTCCAACCCTCTTCCCCAGGGCTTGGTCCATGACATTGAGCCCACGGGTGAGGAGAGACCCCAGCCTCCTCACCACCCCACCACAGCTTCCCTTAGCTCCTTCCCCCACCAGATGTCCCCTCCACCCCATGGGGGAGAAGCCACCCTTCCCATTACCTGAGGGCTGCTTACAGGGCCATAGCCGACAGAGGGTGTGGCCGGGAGCCCCGGGGAGCCCAGAGAAGAGCTGATGACAGGGAAGGGGGAGCCCAAGCTGCTGGCAGGTGAGTTGATGGAGGAGGTCATGGCTGTGCTGATCATGGAGGGGTGGAGTGGAGCTGAGAGCTCCGGCGGGGGTGACGAGCTCAGAGACGAACTGTCTGGGCTCCTGCATTCTGGGGGAAGAAAAGGCGATTAGCCATCGGCAAGGCACCCCCAAAGCACAGCGCTCCCTTGCGCCTGCAGAGGCACAGGTGGGACCCCTGCAGCACAGCACCCCAGAGGACCCAGTAGGGAGCTGGGGCAGAGCTGGGACCCCCTTGCAGCACAGTGCACCCTAGCACCTAGGGGGGAGATGGACGACAGCTGGGACCCCCCTGCAGCATGGCACCCCCTAGCACTCAATGGGGCATACGGGGCACAGCTGAAACCACCCTGCAGCACAGCGTACCCTAGCACCCAGCGGGGGAGATGGGGCAGAGCTCGGACCCCCTGCAGCATGACAACCCCTAGCACCCAGCAGGGGAGATGAGGCACACCTGGGACCCCCTGCAGCATGACAACCCCTAGCACCCAGCTGGGGAGATGGGGCAGAGCTCAGACCCCCTGCAGCATGACAACCCCTAGCACCCAGCAGGGGAGATGAGGCAGAGCTCAGACCCCCTGCAGCATGACAACCCCTAGCACCCAGCGGGGGAGATGGGGCACAGCTGGGACCCCCTGCAGCATGACAACCCCTAGCACCCAGCGGGGGAGACGGGGCACAGCTCAGACCCCCTGCAGCATGACAACCCCTAGCACCCAGCGGGGGAGATGAGGCACAGCTCAGACCCCCTGCAGCATGACAACCCCTAGCACCCAGCGGGGGAGATGGGGCACACCTGGGACCCCCTGCAGCATGACAACCCCTAGCACCCAGCGGGGGAGATGGGGCAGAGCTCAGACCCCCTGCAGCATGACAACCCCTAGCACCCAGCGGGGGAGATGGGGCAGAGCTCAGACCCCCTGCAGCATGACAACCCCTAGCACCCAGCGGGGGAGACGGGGCACAGCTCAGACCCCCTGCAGCATGACAACCCCTAGCACCCAGCGGGGGAGATGGGGCAGAGCTCAGACCCCCTGCAGCATGACAACCCCTAGCACCCAGCGGGGGAGATGAGGCACACCTGGGACCCCCTGCAGCATGACAACCTCTAGCACCCAGCGGGGGAGATGGGGCACAGCTCAGACCCCCTGCAGCATGACAACCTCTAGCACCCAGCGGGGGAGATGGGGGCACACCTGGGACCCCCTGCAGCATGACAACCCCTAGCACCCAGCGGGGGAGATGGGGCACACCTGGGACCCCCTGCAGCATGACAACCCCTAGCACCCAGCGGGGGAGATGGGGCACAGCTCAGACCCCCTGCAGCATGACAACCCCTAGCACCCAGCGGGGGAGATGGGGCACAGCTCAGACCCCCTGCAGCATGACAACCTCTAGCACCCAGCGGGGGAGATGGGGCACACCTGGGACCCCCTGCAGCATGACAACCCCTAGCACCCAGCGGGGGAGATGGGGCACAGCTCAGACCCCCCTGCAGCATGACAACCTCTAGCACCCAGCGGGGGAGATGGGGCACACCTGGGACCCCCTGCAGCATGACAACCCCTAGCACCCAGCGGGGGAGATGGGGCACAGCTCAGACCCCCTGCAGCATGACAACCCCTAGCACCCAGCGGGGGAGATGGGGCAGAGCTCAGACCCCCTGCAGCATGACAACCCCTAGCACCCAGCGGGGGAGATGAGGCACAGCTCAGACCCCCTGAAGCATGACAACCCCTAGCACCCAGCGGGGGAGATGGGGCACAGCTCAGACCCCCTGAAGCATGACACCTCTATCACCTGGTTAGGGAGATGTAGCTTTTCGTATGTGGGAACATGGCCTCCTCACAGCATGGCACCCCGCTGGGGGACCAGGGCACAGCCAGCTCCCCCCCCGGCAGCACGGCACCCTCAACAAGGCAAGGCACCAAGGGCAGGTCTGCGGGTGGCCCAGCACCTCGCTCTGGGGTTACCTGGGGTCAGCGTCAGCCTGGATGCTGCACCTCCCCCAGCTATTACACAAGAGCCCTGTGAGCACGTGGCACTGTCCTCTGCTGCTCCCCCGACAACACTCTGGTCCTGGAGGGCGGGGAGTCACGAGCGGCTCTCCCCAGCACCGGGAATGACCCCACACGCGTGACCCCTCTCCTCCTCCCTCCCACCGGCAGGCCAGTACGGACCCCAGCCGCCCGGCGCCGGGGCCAGGGTGCTCGCCCCCACCCACCCCACCATGCTACTGCGCCACCTCCCAGAGCCTGGCAACTCTCACCTGGAGCTCCACGCACCAGGGTGCCGGCCACACAGGCTGCTCCCCGCCCCCTCAGCCCTGCACCCCAGCGGCCACCTGACTCCCCCCACCCCGCCCCGCCCCGCCCCCTCAGCCCTGCACCCCAGCGGCCACCTGACTCCCCCCACCCCACCCCACCCCCTCAGCCCTGCACCCCAGCGGCCACCTCAATCCCCCCACCCCGCCCCACCCCGCCCCGCCCCCTCAGCCCTGCACCCCAGCGGCCACCTGACTCCCCCCACCCCACCCCGCCCCGCCCCCTCAGCCCTGCACCCCAGCGGCCACCTGACTCCCCCCACCCCACCCCACCCCCTCAGCCCTGCACCCCAGCGGCCACCTCAATCCCCCCACCCCGCCCCACCCCACCCCGCCCCCTCAGCCCTGCACCCCAGTGGCCACCTGACTCCCCCCACCCCACCCCGGCCCGCCCCCTCAGCCCTGCACCCCAGCGGCCACCTCAATCCCCCCACCCCGCCCCCGCCCCCTCAGCCCTGCACCCCAGCGGCGACCTGACTCCCCCCGCCCCGCCCCGCCCCGCCCCCTCAGCCCTGCACCCCAGCGGCCACCTCAATCCCCCCACCCCGCCCCGCCCCCTCAGCCCTGCACCCCAGCGGCCACCTGACTCCCCCCACCCCCACCCCGCCCCCTCAGCCCTGCGCCCCAGCGGCCACCTCACTCACTCCCCCCCGCCCCGCCCCGCCCCACAGCCCCCAAGCCCCGCCCCCTCAGACCGCCCCGCCCCCAACGCCGCTTCTGCCCCCGGGCCCCGCCCCCCTGCGCTGGGCGGCTCCGGGCGGGGCCCCGCTCACCGCGGCCGCGGTCTCCCATCCCGGGGGTCCCCGCTCCGTGCCGGGGGGATCCGGGCCTCAGACCCCCCCCGGGCTCGGGCCTGCGCCAGGCTCCGCCACCGCCTCCTGCGGGAGCCGAGCGCACCCACAGTGCACCGCGCCCGGCCCGGCCCGGCCCAGCATGCCCCGCGCGGGCTCGTTCCGCCCACAATGCACCGCGGCTGCACCCACAACCCGCCCCGCCGCCTTCCCGGCATGCACTGCTCTGAACCATAGAGACGGATTTGTTCCAAACGGCCTCTCGGACGGCTCTGGCGCGCGGAGCCGGCTTCGCCCCGCCCCCGTTACCACGGAGAACATTCCCAACTGTCTCCCTTGCTCGTACCAGCCCGGCGGGCGGGGGAGGGAGGACGCCGCTCTGCCCCGCACAAAGATGGCGCCCCGGTGGCGCTTCTCCGCCGCCATCGCCATCTTTGTGAGGGGCAAGGGCAATGGTGGCGCCATCTTGGGGGGGGGGGCTGAGGATTGGTCACGCGAGATGTTGGAGTGGGCGGGGCCTGGTTGCCACGTCGGGTCTGAGCCGGAGCTAACGGATCCTGGTGACGGTGAGACCCCCCCGGGGCATAGAGACGGGGGGGGCTAGAGGGGCCGGGGCGCCCCGGGCCATAGAGACAGGGGGGGCTAGAGGGGCCGGGGCGCCCCGGGCCATAGAGACAGGGGGGCTAGAGGGGCTGGGAGGACCGGGACGTCCGGGCCACAGAGAGGAAGGGGCGGTGCTAGGGCGCCCGTTGGCCTGGAGCGAGGTGGGGTCAGGCGGGGCCGGGGGAGATGTGCGCGGAGGTACGAGGGGCAAAGAGATGCCGGGCCCGAGTCCTGGAGCGCCCCCGCCCCCCCCCCCCCCCGCAGAGACCACCGCGCTGGGGCCTGGAGCACCCCCAGGACCCCCCTCACAGAGACCCCCCATGCAGAGATCCCCCCCCCCTGGGACCTGGAGCACCCCCAGGACCCCCCTCACAGAGACCCCCCACGCAGAGATCCCCCCCACTGGGACCTGGAGCACCCCCAGGACCCCCCTCACAGAGACCCCCCACGCAGAGATCCCCCCCACTGGGACCTGGAGCACCCCCAGGACCCCCCTCACAGAGACCCCCCACGCAGAGATCCCCCCCACTGGGACCTGGAGCACCCCCAGGACCCCCCTCACAGAGACCCCCCACGCAGAGATCCCCCCCACTGGGACCTGGAGCACCCCCAGGACCCCCCTCACAGAGACCCCCCACGCAGAGATCCCCCCCACTGGGACCTGGAGCACCCCCAGGACCCCCCTTGCAGAGACCCCACCATGCAGAGATCCCCCCCACTGGGACCTGGAGCACCCCCAGGACTCCCTTCACAGAGACCCCCCACGCAGAGATCCCCCCCACTGGGACCTGGAGCACCCCCAGGACCCCCCTTGCAGAGAACCCCCATGCAGAGATCCCCCCCACTGGGACCTGGAACACCCCCAGGGCCCCCCTCACAGAGACCCCCCACGCAGAGATCCCCCCCACTGGGACCTGGAGCACCCCCAGGACCCCCCTCACAGAGACCCCCCCGCTGGGGCCTGGAGTGGCCCTGGGCCACAGATCCCCCCAGGTTCCTGCCACCCCTCCCGACTCCAGAGACTCTGGGATTAGGTGATGTGGTTCCCAGTAGTTTCAGCTGCCAGTGATGTACAGGGAGCATCTGGTGTGTGGCTGGGCCCCCCGCAGTGGGGAGCTGCACAGGTCTGTGCCCTCTCATCCCCTCCCCATGTGAGTAGGTTGTGCTTGCATGGGGCTGGCACCACACCAGCTATCGGAGAAGTCCCAGCCTATAAATCCGTGGGTGGCAGAGGGAGCCAGAGGCAGGCCTTTGTAGCGGCCCCGCGCTGGCAAGGAGGTCACTGCAGGATCGCAGTGCTGGAGAAGAGAGATTCTAGTTCAGTGGTTCTCAGCCAGGCCCTACATGTCACCCTCAGGAGTGCAGAGTTCTTTCATGGGGTATTATCAGCTCTGCTAGATATCCGATAGTTTTACAGTAGGCAACATAAAAAACATGGACAACGTGTGTGCAAACTAGAATTTCCTGCCACTGGTGGCTGATATTTCCGGAGCTATGTGCCATGTACTGAGTTGTAAGTGCAGCGTTTGTATTCCTGTTGAGCTGTTCATTTCATACAGCAGAAATGAGAGAGAGACGGCAGGAGCGTATTGTGAAACTTCTGTGTATTGTGTCTGACTGTTGTCAGCAAGGGTTTTAGATCGGCCTCCTGACCGGCGTAGGGTTGTGTGGAAGGGCTGCACTGCAGGAGTCACAGTGATTGCAATGGGGATTCTCCTAGAGCCGTGTTCCTCAACCTTTATGATCCCAGGGATCTGAACCTGTGCCTGGGAGTTCCCGGAGCCAGTACAGGGGTGTAGAGCAGTGCAATCCCCACAACCCTGCAGCACCACGGGGGGTGTTCATCTCTCAGCGCTATAACCTGGCTGCGACTGATCTGTTCTGGTTACTCGCGGTTCGATGTTGTGTGCTCCAGACTCTGCTGCGCTCCGGTGGTTTTTCGCTGGCCACACAAGTGTTTATTCCGCAGTTCGTAGTCCTTTTAGCTCTGCTGGGGAGAATGGATTGGAGGGGTTATGGGAGTGTGACGGGGTGGTTGTGCTTCTGCTTTCCAGCTGAGACAGGAAGATGGCAATGCTCATATGGACGCAGGGTAGAGCTGGACTCTACGGCCCGGTCATTGCCATGATGCTCTGTGCGGCACTGATACAGATTACTTCTTTGCATGAGGATCTGCACCATGGTCATAGCCACGCTGGGCACGGCCACGAGGATCTGCACCATGGTCATAGCCACACTGGGCACGGCCACGAGGATCTGCACCATGGTCATAGCCATGCTGGGCATGGCCACGAGGATCTGCACCATGGTCATAGCCACGCTGGGCATGGCCACGAGGATCTGCACCATGGTCACAGTCACGAGGATCTGCACCATGGTCATAGCCATGTTGAGCACGGCCACGAGGATCTGCACCATGGTCACAGTCACGAGGATCTGCACCATGGTCATAGCCACGCTGGGCACGGCCACGAGGATCTGCACCATGGTCATAGCCACACTGGTCACAGCCACGAGGATCTGCACCATGGTCATAGCCATGTTGGGCACGGCCACGAGGATCTGCACCATGGTCATAGCCATGTTGGGCACGGCCACGAGGATCTGCACCATGGTCATAGCCACGCTGGGCACAGCCACTCACACGAGGGTGTCCATGGCCATGGGCATTCACACGAGGTCCTTCATGGCCCCAGCCAGGCTGACGTGAGCCACCAGCCTGGGGAGGTCCGTGTTCAGCGCTCGGCTGAGGGGTCCCCAAGCCGCCAGCAGTTGCCCGGGAAGGAGAGGCAGGACTTGGTCAAGTTATGGACGCACGTGAGTTCCATGCCGAACGTGGAGGGGCTGCTCTGTGCGTGCCTGCACCAGTGTAACCCCGATGGTCTCTCTCCTCCCCTCCCTCAACCTCTGCAGGCCATCGGAGCCACACTGCTGATCAGCGCTGCACCCTACTTCATCCTCTTCCTCATCCCCGTGGAGTCAAACACTTCCCAGCACCAGGCACTGCTCAGGCTGCTGCTCAGTTTTGCCTCAGGGGGTCTCCTGGGAGATGCTTTCCTGCACCTCATCCCACATGCGCTGGGTGAGCAGAGTGCACAGGGAAAGGGCCACCCAGCCTCTCCCCTCTAGGGAGCACTGGCTCCCACCTGGCCCAGGTCAGGAGCGGGGGGGCTGGCTCAGGATTGGGGCCCAGGGCATAGGGCCTCTCCCCTCTAGGGAGCACTGGGTCCCACCTGGCCCAGGTCAGAAGCGGGGGGGCTGGCTCAGGATTGGGGCCCAGGGCATAGGGCCTCTCCCCTCTAGGGGGCACTGGCTCCCACCTGGCCCAGGTCGGAAGGGGGCGCTGTCTTAGGAGTGGGGCCCAGGGCATAGGGCCTCTCCCCTCTAGGGGGCACTGGCTCCCACCTGGCCCAGGTCGGAAGGGGGCGCTGGCTTAGGAGTGAGGCCCAGGGCATAGGGCCTCTCCCCTCTAGGGGACACTGGCTCCCACCTGGCCTGGGGAGGGCTGGCTTAGGAGTGAGGCCCAGGGCATAGGGCCTCTCCCCTCTAGGGGGCGCTGGCTCCCACCTAGCCTGGGGAGGGCTGGCTTAGGAGTGGGGCCCAGGGCATAGGGCTTCTCCCCTCTAGGGGGCGCTGGCTCCCATCTGGCCCAGGTCGGAAGGGGGCGCTGGCTTAGGAGTGAGGCCCAGGGCATAGGGCCTCTCCCCTCTAGGGGGCGCTGGCTCCCACCTGGCCTGGGGAGGGCTGGCTTAGGAGTGAGGCCCAGGGCATAGGGCTTCTCCCCTCTAGGGGGCGCTGGCTCCCATCTGGCCCAGGTCGGAAGGGGGCGCTGGCTTAGGAGTGAGGCCCAGGGCATAGGGCCTCTCCCCTCTAGGGGGCGCTGGCTCCCACCTGGCCTGGGGAGGGCTGGCTTAGGAGTGAGGCCCAGGGCATAGGGCCTCTCCCCTCTAGGGGGCGCTGGCTCCCACCTAGCCTGGGGAGGGCTGGCTTAGGAGTGAGGCCCAGGGCATAGGGCTTCTCCCCTCTAGGGGGCGCTGGCTCCCATCTGGCCCAGGTCGGAAGGGGGCGCTGGCTTAGGAGTGAGGCCCAGGGCATAGGGCCTCTCCCCTCTAGGGGGCGCTGGCTCCCACCTGGCCTGGGGAGGGCTGGCTTAGGAGTGGGGCCCAGGGCATAGGGCTTCTCCCCTCTAGGGGGCGCTGGCTCCCACCTGGCCTGGGGAGGGCTGGCTTAGGAGTGGGGCCCAGGGCATAGGGCTTCTCCCCTCTAGGGGGCGCTGGCTCCCATCTGGCCCAGGTCGGAAGGGGGCGCTGGCTTAGGAGTGAGGCCCAGGGCATAGGGCTTCTCCCCTCTAGGGGACACTGGCTCCCACCTGGCCCAGGTCGGGAGGGCGGGGGCTGGCTCAGGATTGGGGCCCAGGGCATAGGGCCTCTCCCCTCTAGGGGACACTGGCTCCCACCTGGCCTGGGCAGGGGCTGGCCAGGGCAGGGGCCTCTTCCCTGTAGGGAGCACCAACTCCAGCCTGCCCCAGGACAGGGTGTTTGCTGGCTCAGAGGTGTGAGTGGGTCATGCGGCCGGTCCCCTGGCGGCAGCACAGACTGATGAGGTGTCTGTGGGAGGTGCTTGGGGTGTTGTCCCGGGGTGGCTGGTTTCTCTGGCTCAGGGTTCCGGGAACAGGTCCTGGGGCCTTTCCCCTCCTTGGGGGTCTGGTCACTCATCCATGTGCCTTTCCCTCCCCAGTGCCCCATTCCCACCCTGTGGAGAGCAGCCATGCCCATTCTCACTCCCACACAGTGTCGGCTGGCCATGGTCACTCCCACCAAGGTGAGGCCAGGGAAGTGGGGGCTGTGATTGGAGGTTTATGTGGGGTAGCATGAAGGGAGCCCAGAAGAGAGCTGGAATGGCTGGTGGTTGGGGCAGCTGAGGGGTGTCTTGGGGGCATATGGGGTCATGGCTCTGGGGCGGGCTAGTGGGTTGGCACAGTATGGGGCCGTGGTGCTGGAGGAGAAGGGGTTCGCCATCTTCTTCCTACCCTGCCCTACATTGTCTCTGTCTCTGTCTCTGCCCCAGGACAGGATCACCAGCGGATGATGGCTGTGGGGCTCTGGGTGCTGGCTGGCATCGTAGCCTTCCTGATGGTGGAGAAGCTCGTGAGACACGTGAAAGGGGGGCACGGCCACGGCGGGCACAGCCACGGTATGTATGAGGACCCCCGTCCCAACCTTTCCCTGCGTCCCTCGCCCGTGGCACAGCTATGGTACACAGGGACCTCCTCATGTCTCAACCCCCCCATGGATGGCCTTGCCATGGTGTAGCCAGGGTACAGATGACTGAAGCCCCACCCCCACGGATAACCTTCGCATGGCCCAGCCGTTGTACATGACGCCTCGGGAGACAACACCCCTCATGCCCCCAATCCTGCCCTCCTTGGTACCACCGAGGTGCTGGTTGCCTGGGACTCCCTCACACCCCAACCCCTCAGCCAGGAGGAGATGTGTGGTAGGCAGAGCCATGGTGCATCTCCCCCAGAGCCTGCGGCACAGCCATGGTACCTGCCAGTGGGGAATGCCCTGGCCAGCGCCCGCAGCCTGTGACTGTAGTTAGAATGCCCTGGCTGGTTCCGGAGCCCCTGGCTGCAGGAGGACGGGGACATGTGGGGTGGGTGAAAGGGCTGGAAACCTGGACTCCAGGAGCTCTGTCTGTTTTGTGTAACAAGGCAGAGGCAGGGGTGACTTGCTCCCCATGGCCAAGCACCTGCGGGGGTGAGGGCCGTTTGCTGCTGGGCTCCCCAGGCTGGCACAGGTGGGATGTTAGCTGAACTGCAGCTGGAGGCTGGGGCAGGTTTAAGTAAGGAGGGGAATGAGCCATGGCCCTGGCCGATTCTCTGCCCACCCTTGTGGCTGGCTGGTTTTCTCCAGGGTCTGCTCTGCAATTTACCGAGAGGCAGGTCTTTGGCTGCGCTGGACATGGGGTCAGACTGCTCCCTCCTGTCTCCCCAATCCACAAGTGAGGGGGTCCCTGCCAGGGCTTTGCACGGTGACTCTAGCGACCAGTGGAGGGGTCCGGGCTCCACTCATTAGCAAGACGCTGCCCCTGGGGGTCCTGGCGGAGGGATTAGAACTCTCAGCCCTCCCCCTGCCCACAGCTCCGAAGGCAAAGAACAGCTCTGGCGAGGAAGACAACGGACCCCAGGGGAGGAAGGCCAGCAAGGTGAGCGCCCCTGACAGGGCAGCCAAGAAGAGGGGCCAGGAGCCCAAGGAGCAGACTCAAGAGTCTGGTAAGTCGGGGAGACCTGGGGAGGGGCACTGGAGCCCAGAGAGGATGTGGGGGTGGGATTTGAGGGGCTCTGATCGGGTTGTGGGGTGTTCAGCTTAGTCTCCCCCAGCGATGAAGGCCTTGGGTAGCTGGGGGATAAAGGGGTCGGTGATGGGGGCTGGGTTCACAGTTCCTGTTCTCACCCCCTCCCTCCGCATCCCATCTCGTCCCCTCCCCAGCGATGAAGGTGTCTGGCTACCTGAACCTGGCGGCCGACCTGACGCACAACTTCACAGATGGGCTGGCCATCGGCGCCTCGTTCCTGGCGGGGGCTGGGGTGGGTGCCGTCACCACCCTCACCGTGCTCCTTCACGAGGTGCCCCATGAAGTGGGTGACTTCGCCATCCTCGTCCAGTCGGGCTGCAGCAAGCGCAAGGTACTGCTCTGGGCCTGGGCCCCCCGTCCCTCCCTACGGCCTCCGGTCCCCCACCTCCCCAGGCCTGGGCCCCCCTGTCGCTCCCTACGGCCTGCGGTCCCCGACCTCCCCAGGCCTGGGCCCCGCTGTCGCTCCCTACAGCCTGCGGTCCCCCACCTCCCCAGGCCTGGGCCCCACTGTCGCTCCCTACGGCCTGCGGTCCCCGACCTCCCCAGGCCTGGGCCCCCCTGTCGCTCCCTACGGCCCTCCGGTCCCCCACCTCCCCAGGCCTGGGCCCCCCTGTCACTCCCTACGGCCTCCGGTCCCCGACCTCCCCAGGCCTGGGCCCCCCTGTCGCTCCCTACACCCTCCGGTCCCCCACCTCCCCAGGCTTGGGCAGCTGGGGCACTGGGAAGTGGGGTCTGCTCCCCGCAACCTGTGACTCTCCCCCCAGTGTTTCCCCGCCACCAGCCACACATACAAGGACTTTATGGCAGCCGGGGTATTGGAAAGCAGGGTCTGCTCTTCCAGCCTGTGACCGTCCCCCTCCCCAGTGTACCCCATACCCCAGCCACACGTACAGGGATGTTATGGCAGCCGGGGCACTGGGAAGTGGGGTCTGTCGTCCCCCCCCCAACGTACCCCCGTTCCCCCAGCCACACGTACAGGGATGTTGTGGCAGCCGGGGCACTGGGAAGTGGGGTCTGCTCCCCCAGCCTGTGACTCCCCCACAGGCGATGAAGCTGCAGCTGCTGACGGCACTGGGCGCCCTGGCTGGCACGGCCTGCTCGCTGCTGGCCGAGGGCGTTGGGGAGGCAGCAACCACCTGGATCCTGCCCTTCACGGCCGGCGGGTTCATCTACGTGGGCACGGTGTCGGTGATCCCTGAGCTGCTGCGAGAGGCGGCCCCCCTGCAGTCCCTGCTCGAGGTGCTGGGGCTGGTCTCCGGCGTCGCCATGATGGTGCTCATTGCTCAGTACGAATAGCGGACCCCAGTGCGGGGCACGAGAACCCAGGAGTCCGGGATGGGACTCCGTGTGGACTCTAGGGGCAGGGGTGTGGTGGTCTCTGGCATCCGTGGCAGGGGCCACTCTGCACGGATTCAGGTGTCTGGGATGGGGGTTGCTATGGGGGGGGGGCAGCCATATGAATCCCAATGGCCTCCCATCCCAGACGCCTGGGTCTGCACGGAGCTGCCCCAAGGCAGAGTGCAGCGTGACCCCGAGGCACTCGTGTCTGGGGACAGCCTGTGTGGCGGGGGGAGCACAGACACTGGAGTCCTGGTGCTGGGGCCGACGCACTCACTCTGGAACGGGGTGGAGCCGTGCACTCTGGCGTGCGGACCACGTTCGGTTAGACTTTGGGGCAGGCCCCATGTCGACTCCAAGGATGTTGGGTGCCATGGGGACATGAGCATCTGCACATGGGGTGGGGCAGCCGCACCGCCCCACAACCGGGGGCCTAGACGCTGTCCTGGCTGGAGTCTCAGGGCTCCAGCCTTTGAGGGCATCGGCTGGTGCCCAGCAGGATGAGGTGATGTGAACAGGGCAGAGGGCAGGGGACAATGTGATGCTATTGGGTTCATCTCCAAGTTGTCGTCCCCCCCCCTTAGGACTGGGGCAGGGGATAGCAGCAGGGCCACTCCCAAAGAAGTGAATCTTCTGGGCCCCAGAGCAGGGTGTTGGTTTGGCAAAGGTGGGGAGAAAATGTCCTGCTGTCTGAACCATAGGGGGGCTCCCCAGAATGCTTTGCTGCTTGGACCAGGTTTTACGCCAGCGAGGAAAGGGGCGCCCTAACTCCCCCCCTCCAGATATTACCCCATAACTGCCCTTGGTGATTCCCAAATGAACAGGGCTCCAAGCCAGTTCTGGGGGTGGGGGACTGCCTGCGCGTGCGCACACACACACACACACACACACACAAGGGACCAAAGGGGTGCGGGACGGGCTAATCAGGACGCTGCTAGTGGACAGCTCCCCAGTGGGGAGTGCGGGAAGGGGTTGGGATACAGATGTGGACCTGGGCAGCCAGACCTGGGGGAAGTGGCACAAATGGTGGGCTCAAGGGATGCCTTGCACACCCAGGCGGCGGGAATTGGCGCGTGACTCACAAGAGCCCGGCTCTGTAGGTCGGGCATGGTGGCTTTGGGCTGTCGCTCCCTGGGTGGGGGTGGGGATTGCAGGGTCCATAAGGGGAGTCTATTTTTGTACATGACTGATTTGTGGGGTGGGCTGAGGGCAGGGGCGGCCGTGCAGGACTAGTTGGTGGATGATTGTAGCAACGATTGTGTTATTAACAAATTAAAAGAGCCAGGAAGCTGTTGATGCAGAGTTTGTATGTGCAGCAGGGCTGGCTGGGAAGTGACCTGCCCCCTTCGGTATCTGGGGTGCCAGTGGTTCCCTGCAACATGAGCGGGGGGGGCACCCAGGGGTGCTAATGGCTTCCAGCCGGGGGGTGCATCCAGGGGTGCCAGTGGTTCCCAGCAACATGAGCGGGGGGGGGGCACCCAGGGGTGCCAATGGCTTCCAGCGGGGGGGGCACCCAGGGGTGCCAGTGGTTCCCTGCAACATGAGCGGGGGGGGCACCCAGGGGTGCCAATGGCTTCCAGCGGGGGGGTGCATCCAGGGGTGCCAGCGGTTCCCAGCAACATGAGCGGGGGGGGCACCCAGGGGTGCCAATGGCTTCCAGCGGGGGGGTGCATCCAGGGGTGCCAATGGCTTCCAGCTGGGGGGGGGCACCCAGGGGTGCTAATGGCTTCCAGCGGGGGGGGCACCCAGGGGTGCCAGCGGTTCCCAGCACACACTGCTGGAGTAGGAACACGCACCGGCTCCTGGATTCCCCCCGGCCCACTCAACCCAAGCTGGGAAGGGAGCCCGGCAGTCCCGCCTGTTCCCCACCCCGCCCCTGCCGGCGGTAGGAGGCCCGGCCCCGCCCTGGCCCCGGCCCCGCCCCCGCCGGCGGTAGGACCCAGGAGAACTGGCCCTGGCCCCGCCCCCGCCGGCGATAGGACCCAGGAGAACTGGCCCTGGCCCCGCCCCCGCCGGCGGTAGGAGCCGAGCTCTGCGCCTGGAGGACTGACCATAGAGCTGCCGCCTGGCGCCGCCTGTCCCGGGGCCCGTCCCCGCTCTATGGTTCCCCTCCCCCTCCCACCCCGCACGCTCCCATGGCGGCCGCGCGGCGCCTCCGTTCCGCCCTGGCCCTCGTGACAGGTGCCCGCGGGGGCGGGGCCGGGGAGCGCGAGCGCCCCTCCCCAGTCACGCGGCTGGGGCCGAGGTTGGGGGGCGGGGGGACCCCAAGGTGGGGTGGGCGGAGGGAGCCTGCAGGGGCGGGGGGACCCCAAGGGGGAGTGGGCAGAGGGAGCCTGCAAGTACTGGGGGACCCCAAGGGGGAGTGGGTGGGAGGAGCCTGCAGGGGCAGGGGGACCCCAAGGGGTAGTGGGTGGGAGGAGCCTGCAGGGACGAGGGGACCCCAAGGGGGATGGGCGGGGGGAGCCTGCAGGGGTGGGGGCCCCCCAAGGGCGGAGGGCAGAGGGAGCCTGCAGGGACGAGGGGACCCCAAGGGGGAGTGGGCGGAGGGAGCCTGCAAGCACTGGGGGACCTCAAGGCGGGAGTGGGTGAAAGGAGCCTGCAGGGGCTGGAGCATCACCTGAGGATTTTGAGGGCTCCCTGAGCCTGGGGGATGTTCCTGGGGGGCCTGAGGGGAGAGGCTTATGGGACCTCCCCACATGCAGGAGTTCTGGATTCCCTCCATCCCCTTCTGGCTGTGGTTCTCCCCGTGACGGGTGGTGGCAGGCAGGACGAGGGGCATTGCTGTCTGCGGGGGGGCATTCCTCGGGGTTCCTGCTGCGGTTCGGGAGGCTCCCTGCAGCTGGGGATGCTGGGTTCCACCACCCCCTCTCTGACGCTGGTGCGCCCCGGCAGGTGGGAGCAGTGGGATCGGGCGTGCTGTGTGTGCCCGGCTGGCCCAGGAAGGGGCGCTGGTGGTCGTGGCTGACCGAAATGAAGCAGGGGCTGCCGAGACGATGCAGGGGCTGCCACGGGGGGAGCCAGGCCAGGAGCACGAGGCATTTGGGGTTGACGTCGGCTCTGCCCCCAGCGTGGAGGAGCTCATGACTCGGATCCGGGTAATGGCTGGAGAGAACCCAGGAGTGCGGGATCTACCCCTGTAATCCATAGGTTCCTCTCCACTCCGAGAGAACCCAGGAGTCCTGGCTCCCACCCCACCAGTCTAGCCACTAGACCCCACTGCCCTCCTTGGGAACACAGGTGTCCCGACCCCCTCTGCCTCCCCGTACACACGCCCTAACCACAAGAACCCCTGGACTCCTAGCGAACCCAGGTGCCCTGACCCCCTGCTGTCCCCAGGGCCGGTTCTCTGCCCCGCCTCGGGTCTGTGTGAACTGTGCTGGGATCACCATGGACGAGTTCTTGCTCAAACAGACAGAGGCAGCGTTCGATGAAGTGCTCCGTGTCAACCTCAAGGTACGGGGGGCTCAGGATGGGGGATGGCCCCCCCACTGGGACCCTCCAGACTAACTTGCTTATCTGCTCCCCAGGGAACCTTCCTCGTCACCCAGGCTGTGGCACGAAGGATGGTGGAGGGTGGAGTCCCTGGAGGGTCCATAATCAACATGGGCAGCATAGTGGGAAAGGTGAGAGCTGTGAGCTTCCTCAAAACAGTGCCCTGCTGCAGAACAGGGGAGCTGATTGTGGGGGCTCTTTGACGGGGTTCGGGGTCCCCCAGGCTCTGCCCCCCCTCTGCAGGCAGGAGTGTGATGGGGTTCAGGTGTCCCCCCAAGCTCTGCTCCCTGTCCGCAGGCGGGAGTGTGATGGGGTTTGGGGGTCCCCAGGCTCTGCACCCCATCTGCAGGCAGGAGTGTGATGGGGTTTGGGGGTCCCCAGGCTCTGCCCCCCGTCCGCAGGCAGGACTGTGATCGGGTTTGGGGGTCCCCCAAACTCTGCCCCCTGTCCACAGGCAGGACTGTGATGGGGTTTGGGGGTCCCCCAGGCTCTGCCCCCCGTCCGCAGGCAGGAGTGTGACGGGGTTCGGGGTCCCCCAGGCTCTGCCCCCTGTCCGTAGGCAGGAGTGTGATTGGGTTCAGGTTTCCCCCCAAGCTCTGCTCCCCATCCGCAGGCAGGAGTGTGATTGGTTCAGGGTCCCCAGGCTCTGCACCCCATCTGCAGGCAGGAGTGTGATGGGGTTTGGGGGTCCCCAAGCTCTGCCCCTGTCCCCAGGCAGGAGTGACTCTCACTGGCAGGAGAACAACGGGTTTATTAGCCGACAGGACACAGCGTCGTACAGAGGAGTCAGTACAGCAGGCAGAGACAGCCAGTCCCATCCATGCTGGGGAGAGGAGGCCCCGAGGGGCCCCCAGAGCTGGGGCCTGGCCCCCTCCTTTGTCTCTCTCTCTCCCAGCCCAGACTCACTGCTTCCAACTCCCAGTTCCAATTCAGACCCCTCAGGCTCCACCTCCCCCTTTGTCTGCCGCCCGGAGGTGTCACCTGGGCGCCAAGTTACCCCAGCAGGAGCCCCCCGCCCTCTGTGAGCCACTCACGTACACACACAGGTATCCCCCACTACATCACATCTCTCCCCCCTTCCAGACCGACCTGAGCGGGGTCACTCAGCCAGTGACCTGGGGAAGTTCGGGGCCCTCCCTGTGTGACAGGGCATTGGCTGTACCCTCGGTGCTCCCCTTGATGTTACCACCTCCACGTAGTGATCCTTCAGTGGGAGGCTCCAAGTCAGCAGCTTGGTCTTGGCCCTTTTCGTGTGATGCAGTCGGGCAAGTCCCGTTGGTTCCCTCGGGTTGGTTGGTCTCCCTGCTTCGGTCTCCGGTCCATCAGCCGCGTTCTCAAGTCAGGCAGGCAGAGCCCATCCGGCTGCTGCAGCACCAGCAGATCAAACAGTTCTTCTCTGGTCTGGGCCCTGCCCTGTCTGCCCACCAGCCCATACAGCTGCTCCAGCCCGTGTTTGGAATTCAGTTACAGTCCAGTAAAGGAAGGTGCAAATGTTTTCCCTCCTTGGCATTTAGCCAGACCACCAAAATGGTTGGGTGCCTCAGTTTCCCCTTCCATGCCACACAATAGGTTTGGAATGTTCCTCCTCATGTGAGAGGTTGCAAGACTAGTTACAGGGAACAACGGTGACATTTCACAATTACAAACTCCTTCAGTGTACAATTCCTGCTTCTACATCCATGTCATCATGTTACATGGCTCTTTCCAAACAGTCAGTACATGGTACAATTTTACAGCTTTTGGTAGCAGCACCCCTTGGTTACAGCAGTCAGCGTGAGTAACAGAACAAACCCATTGCAACTGTACATCTACATTGCTCTTGGTAGACCACAACCTTTGTGTAACCTCCTTGAGAATCTGGTATTTTGGGGATAAATGGCTGAGGCCTTTCTTAGCACCATCAAGTTCTAATCTTCTCCCTTGCCCCCTGGGGTGGAAATCTGATCTCTCTGGCTGTGCCCTCCCTTCTAACAAGAGCTGGGCCATTGATGATCTCAGGGAGACGGCCCCTCCCAGCCAGCCTGGAAATCTGCAAACAAACTGGTTTCTAAAAGTTGCTTTGTGAGTCCCAGACTCAGAATCCACATGGAGGAATCCGTGTTTATCCCTTATCGGCCCACCAGGCCCAAAGCTCCTTTGTCCTTCCACCTCCAACTACTGCCTCCCCATGGAATCAGAAGTGGAGTCCAGGGTGAGAATATAAGTGTTTCCACCATCTGGAGATGGGGAGTTGCTGGCTCTCTCCTGCATCCTACAGAGACTGACTGTGCAGCTATTTTACTTGGTTCTCACAGGGCTGCTCACACTCCCTGGTAGTTTTCACTTTACTTGGACCAACTTCCAACTCCTGAGAAACTTTTACCCTGCCTGCTTTGGACCCTTGCAGAGCACAGCCAGTGGTTTCACACTCAGGCAGGTCCTGGCCATCAGGAGCTGAAACAAACTTCTCCCCAGGCAAAGGGCTGCTCTGGCTCTCACAGACAAGCACCTTTCCTGTTCACTCTCCTTCACCTCACTCCCACTTTCTGCAGTCCCCACAGGCTGCTCAGGAAAAGTTTCAGGGAAATTCTCTTCCGCAAGAGCTCCCCCAAACAACAACTCACCCCTGTCTGCCTCCATGGGGGCACTGCTGCCTTGAGCCACAACCAGCTCCTGGGTTTCACCTATGCCCAGGATCACTTCTGGCCCGTTAGGCAGATTCCCACATAATCCCCCTCCAGGCAGACAGCCAGTACCACCGGACAGAAGGTTAGGATCCCTTTCCTCCCTTCTGCTACCAGCTCCTTTATCTTCATCAGTCAGCGTAACTCCATTGCCAGTCTGCTCTTCCTGTGTCCTGGCTGGAGGATGACTCTGGTCATACAGAGTCCTCTCACCCCTCCCAGGAACACCTCAGCATCAGGCAGAGAGCAAGTACCAGAATTGTCTGGTCTCTGGGATTCCCTGATGATACTAACTGGATCAGACCGAGTTAAAGCATCATCCTCCCTGAGAGACACAGAGGCAGGCCCACTTCCCATCTGGGCTTTAGCTGCCCTCAGCTCCAGCTCTGGGATCTTGGCCCCATCGTCAGCCCCCACAGGCTCAGACAAAGGATTCACTTCCCTGGAAGCAGAAGCACCTTTCTTGCACCAAGGACCAGCGTCCTTATCAGGGATACCACTGCCCATCCCAGAGCCATTCCCTCTGTTCCAGCCCCCATGGCTGGATTCAGGGTCACACCTGAAATGCTCTTTCCTGGTGGTTCCCTCTCCAACCACCATCCTCCTCAGACAATGGACGAGGGAACTCATTGGCACCTTTTCCAAACGCAGGCTCTGCTCTCTCCCCAGGCTGCTGCTGCTGTTCAACACAGACAGACAATGGGAGACACTGTCTCCTTTCTCCCAGTCCCCCGGCTGGTCTCCACACACACACACAAGGTGGAGCAGCTTCTCTCACAGACAACTTGCCATTCCCAGTGGACAAGCTGCTTTCCTGCACAGACACACAGGCACCTTCCTCGGCCCAGGCCTGGAAAACTCTTCACAGGTCTGTCTTAGCCACTAGTAGATGATGGGTTGGAATCGCTCCTTCCCTCCTTGAGCTGCGGCAGGCCCCTCGGTTCAGAGCTCCAGGCAGTCCCGGGTTCCCTGCCCCGATCTGGGCTCACCACTGCAGGAGTTTCCTTAACCCTCAGCTCTGCCACAGCACATCCACGCTGCCTTGTCCAGCTCCTTTAATCTGGATTCAGTTTCCAGTTGCTGCTGTTTCACAGCGGAGTTGCTCAGCGTGGTTGCAGGCTCTCAGGCCGATGCCCTCTGCACCCCACAATTCCTGGAAGAATCCCTTCAGTGTGTCAGGCTCCTTGCAGGTCACAGGCTCCCCGGGGTTAGACCGTAGGCCCCTCTGGGACTGACTCCAACAGGCTCCCAGAGGAACCTCTTCTTCAGTGTGACACCCGCTCTCAAGGACCATGAACTCACTGTCTTGGGAAGAACTCATTCAGCGTCAGCCTCCTCGTGGGTCACTTGTTCCTGGGGGTTGGGCCCTCGGCCCCTCCACCTTCTGGGACCGACTCCAACTGACTCCCAGGAGTAACCCCCCTGGGGTGGGACACCCCCTCTCAAGGACCATGACTGCAGTTGCTCAGGTTCAGCCCAGGCCCCTCCGCCTTGGGGAACTGCACCTCACTGCCCGTCAGCACACCTGAGTCTCTCTGGCCCCCCTTCTTCCTCCTGGGTCCCCGTCACTTACTGCTGAATGCTCCATCCTCAGGGGGTGAAGTACATCCCACTTCTGACACCAGTGTGATGGGGTTTGGGGTTCCCCAAGCTCTGCACCCCGTCTGCAGGCAGGAGTGACTCTCACTTGGCAGGAAAACAGCGGGTTTGTGAGCTGACACGACACAGCGTCGTACAGAGGAGTCAGTGCAGCCGGCAGAGACAGCCAGTCCCATCCATGCCAGGGAGAGGAGGCCCCGAGGGGCCCCCAGAGCTGGGGCCTGGCCCCCTCCTTGGTCTCGCTCTCTCCCAGCCCAGACTCACTGCTCCCAACTCCCAGTTCCAATTCAGACCCCTTGGGCTCCACCTGCCCCTTTGTCTGCAGTCCAGAGGTGTCACCGGGGCGCCAGGTTACCCCAGCAGGAGCCCTGCACCCTGTGTGACTGACACACACGCGCGTATCCCCCACTCCATCACAGGTAGCAAACTGTGGAGCAGTGCCTGGAGTGGCAGATTAGAGGGGGCTGTGAGCTTCCCAGGAGCAGTGCCGTGGGAGGGATAATGAGGGGGCTGGGATCTTCCCGAGGTCGGTGCTTGGGAGGGGATGGGGGAGCTGGGGGCTTCCCCAGAGCAGTGTCATGAAGGAGATTGTAGTGGGCAGTGTTCCCTGTCAGCTGAGCACTTGGGTGGCCACCCAGGAGAGGCTCAGGGCCCCCGGCTGACCGGCAGAGCGCCTCCCGCCAGCAGCCTCTGCTCTTGTGGGCGGTGCACATAAGTCGTACTTCATCCCAGAGGTTAGAAATGAGAGGGAGCCCAGGTAGCGGCTGTGAGCTTCTCTGGGGCAGTGCCCTGAACTCGCTGTCCTGATCCCTGCAGGTGGGGAACCTGGGGCAAGTGAGCTATTCTGCATCCAAGGCCGGCGTGGAGGGGCTGACAAAGACGGCTGCCAAAGAGCTGGCCAGGTGGGGCTGGACAGTCCAGCTGGGAGGGCTGGGGCGGGGGCAGCGCAGGCCGCAGGGGCGGCTGGGGGTGAGGGTGGGGCAGGTCGAGGGGGGCTGGGAGGAGTACAGGGGAATCGTGGGTGGGGTGGGGGCAGCGCAGGCCGCAGGGGCGGCTGGGGGTGCGGGTGGGGCAGGTCGAGGGGGGCTGGGAGGAGTACAGGGGAATCGGTGGGGTGGGGGCTCTGCTGGGAGGGCTGGGGCGGGGGCAGCGCAGGCCGCAGGGGCGGCTGGGGGTGCGGGTGGGGCAGGTCGAGGGGGGCTGGGAGGAGTACAGGGGAATCGTGGGTGGGGGTGGGGGCTCTGCTGGGAGGGCTGGGGCGGGGGCAGCGCAGGCCGCAGGGGCGGCTGGGGGTGAGGGTGGGGCAGGTCGAGGGGGGCTGGGAGGAGTACAGGGGAATCGTGGGTGGGGTGGGGGCAGCGCAGGCTGCAGGGGCGGCTGGGGGTGCAGGTGGGGCAGGTCGAGGGGGGCTGGGAGGAGTACAGGGGAATCGGTGGGGTGAGGGTGGGGGCTCTGCTGGGAGGATGGGGCGGGGGCAGCGCAGGCCGCGGGGCGGCTGGGGGTGCGGGTGGGGCAGGTCGAGGGGGGCTGGGAGGAGTACAGGGGAATCGTGGGTGGGGTGGGGGCAGCGCAGGCCGCGGGGCGGCTGGGGGTGCAGGTGGGGCAGGTCGAGGGGGGCTGGGAGGAGTACAGGGGAATCGGTGGGGTGGGGGCTCTGCTGGGAGGATGGGGCGGGGGCAGCGCAGGCCGCGGGGCGGCTGGGGGTGCGGGTGGGGCAGGTCGAGGGGGGCTGGGAGGAGTACAGGGGAATCGGTGGGGTGGGGGCTCTGCTGGGAGGATGGGGCGGGGGCAGCGCAGGCCGCGGGGCGGCTGGGGGTGCGGGTGGGGCAGGTCGAGGGGGGCTGGGAGGAGTACAGGGGAATCGGTGGGGTGGGGGCTCTGCTGGGAGGATGGGGCGGGGGCAGCGCAGGCCGCGGGGCGGCTGGGGGTGCGGGTGGGGCAGGTCGAGGGGGGCTGGGAGGAGTACAGGGGAATCGTGGGTGGGGGTGGGGGCTCTGCTGGGCGGGCTGGGGTGGGGGCAGCGCAGGCCGCAGGGGCGGCTGGGGGTGCGGGTGGGGCAGGTCGAGGGGGGCTGGGAGGAGTACAGGGGAATCGTGGGTGGGGTGGGGGCAGCGCAGGCTGCAGGGGCGGCTGGGGGTGCAGGTGGGGCAGGTCGAGGGGGGCTGGGAGGAGTACAGGGGAATCGGTGGGGTGAGGGTGGGGGCTCTGCTGGGAGGATGGGGCGGGGGCTGAGCGAGGTGGAGGTTGTGTGGCATCAGGCTGGGAGGATTGTGGGGAAGGGACCCAGGGGAGCTGCGGTGACCAGGCTGGGGTGGAGGTTGGGGACAGCGTTCTGGGGGTCGGGGGCAGTGAGACGGGGGAGCTGTCATGACCAGGCTGGGGGCTTCTCTCTCTCTATGCCCCCACCCCACAGATTCGGGATCCGCTGTAATGTCGTGTTGCCGGGGTTCGTCGTCAGCCCCATGACAGACAAGGTGCCTGCCAAAGTGCTACAGAAGGTAATGGGGGGCTGAGCACTATGATTCCGCTGCCTTCAGAGAGCCTTTTCTGTATCCCCCACAGCCCCCTGTGCCCCTCTGCCCCATATTCCCTCAGCCCTGACAACCATCTCTGCCCCACCTGAGCGCCACAGCGCCCTCTGCCTTCTCTCTCTCTTCCCCTTGTCACTCCAGCCCCATGGGTTCCCTCTGCCCCTTTAGCCATATGGCCAGGCCACCCTTCCCTCTAAACAACCTGCCCTGTGTTCACCCAGTCACCCCACCCCATCCTGTCCCAGACACCCCAGTACCCTCCTCCCCTGAACCCCACAATCCCTCTGCACCCCTTATTCCTGCCCAGTTACCCACATTGCTCCACTGCCCAGGTTCTTGGGGATGGAGATATTGGAGCTGTGAGCTTCCTCGGAGCAGTGCCCTGGGTGGGGCTGCGCTTTGTGGAGTGGTACCCCCGGGAAGCACTGTCCCCCCAGAGGCACTGCTGTGTGAAAGCCCCCACAGGACTCTCCTGAAGCACCCCACCCATAGCCCCTTATCTGCCCCCCACCTGCAGCCCTGCTCCTTCCCCTGGAGGTCCATGCCCCCATTGCCTTCAGGTGCAGGGGGCGCTGTGCTCCCCAGCTCTCTGTGACCCCCTTCTGCTGCTCAGTTTGCAGGGATGGTGCCCTTGGGACGACTTGGGGACCCTGCAGGTGAGACTCCTGGCTCTCAGTGCCCTGTGCATGGGGGTGGGATGTGCTGGGCATGAGGGGTGGGGGCACAGAGATGGGAGGGGACGGGGGCTGATGTGGGGTGTTGCAGGCATGTCCCGGGGGGGGGGTTCTGTGATGCTCCCCTGCCCCAAGGGGAGGGGCTGTGCCCCCCCCCCGCATACGCAGCTGTTTCTGACCCTTGCTCCCAACTCCAGAGGTTGCTGATGTCTGCGCCTTCCTGGCTTCAGATGACAGTCGCTATATCACGGGGGCCAGTGTGGAAGTGACAGGTATGGGGGTGCTGGGAGCCAGGACGCCTGGGTTCTCCCTGGCTCTAGGAGGGCAGTGGGGCTGGTGGTTAGAGCAGGGGCTGGGAGCCAGGACTCCCAGGTTCTCCCTGGCTCTAGGAGGGCAGTGGGGTTGGTGGTTAGAGCAGGGGCTGGGAGCCAGGACTCCTGGGTTCTCTCCTGGGTCTGAGAACAGGGGGTCCTGGTGGGTTGGAGACTTCAGAGAGGGTGGGGGAACCAGTGGAGGGGGAAGGGGAGGAGGGAGAGGGAGCCAGTGGAGTCTCCCTTCTCTCGGGGGTCTCCCTCATTCTCTGTTGCAGGGGGTCTCTTTCTCTGATGGACCTGCCCCGTGCCTGGACATGCACACCCCGCTGGGGCAAGCAGCCCCTGCCAAGTGCCTCTGAGCAGCCCCCTGCCCTGCAGGACCCAGCAGGTGGAGTTCACGGGTCCAGGGGCCAATATGAAATAAAAGTGATTGTACCCAGCTGATTCTGTCTCCCATTGTTTCCCCTGCTGCTCCCGGACTCCTGGGTTCTGTCCCTGGCAGTGGGGAAGGACGTGGGGGTGGGAGAAGGGAGCCCGGACTCCTGGGTTCTGTCCCCTGCAGTGGCAAAGGATGTGGGGGTGCCGGGGTTAGAGCGGCTGGGAGATGGGAGCCCGGACTCCTGGGTTCTGTCCCTGGCAGTGGGGAAGGACGTGGGGGTGGGAGAAGGGAGCCCGGACTCCTGGGTTCTGTCCCCTGCAGTGGCAAAGGATGTGGGGGTGCCGGGGTTAGAGCGGCTGGGAGATGGGAGCCCAGACTCCTGGGTTCTGTCCCTGGCAGTGGGGAAGGACGTGGGGGTGGGAGAAGGGAGCCTGGACTCCTGGGTTCTGTCCCCTGCAGTGGGGAAGGATGTGGGGGTGCTGGGGTTAGGGTGGGGGGGGGAAAGATGGGAGCCCGGACTCCTGGGTTCTGTCCCCTGCAGTGGGGAAGGATGTGGGGGTGCTGGGGTTAGGGTGAGTGGGGGTGGAGATGGGAGCCTGGCTGAGCTGTCCACCTCAAACCTGCTTCCCCTGCGGCGTTCAGGATGGTGTTATGTTAAGGGGCTCCCCTTATCGGGGGGGGGGCGTGTAGTGCAAGTGGCTGACAACTCTGCTCTGTGCACTCTGTCCCACCCTTCCTGCCTCAGTTTCCCCTCCGTTACCCAGCCCCCGCTCCCTGCTGGCCGTCGGTGGGGGTGGGGGGCTGCGTTAATGAGTGTTTGCAGCTGCAGGGCTGGGATGGTGTCTGGGGAAGAGGCTGAGACAGCCGGGGGGCAGGAGGATTAGGGGGCCGTGGGGAGGGAGGGGCAAGCGGTGAAGGGGCTGGGGGATTGGGGCTGGGGCACAGGAGGGGGAACGGGAGGAGGGGACTGGGGGTGAGGTGAATGGGAGATGGGGCTGGGGGAGGAGGAGGGAAGGGGCTGCGGGAGGAGGAGGAGGAGGGAGGGGCGGTGGGGAGGGAAGGGGCTGCGGGAGGAGGAGGAGGAGGGAGGGGGCTGCGGGAGGGGGAGGGAGGGGCTGGCTGCTGCGGGGCGGGGAGGGGAGGGGGCCCACACTCCGCTTCCCTCCTGTTTGAAGGCGCCGCCCCTGGTCCCCGCGGTGGGGCGGGGGGCCGCGGGGAGATGCCGCCCATTCATAGCCCCATCTCTCAGGGCAACGGCCGGGGCGGGGGAGCGGCGCACAAAGGGGGCAGAGGGGAGGGACGGGCCCTCGTGTGTCAGAGGCGGGGGGGGCGGTCTGAGCACTTTCCTCACGTCTTCTGGCTGGGCCCGAAACGGGGGTCTCAGCTCCTCGCCTGCCCCCCAAGGGAACTGAGATGTGGGGGAGCTCAGTCCCCCCCCGCCCCCCAAGGGAGCTGGGGTCGGGGGGGTCTCAGTTCCTCGCCCTGCCCCCCACGTGACCTGGGATATGGGGGGTTCAGTTCCCCCCCTGCCCCCCAAGGGAGCTGGGGTCGGGGGGGGGGGTCTCACTTCCTTGCCCTGCCCTCCCCACGTGAGCTGGGATATGGGGGGGGGCTCAGCCTCCCTCCTTCCCGCCTCGGGATCTGGACTTGTGGGTCTCAGCCCCTCGCCCTGCCCCCCACGTGAGCTGCGGTTGGGGGGGGGACTCAGCCCCTGGCCCTGACCCTCGTGCCCTGGGAATTGGGGGTCTCTGCCCCTCCGGGGTGGGCTCAGCCCCCCCCCGCCTCCTTGGGTGGCTGCCCTGGCGGGGGGGGCGGGACACACACCGCGCCCCACGGGGGAGGGGGCGGGCCTAGCCCCATTCAGGCAGCCTCCCCCGAGCCTATTCAGCCGGACGGAGGGTCCCCCGCCCCTCCCCCTCCAGCCTATTGTGGCCCAGCTGCCCGGCCCCTGGGGTGGGGGGGTCCGGCCGGAGCCGGCCCCAGCGCTCACACCGGGACGGAGCCGCGCAGAGCCTGGGGCCGCGGTTCGGGCTGGGCTGGGGGATTCGGGGGGAGGGGGCAGCACCCCTCTTTGGTGCTGTGGGGAGGGGGCAGGGAGAGGCTCCAGAGACCCCCATCTCCTTCCTGAGGGCGTCTGGGCTGGAGCCTCCAGGGGAGAGGGAGCCGGTGGAGGGGCCGGGGGCCTCGGGGGGGCAGCACCCCCTCTTTGGTGCTGTGGGGAGGGGGCAGGGAGAGGCACCAGAGATCCCATCTGCTTCCTGGGGGAGGCTCGGCTGGAGCCTCCAGGGGAGAGGGAGCCAGTGGAGGGGTTGGGGGATTCCGAGGGCAGGAATAGGGGGTGCAGGGAGGGATTTGGGGCTGTAGGGGAGGGACTGGGAGCAGGCATGGGGCTGCAGGGCTTGGGGTGAGGACTGGATGGTTTTCCTGGGGGACGCGCTGCGGAGTGGGCAGGCAGGACATGAGGGGGCTGGGACAGGAGATGGGGTGTGGGGGTGGGGCAGCAGGTTGGGGGGCTGTGGGCATGGAAGTTGGGGGATATTGCACTGGGGAGCGGGATTTGGGGGGATGGGGCTGGAACTAACCCCTTTTCTTCCTCCCCATGAGGGGGAGTTTAGGAAGGCAACAGGTGGAGTTTGGGGGGTGTCTGTGGAGTACAGGAACTTGCCCCCCCGGCATGCTGACCCCAAGGGGGGGCAGGTGTCAACCCTCCCCCCGCCTCGCAGCTGGCCTAGGACGGAGGGACAGTCGGACAGCGGGGGACTTACAAACTATCCTGCTTTGTGTGTGATGAGGAAAGCCCCCCCAGCAGGCCCCCAGCTCCCGGGGTACAGGCTGGGCTCGGAGGCTGGGGGTGGCGGACCCAACTCTTTCTGGAGAGGACGGTGGCTGGTGCGGGGGGCAGGAGGGGTCGTCGCTGATGTTAGCGCCTGTGTGGTCCAGCCGGTGTCCTGCCGACCGCACATTTCCCACACGTGTCGTGTGTGTGGCAGCGAGGGGCTGTGCGGGTTCCTGAGTGGGAGCCTGTCACTGCGTGTGCAGTGGGACTGCTGGGCAGCCTGTGCGTTAGCTTGTCTGAACGGGTGCCTGTGCATTTTGTGTGCGAGGCCTGGGGCAGGTCCCTGTGTGCCTGGCTCTGTGTTAGCATGTACAGTTTTGTGTGTCCACATGTCTCATGTTGTAGCCTGTGTTAACACAGGGGACTGGGGTCTTTGTCAGACTGAAAACTTGGCAGAGTCAGTGAGTGTCATGGGAGGGTTGTAACATGTGCTGCGCATACCAGGTCTTAGCATGTGTTCTCTGTGCACCACAGGGATGTCTGTGTGTTAGCGTGTGTCTGGCATGCGGGCCAAAGGGTTTCCGCATGTTCACAGGTAGGCTGTACAGCATCCTATGTGCTAGCCTGTGACAGGCATTATCTGGGGCAACCCTCCACAAGACCCCTCGACACTCGGAGGGGTGGAGGGGGGACAGAACCCCTGGGGTCCACATGGTGAGTTCTCCGCTTTCATTCGTTGCCTGACTTTGTGTGTGTGAGAGAATGCGCACCCCCCGGTCACAACAGTCACTGGGCTCAAGCGGACGTGTCAGAGCCCAGGGTGAGTGTGCATGTTCCTTCATGTGCATTTGTAGAGGATCGTGTATGTGGGGTCACACATAGTGACCTCACGGCTCACTCGTGGGTGAAGCCATGTGTGGGTTACGTGTGAGGCAGAAGTCATGTTTCATCTGGGTTTTGCAAGAATACTCAAAAGCTGCCTGTGTATGGATCGGTGCCGGATCACATTTATTCATTGACCACTTCATGCGTAGCTGCGTGCAAGCTCTTGTGAAGTCACACGGACACATGCAATTCCATGTGCACTCTTGTCAGACCCTGTGCTGCTTGTGAGTTCAGGGATGTCCGAGCGTGTGGTTTTGCACAGGCGTTCACTGTCCTGCAGGATGATGTATGTGTGTTTTCATCAGCCCTGTTCATGTGTTTGTGAGCTCAGCTGTGTTCACTCTGTATCACGTGCATAGGTGAACTCACGGGAATGAGCCTCCGTCTTTGAAGCCAGATCACATGGATAGTTGTGAGTAAACACTTGTTGCATGAACTTGTGCAATTGTAGCCGGTTGTGTTTGTGAGTTCACACACCTCTGTAGCCCTGTGTGCAGATACCCATGTTTAGACAGTTCTATTGACAACAGTACATCGGGCTACCGACCCGTTCCTTTGTGTGTTCGTGTGTGTTTGCCTCTGAGGCTGTATGTGTGTCCACGTCTGTGCGTGTGTGTTCATGCTATGTCTGCAGTTTGGGGGATCACATGGACAGTTGTGTTATGTGTCTGAATTCACACTTCCATTGTGTCTCACCCTTGTGCAAGTCATGTTTCTAGCCCAGCCTAGGCGTGCAATGTGACACGCATGAGCTGTTACATTTGCACAGCAGCTGGTACATGTGAATTTACACTGACCTGCGCCCCAGTCCAGGCCTGTTCCACCTCGAATGCTTTCCAGCGTGTTGCCTTCCTGCCTTGGGCTGGCTGTGCAGGGGAGCTGATGTGTGACTCGCCCCGTCCTCCTGCAGTCACGCACACCCCTCCCTGCACCATGGCTGCCCCCCTACCCCCCACTCTCTCCTTGCCGCGCACTGAATGCTGGCTCCTGATTGTCCAAACGCAATTCTTGTGTCTGCACCCAAGAATTGAGTGTGGACGTCGTGAGCCGGGGTTTCCTATCGACGCCTGGAGGAGACCGGGAGAAGGGGACCCCACACAGCCTGGGAGAATGGGACACAGACCTGTCCCCTCTAGGAGGTGCCGGCTCCCACCCGGCCCCAGAGCAGGGACTGGCTGGCTCAGGGTGGCGTGGCCAATGGGGTACAGGGCCTGTCCTCTCTAGCAGGTGCTGGCTCCCACCTGGCCTCAGCAGGGGGCCTGGCTGCTCCCCTCCCAGCCTCCCTCATCCATCAGCCCCAAGCTTGTCCGCCGCATGACACTTGCCCTTTGACCCCCATCTCATTAGCTCCATGGAGGTCAATCGCCAACCTTGGCAGCTGCCTGAGTGGGGAGCCCAGAACCCGGGGATTCCCCCTCCCCTCCGCCTCACGTGAAACCCAATTAGCCAAGAGGTGTGGGGTGGGTACAGGTGAGGCTGCCTGATTGGTTGACAGGTGGCAGGAAATATACACATTACTCTCTGATTGGCTGATAGGGAAGGATACAAACCTGATAGGTTGCCAGATCCCCCCTCTGATTGGACTAGAGGTGGGGGGCTATGGATCTGACATGATCTGGTCGGCCAGTGCTCTGCCGACAGCACTCCTGGATTGGCTGATTGCTGTCGTGGGGGGTGCAGGTGGCTCAAGGGTTAGGGCTCCCCAAAGTAGCAAGGGGCCATTTCCAGGCAGGACAGGGTTTCCCCAAGGGTGGGGGGGAGGGCTTGACAGGGTGCCAATGGGCAAAGGGAGGTGATGGGGGACCCTGGGCTGGGATGGTGGGGGGGATGGAGAATCCAGGGGGACGTGATATTGGGAGGATAATGGGGGGATGGAAGGAATCCCAGGGCTCTGCTGCCTGTGTCTGGTGTGACCCCCACAACTCCTGCACTAGCGCTAACCCCCCCGGCCCCATAATCCTCTGGGCCCTTTCACTGTGTACAATGGGTGGGGGGGCGAGATGAGGGGGGCAGCCTGTGTGGTCCCAGCCCCATTCAAAGCCCCAACAGACACCTGCCCGCCCACTGGCCCACCCCCGTTGCTAGCCAACCTCTCCCCCCACCCCGACTCCGCGCCCCCAGCCCACAGAGCCTCTCTCGCAATGGGGGGCTGGGATCTTGTTCGCAAGGGTGGGGGAGACACCAAGCAATGGGAAGAGACGGGCAGGCAGCCTTCTCGCTTCGTTCAGCGTCACTAGGGCCGTATGCCGGCGCCCCAGCCTGCTCCCCCACACCTGGCCCAACCCAGCCCAGCCTGGGGCTCCCCGACAGCTCTGCCAGAGCCCCACTGTCCCAGCCTGCAGCCCCCGCCAGCCCAGCCCTGGGCTGTATTTGAGAGGGGCTGGGGGGAGTTGGAAGTCTATGTGATGGGGGGTCCCTTGGGGGAATTGGGGGGGTCTGTGTGGTGGGGGCTGGGGGGAGTTGGGTGGGCCTGCCTGAGGGGGGCTGAGGGCCCAGGCAAAGTTGGGGAATGTCTGTGTGCTGGGGGGGTCTGCCTGAGGGGGGCTAGGGGGTTCCAGGGGGAATTGGGGGGTCTATGTGAGGCAGGGCTCAGGAGTCCTTGGTGGAGTTGGGGGAGGTCTGTGTGATGGGGGGGGGGGTCCCTTGGGGGAGTTGGGAGGTATGTGTGAGGGGGGACTGGGGGTCCCTGGGGGAGTTCGGGCCCCACCAGCCCAACCTGGGGCTCCCCCACAGCTCTGCCAGTGCTCCTCAACCCCAGCCTGCAGCCCCCGCCAACCCAGCCCAGCCCAGTCCAGCCTGGGGCTCCCCACAGCTCTGCCATGGGCTGTGTGATGGGAGGTCCCTGGGAGAGTTGGGGGGTCTGTGTGAGAGGCGCATTGGGGGTTCCCGAGGAAAGTTGGGGGGTCTGTGTGAGGGGAGGTGGGGGGCCCAGGGGGAGTTGGGAGGTCTGCCTGAGGAGGGGCTGGGGGATCCGGGGGGTCTGTGTGAGGTGGGGCTGGGGGGGTCCCTGGGGGAGTTGGGGGGGTCTGCCTGAGGGGGGCTGAGGCTCCAGGGGGAGCTGGGGGGTCTGTGAGATGGGGGTTCCCTGGGGGAGTTGGATCTGCCTGAGGGGAGCTGTGGGGTCCCTTGGGGAGTTGGGGGGTCTGCCTGAGGGGGGACTGGGGGGCCCAAGGGGAGTTGGGGGGTCTGTGGGGGGCCCGGGGGGAGCTGGAGGGTCTGGGGGTCCCTGGGTGGAGTTGGGAGATCTGCCTATGGGGGGCTGGGGGCCCAGGGGGAGTTGGGGGGTATGTGGGGAGGCCCAGGGTGGAGTTGGGGCAGCTGTGGTGGGGCTGGGGGTCCCTGGGCGGAGTTGGGGGGGCTGGGAGTCCATGGGCGGAGTTGGGGGATCTGCCTGAGGGGGTCTGGGGGTCCCTGGGCAGAGTTGGGGGGTTTGGGGGGCCCAGGGTGAGTTGGGGGGTCGGGGGGGCTGGGGAGCCCTGGGCAGTTGGGGGGGCCAGGGGGACTTGGGGGGGCTGCGGGAATCCCCGCGGGGAGGAGGTCCCCGGGAACCCCGCGCCTCGTTCGGTGTCAGGAGGAAGGGGGCGGGGCGGGGCGGACCACGGCAGGCGGTGGGACGCACCTGACGTCACGGGAAGGAAGTGACGTCAGCACTGGATGGGGAGGCCCCGCCCCCCCCCGAAAGTGAAGGGAGGAAAAAAATCCTTGTTTGTGTCTCGGCCCCGGAGAGTCGGTGAGGGGGGGGCGGGGGGCTGGGAACGGGGGGCTGTAGCTGGGGGGGGCGGGGGGCTGTAGCTGGGGGGGGCGGGGGGCTGGGAACGGGGGGCTGTAGCTGGGGGCTGGGAACATGGGGGCTGTAGCTGGGGGGGGCAGGGGGGCCAGGAGCAGGGGGGCGGCAGCGGGAGGGGGAGGGCTGGGAACATGGGGGCTGTAGCTGGGGGGGGCAGGGGGCAAGGAGCAGGGGGGCGGCAGCGGGAGGGGGAGGGCTGGGAACATGGGGGCTGTAGCTGTGGGGGGCAGGGGGCAAGGAGCAGGGGGCGGCAGCGGGAGGGGGAGGGCTGGGAACATGGGGGCTGTAGCTGGGGGGGGGCAGGCGGCCAGGAGAAGGGGGGTGGCAGCGGGAGGGGGAGGGCTGGGAATGGGGGGGCTGTAGCTGGGGTGGAGCAGGGGGGCGTCAGCGGGAGGGTGAGGGCTGGGAACATGGGGGCTGTAGCTGGGGGGGGGGCAGGGGGGCCAGGAGCAGGGGGGCGGCAGCGGGAGGGGGAGGGCTGGGAACATGGGGGCTGTAGCTGTGGGGGGCAGGGGGCAAGGAGCAGGGGGCGGCAGCGGGAGGGGGAGGGCTGGGAACATGGGGGCTGTAGCTGGGGGGGGCAGGGGGCCAGGAGCAGGGGGGCGGCAGCGGGAGGGGGAGGGCTGGGAACATGGGGGCTGTAGCTGGGGGGGGCAGGGGGGCCAGGAGCAGGGGGCGGCAGCGGGAGGGGGAGGGCTGGGAACATGGGGGCTGTAGCTGGGGGGGGCAGGGGGGCCAGGAGCAGGGGGCGGCAGCGGGAGGGGGAGGGCTGGGAACATGGGGGCTGTAGCTGGGGGGGGCAGGGGGCCAGGAGCAGGGGGGCGGCAGCGGGAGGGGGAGGGCTGGGAACATGGGGGCTGTAGCTGGGGGGGGCAGGGGGCCAGGAGCAGGGGGGCGGCAGCGGGAGGGGGAGGGCTGGGAACATGGGGGCTGTAGCTGGGGGGGGCAGGGGGCAAGGAGCAGGGGGGCGGCAGCGGGAGGGGGAGGGCTGGGAACATGGGGGCTGTAGCTGTGGGGGGCAGGGGGCAAGGAGCAGGGGGCGGCAGCGGGAGGGGGAGGGCTGGGAACATGGGGGCTGTAGCTGGGGGGGGGCAGGCGGCCAGGAGAAGGGGGGTGGCAGCGGGAGGGGGAGGGCTGGGAATGGGGGGGCTGTAGCTGGGGTGGAGCAGGGGGGCGTCAGCGGGAGGGTGAGGGCTGGGAACATGGGGGCTGTAGCTGGGGGGGGGGCAGGGGGGCCAGGAGCAGGGGGGCGGCAGCGGGAGGGGGAGGGCTGGGAACATGGGGGCTGTAGCTGTGGGGGGCAGGGGGCAAGGAGCAGGGGGCGGCAGCGGGAGGGGGAGGGCTGGGAACATGGGGGCTGTAGCTGGGGGGGGCAGGGGGCCAGGAGCAGGGGGGCGGCAGCGGGAGGGGGAGGGCTGGGAACATGGGGGCTGTAGCTGGGGGGGGCAGGGGGGCCAGGAGCAGGGGGCGGCAGCGGGAGGGGGAGGGCTGGGAACATGGGGGCTGTAGCTGGGGGGGGCAGGGGGGCCAGGAGCAGGGGGCGGCAGCGGGAGGGGGAGGGCTGGGAACATGGGGGCTGTAGCTGGGGGGGGCAGGGGGCCAGGAGCAGGGGGGCGGCAGCGGGAGGGGGAGGGCTGGGAACATGGGGGCTGTAGCTGGGGGGGGCAGGGGGCCAGGAGCAGGGGGGCGGCAGCGGGAGGGGGAGGGCTGGGAACATGGGGGCTGTAGTTGGGGGGGGGCAGGGGTCAGGAGCAGGGGGGCGGCAGCGGGAGGGTGAGGGCTGGGAACATGGGGGCTGTAGCTGGGGGCGGGGCAGGAGGGCCAGAGGCAGCTGGAGACCCTGGGAATGGGGGGACCCTTGGGGGGCCTGGTCTCTGGAGGAAGAGCGGGAGGCTTAGGGGGCAGCCCTGGGTGCTCCAGGGGTAACCCCCCTTTGTTGTTCACTCCCCATTGATGTCTCCCCAGGATCGGGGCCAGGTGCCCCTGCTGCCATGGCGACCCCAGCCAACGCTCAGAGCGCCAGCAAAACCTGGGAGCTGAGTCTGTACGAGCTGCACCGGACGCCCCAGGTGAGAGGGACGGGTCTGGGGGTAACGGGCTTGTGGGGAGGGCCTGGGAGGTTCACCTCAGGGCTGGGGGGGCTGGCCTGGGCGGGGGACCCCAGGGTCTCAGCTCTGGCCCGCACGCCCCCACCGCAGGAGGCCATCATGGACAGCACGGAGATTGCGGTGTCCCCCCGCAGCCTGCACAGCGAGCTCATGTGCCCCATTTGCCTGGACATGCTGAAGAACACGATGACCACCAAGGAGTGTCTGCACCGGTTCTGCTCCGACTGCATTGTCACCGCCCTGCGCAGCGGGTAGGGCCGGGCTGGGGTGGCACTGGGGGGCTCTGGGAATGGCTCCGGGCGGGGGAGGGGCTGGAGCCATCGGGGGGTGGGGGCTGGAGGGCAGCGGTCGGGGAGGGGAAGGACAAGCTGGTGTTTGTGGTGGCGGTGGGGGTGGCGGAGGAGGAAGCGGGGGCCAGCCTGGCCATGCTGTGACCCCCACGCCACAGGAACAAGGAGTGCCCCACGTGCCGCAAGAAGCTGGTGTCCAAGCGCTCGCTCCGCCCCGACCCCAATTTCGATGCCCTCATCTCCAAGATCTACCCGAGCCGGGACGAGTACGAGGCGCACCAGGACCGCGTGCTGGCCAAGCTGAGCCGCCTGCACAACCAGCAGGCGCTGAGCAGCAGCATCGAAGAGGGGCTCCGTATGCAGGCCATGCACAGGTGAGCCAAGGGGGTGGGGGCTCCGCATGCAGGCTATGCACAGGTGAGCCGAGGGGGCGGGGGTCTGGATGAGGCCATGCACAGGTGAGCCAAGGGGGCGGGGGCTCCGCATGCAGGCCATGCACAGGTGAGCCGAGGGGGCGGGGGTCTGGATGAGGCCATGCACAGGTGAGCCAAGGGGGCGGGGGCTCCGCATGCAGGCTATGCACAGGTGAGCCGAGGGGGCGGGGGTCTGGATGAGGCCATGCACAGGTGAGCCAAGGGGGTGGGGGCTCCGCATGCAGGCTATGCACAGGTGAGGCAAGGGGGTGGGGGTCTGGATCAGGCCATGCACAGGTGAGCCGAGGGGGTGGGGGTCTGGATCAGGCCATGCACAGGTGAGCCAAGGGGACGGGGGCTCCGGATCTGACCTGTCTCCAGAGCTGCAGGTGAAAGCTGTAAGCCAGGAATGGCCTGGGTCCCTCCCTGCCACCGTATTCTGTGCAGGGGAACCAGGGTGTGTCCTGGCTGCTTCCAGCATAGCCTTGGGGTCCCTGCCCCACCAGCCCCTGGGTCCCTCCTCCCTAAACCCCACCCTGTTCTGGTGGGCTGGGGTCCTTGCCCTGCCGGCCCCTGGGTCCCTCCTCCCTAAACCCCACCCTGTTCTGGTGGGCTGGGGTCCTTGCCCTGCTGGCCCCTGGGTCCCTCCTCCCTAAACCCCACCCTGTTCTGGGGGCTGGGGTCCCTGCCCATACCATGCCCTGCATTGTGCAGCTCTGCTCAGGGTTTGCTGCAGGTTTTCCAAGGAGTTCCCTGGTGTTCCCCACTCCTACGCAGCAGCCTCCCCTGCCCTCCACCCTGGCGGCTACACCCCCTGCTCTCCCACCCCAGGGCGCAGCGGGTGCGGAAGCTGCACCAGGAGTCGGACAACACCACGTTCAGTGGTGGGGAGGACAACTGCGACAGCCGGTCCCACTTGAGCAACGCCTCGGCCCCCAGCCACCCCGAGGCCGGCCCCAGCCGCAAGCGCTCCCGTGCCTCCGACGACTCAGGGCCTGAGCCCGACCCCGAGACCTCGCACGACGGGGGGGGGCGCGGGACCCCCGAGCCGGGAGCTGAGCCAGGCAGCAGTGAGATTGAACTCGTCTTTCGCCCCCACCCCGTGCTGGTGGAGAAGGGCGAATACTCCCAGACCAGGTGAGAACTGCCCCCCCCCACCTCCAGGGCCCCTCAATTCCCTGACACCCCAGTGTCCCCTCCTGGAACCCAGGCCGCTCGCCGCGCTGGGGGAAGTGGCTTCTTCCAGAGCAGGCAACCCTGCAGCCACAGACCAGCTCCCCTCAAGCCTCTGGGGCTCCTCTGTTCCCTGCCTCCCAAGCCTGTTGTTAGGTGTACTACAGAGCTCTGCCCCCGCCTTGCGCCTCTCCACAGCTGAGTCCCTCGGCCGGGCCTGACGGGGGCATCCCCTGTGTGGGAAACGCCCTCACCCCCGCGTGTCCGACAGGTACGTGAAGACAACGGCCAATGCCACGGTGGACCACCTCTCCAAGTACCTGGCCCTGCGCATCGCGCTGGAGGAGACGCCGGCCCCGGGCCCCGAGGCGCCTGGCCTGGAGGATGTGAGCGAGAAGCAGTATACGATCTACATTGCCACCTCCGGGGGGCCCTTCACGGTACGGGGCCGGGCGCCGCGCTGCGCCCAAGGTGGAGCTGGAGGACGGGCTGCAGGGGGGCAGTGGGGAGCTCTCCCCTGGTGGGCAGGGCTGGCTCCATTGCCCAGGGCAGTGCTAGGGGGCAGGGGAACAGCGGGGGGCTCTCCTCTGGCGGGCGGGGCTGGTTCCATTCCCCAGGGCGGCGCTAGGGGCTGAGCTGCACGGGGTGGGGGGACAATGGGGGGCTCTCCCCTGGCGGACAGGGCTGGTTCCATTCCCCAGGGCAGCGCTAGGGGCTGGGCTGCAGGGGGACAGTGGGGGGGCTCTCCCCTGGCGGGCAGGGCTGGTTACATTGCCCAGGGCGGCGCTAGGGGCTGAGCTGCAGGGGGTGGGGGGACAGTGGGGGGCTCTCCCCTGGCGGACAGGGCTGGTTCCATTCCTCAGGGCAGCACTAGGGGCTGGGCTGCAGGGGGACAGTGGGGGACTCTCCCCTGGTGGGCAGGGCTGGTTACATTGCCCAGGGCGGCGCTAGGGGCTGAGCTGCAGGGGGTGGGGGGACAGTGGGGGGCTCTCCCCTGGCGGACAGGGCTGGTTCCATTCCTCAGGGCAGCACTAGGGGCTGGGCTGCAGGGGGACAGTGGGGGACTCTCCCCTGGTGGGCAGGGCTGGTTACATTGCCCAGGGCGGCGCTAGGGGCTGTACTGCAGGGGGTGGGGGGACAGTGGGGGGCTCTCCCCTGGCGGGCAGGGCTGGTTCCATTCCCCAGGGCGGCGCTAGGGGCTGTACTGCAGGGGGTGGGGGGACAATGGGGGGCTCTCCCCTGGCGGACAGGGCTGGTTCCATTCCCCAGGGCGGCGCTAGGGGCTGAGCTGCACGGGGTGGGGGGACAATGGGGGGCTCTCCCCTGGCGGACAGGGCTGGTTCCATTCCCCAGGGCAGCGCTAGGGGCTGGGCTGCAGGGGGACAGTGGGGGGGCTCTCCCCTGGCGGGCAGGGCTGGTTACATTGCCCAGGGCGGCGCTAGGGGCTGAGCTGCAGGGGGTGGGGGGACAGTGGGGGGCTCTCCCCTGGCGGACAGGGCTGGTTCCATTCCTCAGGGCAGCACTAGGGGCTGGGCTGCAGGGGGACAGTGGGGGACTCTCCCCTGGTGGGCAGGGCTGGTTACATTGCCCAGGGCGGCGCTAGGGGCTGTACTGCAGGGGGTGGGGGGACAGTGGGGGGCTCTCCCCTGGCGGGCAGGGCTGGTTACATTCCCCAGGGCGGCGCTAGGGGCTGTACTGCAGGGGGTGGGGGGACAATGGGGGGCTCTCCCCTGGCGGACAGGGCTGGTTCCATTCCCCAGGGCGGCGCTAGGGGCTGTACTGCAGGGGGTGGGGGGACAATGGGGGGCTCTCCCCTGGTGGACAGGGCTGGTTCCATTCCCCAGGGCGGCGCTAGGGGCTGTACTGCAGGGAACATGGCGGGGGCTCTCCGCAGGGGCTGTGCTGCCGGTGGCACCCCCCCCCCCACTACTCTAGTCTCTCCCGGCAGACCTTGAACGGCTCCCTGACCCTGGAGCTGGTGAACGAGAAGTTCTGGAAGGTGAGCAAGCCCCTGGAGCTGTACTACGCCCCCACCAAGGAGCAGAAGTAGGGGGCTCTGATGAGGACTGTGGGAAGTCAGAGCCCCCCGTCCCCCTCCCCCAGCGATCATGCCGTTGCTGTGCCCCCCCCATACAGCTGCTGGAACTGGCAGGGCTGGGGCCCCTCACCACACAGAACCATCCTGCGGAGGGAGCACTGCTCCTCGGACAGATCCTGCATGGGGGCATCCCTGGAGCCTGCTCCCCCCACTCCCAGGGTGCTCCCTGTTACCACCCTTGTGCTCGGGGGGCTTTTCTAGGCAGTTCTCTGTGTGTTGCTCATTAAGGAATTTGAGTTTATTTGGAGCATCAGCATCTGCCTCTCTTGGGATTCAGGGTTTGGGAAGAAGCCTGGGCCCCACCTACACAGAACAGGACTGGCTGGAATCTGGGGGTCCTGGCTCCTAGTCCCACCACTGCTCAACTCACTTCCCTCCTGCAGATGGGATGGGAGGGAACCCAGGAGTCTGGGCCTGACCTCCGGCTGGAGGAAGGGTGGGAGCTGCACTGGGGCAAGCTGGAGGATTCACAGCAGCCTGGGCCAGTGTGTCTGAGCTGTGTCACGCCGCTGCCTTGGGGTCTCCCTCCACCACAGAAGGGCCTGATGAGCAGCAGGCGGTTTATTATCACTGTACAAAGCCAGGAAAGCAGTGCCCATGGGTTCCCCCACTTCCCCTGTCCTGGAGCGACCTGCAGCCCATGGGGCTGCTGAGCCCTTACAGCTGGGGCCATTGAAGAGTTATCTAGTAACTGCCCCTGCTCCAGGGGCAGGGGTCGGAAGCTGAGCCAGCCTGGGTGTGCCTCAGCCTTTGAGCTGCAGTACGGCACCGGGGGAAGCAGCTTGATCCCACCACAGCCAGGGATGGGGGTAGCACTACCCCTTATCAGTTTGCTGTGTATCTGGATGCTTGTCCCCACTTACAGCAGCAGGCCTGGGATCCCCACCTCAGCCAGGGAGTGGGGGGATGAGCCACACTGATCCCCCCCCCCCCCCCCCCCCGCCCTCAGTACCCAGGGAAGGCCTTGGGGAAAGCAGTGCAAGACCCCCAGCACCCCGTGAGGGGGGTGCATGGGGCACTGGAGGGTCTGTGCCAGCCCCAACCTGAGGGGCAGGGTTGGGGGCCCCTTGGTCCCCCTCCTAGAAGTTGGGCTTGTGTTTCTTCAGCTCCACCATGAGGTGGTGGATGTTGATGAGGTCAGCGCGGGCGGGCAGGGCGCGCAGGGCCGGCTGCGACAGCACCTTGTGGAACCGGTGATAGTACTGAATCAGCTGGGTCAGCGCCCCCTGCAAGGGAGAGGGGAGCGGGGGAGTCAAGGCCCTCTCAGCTCTGCTCACCGGACAGTGCCAGGGCGTGCCCTTTCCTCCCGCCACCCCCTTCCCCATGGCAGCTGGCTCCCCAGGCAGACCCCACAGCTTCAGGCCCTGGGGAGCAGCTGGAGCTGAATAGCGTGACCCACTCGGTGCCATCTCCGCCAGGGCCACAAAGCAACTGGCTGTCGGGCAGGCTGCAGCCCCAGCCTGGTGTTCTGCACCCAGGTCCAGGCAGCGGCGCATCAGGCAGCTAATTGGGAGGACACCCTGCAGGGGCCAGACCTGAAGCTGGGACCACTCGGTGCTTTCATTAGTGGCCTGGAGACAGGAGCGGTGAGGACACCCCTGGCTGCGAGGGACTGGCAGCCCTGGCGTGGGCAGGGTTAGAATGCAAATGGCCTGGCCAAGCAGAGAACTGCCACGCTTGATACACACCTGTATGAAGCAGGTCTGGGCAGGAGAAGGGAGGAGCCCAGCTCTCTCGGGGTCAGTGCTGTAGCCTGACTGGTAATGGTGGCACCGCAGCTAAGACGTGGGAGGGGTGCAGCCGCCTGTGCTCAGCCCTGGACAGGCCAGAGGCGGAGGGAGGGATGGGGCTGCCTGACCCACAGGGACCATGTGCTGTCCCAACGCACCTGGATGATGCTGGTTCCGTTTTTGAAGTTGCTGAAGGATCTCATGACATCCTGGCTCAGCGATTCCACCGAGGCCTTCCAGGTAGCCGAGAAGCCACGTACCAGCTGAGTCACCCGGGCTGGGGAGAGATGGGGTTGGTGTCCCTAGGTGGAGCAGAGCCCAGAACCACCCCAGTCTGGGGTGCCCCTCCGTAGAGACCCCTGCGCCATGCCAGGCACCCCTGGGTAGAGACCCCCGTGCCATGCCACTCCCCCACTCTGGTAGCTATGGGGGAGGAACTGCAGTCCTGTCATGCCCCCCATGCAGTGAGAGCAGCTGGGGGGAGCAGGGGGTTCCGGGGTCTCACCCTCTTCCCCACGCAGGCGGTCCAGCTGCCCCTTCTCAATCAGCGCCTCCGCCTCCTTGACGAAGGCAATCATCCCGCCGAAGGGGGGCGACAGGATCTCCTCGACGAACTCCTGGGGAGCAGGGAAGAGTCAGCACTGACCCTGCCCCCAGTCCAGTCCAGGACCAGGCACCCCGGGAACCGGCTCACTGGGGGGAGTCCCTGGGGGGGCAGACAGACCCCTGGAAAGGGGCATGTGAGGCAATCTGAGTTCAGACCAGAAGGGCCCAGCGTGATCCCCACTGACTCCCCTCGGCCCCCATCTCAGCCCCAGCCCTCGCTCCGCCCCTACAGTGCCTGGGAGCTCACCTGGGTCCGGGCCGAGAGCAGCTGCTGGAATCCTTCCACCTCCTTGCTCTCCTCCACAGCCCGCTCCTGGGGAGGGAACCACCAGGCATGCAGCCAGTCACCCCAGGCCTGCCAGCCCCAGCAGCAGGGGACCGCCAGGCTTGGTGGGGGTGGCAACGGGCCATGGAGCATCTCACCCCTAGGGGGAGGCAGCTCCCACCTAGCCCCAGTGCAGGGCCTGGCTGGCTCATGGGGGTGGGGAATGGGGCCTGTCCCCACTCGAGGGTATCAGCCCAAGGGGCCCCGCAGGGCACATGAGCAGACCGGCTGGGGGCAGTTACCATGAGGACACTCAGCATCATGTCGTAGTTGTTGATGAGGAAGATCAGCTGCTCCTTGCGCGAGGAGAACTCGGCCGCCACCCGCAGCACGAAGTTCTCCACCTCCACCTGGGGCAGAGCCATCCTGTCACCCCGGCCGAGCCCCACCCCCACAGGCCTGTCTGAGCCCTAGGACTCCTGGGTCCTCTGGGCTGTATAATCCCCCCACCTCACTACACATGGGCCAGTGACAGCAACGAGCTCAGCCTGGTATCCACAGTGTCCCCAGCTGTGCCCCCCCACCATCCACACAGCCCTCTGTCCCTGCAGGGCAGAGTCTCCCCCATCCCCGCCCCCATCACCCCCAGCAGGGCAGCCCCCCATACCTGCAGGACAGAGCCTCCCCCCCCCCCCAAGCACCCCCAGCAGGGCAGCCCCCCATACCTGCAGGGCAGAGCCTCCCCCATCACCCCCAGCAGGGCAGCCCCCCCATACCTGCAGGGCAGAGCCTCCCCCCCCCCCCCATCACCCCCCGCAGGGCAGCCCCCATACCTGCAGCTGCCCCAGCAGTGCATTGGTTCGCTCATTAGGGAAGGTTTGGTTGATGCTGACGATGGCGGAGGAGAACTCTGCATAGCGCCGTGTAATCTGGGAGAGCGGGGGGCTATGAGGGCTCAGTGGGGTTCCCAGGACCCCCCCAGACTCCAAACCACAGGGGGACCCCACAGCCCCCCAGGTGCTCCCAAGTCTCCACCCCAAGACCCCAAATTAGACGTTGCCCTAGACAAGTGCCCGCCCCCCCCACCGACACCCCAGTCCTGAAATGCCCCACCTCGTCTGTCCTTGTCCCCAGACAGAGCCTCTCCTCCCAGCACTGCCCCTGTCCCTGAGAGCCCCCATCCCGGCCCCCCTACATAGTGGGGGCGTGTGTCCAGGAAGCCCAGTTTCTGGGGGTCTGTGTTCTGAATGCTCTGGATGTTCAGCTCCAGGATGTACTCGAACCGGGGCCACAGGATCTCCAGCAGCGTGTCCCAATACCTGTGGGGAGCCAGACACCTGGGTTCTCTCCCAGCTCGGGGAAAGGAGTAGGGTTCAGTGGTGAGAGCAGGGGGCAGCCTGGGAGTCAGGACGTGCAGGTTCTCTCCCAGCACTCAGCAGGCACTGGGGCCCAGCAGTCAGAGTGGGGACCCGGACGGACAGTGAGGCGCTGTGGTCAGAGCAGGACTCGGGGGCCGGGGCCCACACTCACTTGTCGATAGCAGGCACGCGGCGCTGGGCCGTGATGGCGCGGAAGCGCAGCACGATGTGGATGCAGAGGAAGATGGCAATGCTATCGTAGCAGTCGCTCACGTAGGTGTCCATGTGTTTCTGGGGGCAGGTGGGATGACGTGGGCTGAAAGGGGCCAGGAGCTCCCAGTGACCACAGCCTCCCACCCCCCAGCCTGCATCAGCCCCCAGCAGCTGTCCCTCCCCTGGCCCCGGCTCACCAGGAACATGGCCAGCGTCTTGCCCATGACAGCGTTGAAGAGCTCCTGGGCGCTCGGCCCCGTCACCAGGAAGAAGTCGCAGAGGAAGAGATACTCGCGGCAGCTGTTGTCCAGCAGGGCGTAGTGCTGGCTGCGGAACAGCGACTCGAAGGGGTACTGCGGGGGGGCAGGGGGGTTGTTAGCTGAGAAACACCCCGACTCCCAGACCCTCTGGCTGCAGAACAGCGACTCAAAGGGGTACTGTGGGGGATGTTTAAATGGGGCACACACACACACACACACACACACACACACACCCTGCCCCCCCCAGGCCCTCTGGCTGTGGAACAGCGACTCGAAGGGGCTCTGCCTGCAGGGGAGGGGGGAGCTGAGACACACACCCTGCCCGAGCTCTCCAGCTGTGGAATAGCAACTCGCAGGGGCTCTGCCAGTGGGAGGAACACACCCAGCCCCAACCCAGGTGCTTCCCCAGTGACCCGACCGACCCATTGGCCTAAGCAGTCCCAGGCTCAGGTCCCTGCTGTCGGCCAGGCCAAGCCTCCTGCCTGCCCCAGACCCTGGCCTGGGGAGTCCCGCCCCGCTCACGCGGATATCGCTCTTCTGGGCGGCGTGGGGCACAATGATGGGCCCCTCCAGCTCGGCCCCCCCGATCACACTGCCCCGGTTCCCCAGCGTGAAGATCGTGTTGCGGTTCTTCAGCGACGGCTTTGAGAAAAACCGTGGGCTGGGGGTCAAGGGAAAGAGCAGGGAGAGGCTGCCCCATAGCTTGCTCCTCACAGCCCCTCCCAGCCAGCCCCCCCCACACCTCCAGCCCCACGGCCCCTCTCCCCCTCCCAGCCAGCCCCCCCCACACCTCCAGCCCCACAGCCCCTCCCCCCCTCCCAGCCAGCCCCGCCACACCTCCAGCCCCACGGCCCCTCCCCCCCTCCCAGCCAGCCCCGCCCACACATCCAGCCCCACGGCCCCTCTCCCCCTCCCAGCCAGCCCCGCCACACCTCCAGCCCCACGGCCCCTCCCCCTCCCAGCCAGCCCCACAGTGCCTGGGAAGAAGCGGGGCCTGACACAGGGGCAGGATATCTTTCTTGGCTGTGTCCTCCACTCCCATCAGGTCGTCCTTCTCTGCCACCTCCTCGTACTGCCGGACAGACGGACGGGGGAGTCAGTGTGGGGTCCCCACCCCACCCCAGCGCTCACCAGGGCGACAGGGCGTGCGGGGGGGTAACGCCTGGCGGCCCCCACACACCTGCCCCATCAGGCGCTCTCACCTGGATCTTCATGAGGCGGCTGGTGTAGGACTTGAAGTAGGACAGGTAGATCTTGCTCATGGTCTCCACGTACTGCTCGCGCAGCTCCTGGGCCACCGCCCGCTCGTTCCCCAGCAGGAACTGGTAGAAGAACCTGCTCGGGAGCGTCAGCCTGGGGAGCTCCACAGGGCCACCCCCCTCAGCAGGGGCAGGGAATTCAGGGAGCTCCCCCAGTGCTGCCACCCCCTCCCCCCCACGGGAGGACACGTGCTGCAGCAGGGCATTCTGGGAGATCTCTGCTTAAACCCCACGACCCCCTCCCAGCTCACCAGTCCTGCAGGAAAACATTCTGGGAGATCCCCCACTTATCCCACACGCCCAGCCGACCCGCACTGGAGCAGGGCATTCTGGGATACCGCCCCTCTGCTACCTGTGCTTGAGCAGGGCATTCTGGGGGATCTGGTAGTTGGTCATGGGCTTGCGGAAGGAGTAGATTTTCTGCAAGACAAACTCCCGGATCTTGGTCACAGCCTGCAGAGGGTCGAGGGGAGAAGAGGGTGGGGACCACAGGATGGGCTCAGAGACACCCCCAGCCTCTCAACGGCCTTCCCCCTCCACCTACCCCCGCCCCGAGCGCAGCAGAGGCTCACCTTGACCTTGAGCCGGTCCAGCACGTGGTGCACGTCAGCGCAGGCCATGGTCTCGCGGAAGGCCTGCTCCTTCACGTAGTTGATCTTGTTGTTGAGTTCGTGCAGCTGCTCCAGGAACTCCTGCTCTGTCACCGGGACCTCCAGGATGGTGCTGGGAGCGGGGAGGCGGCAGGGAGACAGGCATCCTCGGCTCACATGCCCAGGAGATACCCCTCCACCCTCCATGGTGGGGGCCAATGCTCCAGGCCCCCTCCTTATCAGCACCTTCCCCCGTTGCCCTCCCCACGCCTTCCATCCCCCACCTGAGCACAGCAGCCAGGCTCCAGACCTGACTGCACTGGCCAGTTCCCAGCCGGCCCCCATGGTGACCTCCCCATCTCACCCCAGCACTGGCCCCCAGTCCCTAGCCCTTGCCCCCACCCAAACACAGCATCCACCCTGCGGGCCCTGCCCCCACCTGAGCATGGTGGCTGGCACCACCAGCTCATCTACCAGCTGGCTGAGCTGGCTGCGCACGGCCTGGCGGTTCTTGAGCCGCAGGTTCATGGCCACCGACTGCTCCTGCAGCGTCTGGATCTCACAGCTGATGCTGCTCAGGTCACACTGGAAGGAGCTCAGCATCTGCTCCATGCGCTGGGGGCAGGAGGTAGAGAGCACTCAGAATCCCCCCCACCCCCTCTTCAAGTGGAGCAGGGCTGGGAGCCACCCCTCAAAGGGCCACTGGGAGCCAAGGCTGCAGGGGGAGATCCGTGGCTTGGGAAGCTGAGGTGAGTTTGGCGATCCCCAGAGGGCACAGGCAGTGTCCAGGCGTTTGGGGGTGGATGGCAGGTGAGATGATTTGGGAGTAGGGGGTCCTCAGGGGACTGGGGCTCACCTCTAAGATGGCATCACAGGCTGTGATCTGGTTGTGCAGAGAGGTGATATTCTTGCTCTCCTTGATGTCTGCAGGACACAGGAGTGGCTAAGGAAAGGGAGGCCATCGGGGAGGCATGGGGGGTGATATGAGAGGCCTGGGGTGGCTGCTTCTGGGCACCCCTCTGTGCCCAGGTGGAGGGAGACGCCGGTGGCGCAATGCGGTAAGTCAGGAGTGCAGATGTGGTGCTGCTGGGAGGTTTGTTCCCCAGAGTGGGAACAGTTTGGCCCCGGCCCCGGCCCGTTCTGCAGCACCGCTGTGTGCTCAGCCAGCCCAGCTCTGCCCTGGGGTGTCACAGCCCTGACCACCAATGCCTGTCTGTGAGCCAGGCCCGGCCCTCCCCCAACACTGGGCCCAGAGAGTGGGGTTGAGGGACTCTGCCAGGCAGGATACAGTCCTTGATGGAGGCGTGCTCGATGTGCTGCATCTCCAGTTCCACCTGCTTGGAGTACTGCCGCAGATCCACGCCCTGGGGAGAGAGGGGCGAGGCGCGAGGTTGCAGGGGAATCAGCTGGGCCCATGCCACGGGCAGAGGGGCAACTTACTGTCTTCAGCGCCTCCTGAACCAGGGAATCCTCCAGGTTGGCTTGGATGTGAACTGAGGGAAGGGAGACTGGCTCAATGCCTCATCAGTGTTCCCCAGAACCCAGCCCCTTGCATCCCCCCACAGCCCTCCCCATCCCCCTCCCCCAGATCATGGGCTGCCTGCCACCAGCCGTGCACACTACCCCAGCCCCCACTTACCATCCACTTCATCCAGGATGAACTCATCTGAGGTGAGGTCCAGGTCCCCCAAGTTCAGCTGCAGCGCCTGCTCCTCTCCACGTCCCTAGGGGGAGCAGGTAAGGCTCTTATGTCAGGGGCTGTGCAGGAGCAGGGAGCTCCAGCAGGCTGGGGGGAGCGGAGTCTTGGAGGCACACCCAAAGCACGTGCTAGGCGGGCCAGAGGCTGGGGGCAGTGGGTAACACGAGGGTTATGGAAATAGAATTGAGGGTGGGCTAGGAAATGAAGGACAAGTGGGGATCAGGGAGCAGAGAACACAGGGCTTGGAGCAGAGAACAAAGACTACAGAGGCATGGAACAGGGGTGCACAAATGTGGGTGACAATAGAGACAGACGACACATAGCAGAGGTCAGAGCCAGTTCTCATGTAGATAAACTTCCGCATTAAGTATCTTCACATAACTTTGGAGCGCTTACATATAACTTTGTCTTGAATCTTTTCATGTAGAAACCTGGTATTGAGTCTTATTATGTACAAACTTTGTACTAAGTTGTGATACAGTAGAACCTTACAGCTACTAAGAACAGTTAAGGTTAAAAAAAGTCTTTGTACCAGTCTAGATCTCTCCCCTATAACTTGATAGCCCTGTTGAATGAATGAAGCGTGAAACAGTAAATGGTTGGACAGAATAGAAAAGCCAAACCAAAGGACGCTAAGACCTGTCACACTAACTCCTGTTACATGGGCTCACTGAGAAAAGGTCAGTCAAATGTACTGATGACCTAGGGACTCAGAAACAAGCTCCTTCTTTGGAGTTGAATCCAAAGATCCTCTTGGAAGGTGAGCACGGCAACATTCAGAGAACACCCTGAGGGAGGCCCCACAGATGAGTAACTGCATATGCATGAGATGACACAGATTTTGCATATGCATAGGACACCTGAGTGCTATAGATTGACACGACAGGAAAGCCACTATAAATCTACTGTGTCTTACAGGAAGATTCCAGGTTTTTTGTCTTGTCAACATCGAGCATCGATCTGGATTGGCAGAAGCCTGGCCCCCGCCCTCACCCATCTAATTCACCTGATCAGTGAAGATAGGAGGAGCAACTAATGGGTAGCAACAATAAGGGTGTGATGGTGTTCTTGTGTGTGAGAGCGTACGAGTGTAACTATATGCACATGATACAGCATTGATTAATATACATATTACCAGCAAATATGATTTTTTTTTGCCTTATTCCTCTACAAGAGATCCCAAGCAGTGTTTTAAGCACAACACTCTGAGTCACTTACATCCCAGGGTGTTTAGAAAGCTGGGGACACTGTATGACGGAAGCCCAGGAGGGTGCTGCAGCTCCTCATGGCAGGCCAGCAGCCTCGAGGCCCAGCTGAGACAGGGGATGGACGCAAGACTGCACTGCAGTGCAGGTGGGCCAGGCAACATGGGATGTGCCTTGTAATGGGAGGTCTTTGGCAGCTGAGTCAGGGCAAGGGGAGCACCGGGAGAAGGCCCGGAGGCGTCAAAGTTCAGGGCACCAGAACGGGGGTGAGGTCAGGGGCTGAGCGCTTGAGCGGGCCCCCCAGGGGTTCAGGCCCCCAACGACCAGCAGCGCTCCCACAGCCGGCAGCGTGGGTGCTTACGGGGGGGCAGGGCCCTGGCGCAGGGCAAACGGGCTCCGTGCCGAGGGAGGCGGCAGGGGCGGCGGAGTCCCCGCCTGACCGGGCCCTGGCTGGGGGGGGGTCCCTGCCCGGGGCGGGGCTGCACGCGAGGGCCCTGGCCGGGGGGGGGTCCCTGCCCGGGGCGGGGCTGCACGCGAGGGCCCTGGCCGGGGGGGGGTCCCTGCCCGGGGCGGGGTCCCTGCCCGGGGCGGGGTCCCTGCCCGGGGCGGGGTCCCTGCCCGGGGCGGGGCTGCACGCGAGGGCCCTGGCCGGGGGGGGGTCCCTGCCCGGGGCGGGGCTGCACGCGAGGGCCCTGGCCGGGGGGGGGGGGGGGGGGGGGGTCCCTGCCCGGGGCGGGGCTGCACGCGAGGGCCCTGGCCGGGGGGGGGGGGGTCCCTGCCCGGGGCGGGGCTGCACGCGAGGGCCCTGGCCGGGGGGGGGGGGGGGTCCCTGCCCGGGGGGGGGTCCCTGCCCGGGGCGGGGCTGCACGCGAGGGCCCTGCCCGGGGCGGGGTCCCTGCCCGGGGCGGGGCTGCACGCGAGGGCCCTGGCTGGGGGGGGGGTCCCTGCCCGGGGCGGGGCTGCACGCGAGGGCCCTGGCTGGGGGGGGGGTCCCTGCCCGGGGCGGGGCTGCACGCGAGGGCCCTGGCTGGGGGGGGGGTCCCTGCCCGGGGCGGGGCTGCACGCGAGGGCCCTGGCTGGGGGGGGGGGGGGTCCCTGCCCGGGGCGGGGCTGCACGCGAGGGCCCTGGCTGGGGGGGGGGGGGTCCCTGCCCGGGGCGGGGCTGCACGCGAGGGCCCTGGCTGGGGGGGGGGGTCCCTGCCTGTCCCGGGTCCTGGGGATGGAAGACGTAGAGGGGACCCGGGTCTGAGGTCAGGGCAGGAGCGCGGGGGTGGGGTCAGGAGGGGTCAGAGGTTACGAGGGCAGGGGTCACGCGAACGGACTCGGGGAGTGAGAATCGGAAGGGGGGGGGGGCACACGGGGGTCCGAGATGAGAGCGACACACGCAGGGGGCGGGGCCTGGCCTCAGGCTCGGGGCCCCCCCAGACAGCGGGGACGGTTCCCCCACGGGCCGGCTTCGCAGGGACCGGAAGCGGGGCGCATGGGGCGCCGGAAGTAGGGCGGGGGCCCCTCACCATGCTCTCCTCGTCTTCTAGCTCAGCGGCCCGCAGCCCCAGCTCCTCGTCCAGCCCCAGCGCCGCCATCGCCCCCCGCTCCACTCCTGGTGCATCCGGGCTCTCCCACGGCTCACTTCCGGCCCCGAGCCTTTAAAAAACTACATCTCCCGTGATGCACCGCGCGGGACGGGGGCCTACCCATAATGCCGTACGGAAGCCCGCCGCAGAGGAGGGGGCGGGTGACCGCGCACGAACGTCTCCCGCGTTGAAGGGGCATTTAATCCTCTTGGAACCCTTTGTCATGGGGCGAGTTTCCTACCCGTACGGGACGTGCTGTTGTCTATCACGGAAGTGTCCGCCTCTGCTGACGCATGCGTGACTATAAGGGAAGGTCGATGGCCGGGACCGGAGGGCCGTCTCCTCTGCCGGAAGGTAACGTGCCCCGACCGGAAGCTTGTCTGCCTCTAGGGGAGCTCAGTGCCAATAAAGGGCCGTACGTCACTTCCTCTCTCTTTTCCGAACGGGGTGAGACTGGAGAGCGGAGTAGCCGCCATGGTGAGCGGTGCGGGGGGGCCGTAGGGATCTGGGTTCATCCGCTCTGGGGAACGGGGCAGTGCGACCGGCGGGGGCTTGTCGGAGAGGGCGGAGCTGGCGCTTTTCGGGGCGCCCCCATTTCCCGATGGGGGGGAGCCGATGGGGGTCTCGGGATGGGAGCCGGGGCGAGCAGCCGCGGTCAGACCGAAAGGGTCGGGATGGCGCCGAGGAGGGGGTGGTAGGGAATCGGAGTCCATCCGCCCCGGGGCTGGCGGTAGCGGAGCTCGGTGGCGCTCCCCGGGCGGCGTAGAAGCCGGGCTTTGCGGGGAGGTGCCTATTTGCGGGGGCTCCCGATGGAGGCGGAGGCCAGAGGAGGGTCCGTGCTGGTTGCTGGGGGCGTTAAGTGCTCTGTGCAGACCGACCCTGGGAGGCTGGTGCTCCAGGGGGCAGGAGTAGAGAAGCTGGCGGCTGTTGGGAGCTGGAGGAGGGGGGGTCGTGGGAGAGGCTGGCGGCTGTTGGGAGGTGGGTGCACTGGTGGCTCCAGGTGAGGGCACACTGAGGGGCTGGAGGCAAAAGCTGATTCGTGCTGGTTGCTGGAGGTAGGGCGGGGGAGTTGTAGGTTCCAGGGGAGGTTGGGGCGGGGTAGGGGATGTCACCTGCTTGCTGCTACTGGAGCTGCTTGTGAGGGGTGGGGGTTGGCCTGGGCTTGGGGCTGGGGCTGGCGGAGGGATAAAGGCTGGCGGCAGGTTGCCGGGTAGGGGCAGGGTTCGGGGCTGGTAGAGAGGGCAGCCGGGCTGGCTGTGGAGTATGGGAGGTGCTGTGTGCAGCTCTGGGGAGACTGGGGTTTGTGAACAGCGTACCCCCGCTGGTGGAAGGGGGCAGTTGAGAGCGCACAGATCTCCAGTGCTGACCTCTGTCTCCTGCTCTTTTCTCCAGTCTCTTGTGATCCCTGAGAAATTCCAGCACATCCTGCGAGTGCTCAACACAAACATTGACGGGCGACGGAAAATCGCCTTCGCCATCACCGCCATCAAGGTGGGTGAAGCTGGGGTACCCCTCTGGGGTGCAGCTGGGCATGGCTGGGTGTCACTGCTGTCAGCTCAGGGAATGCTGTACCAGAGGGAGACCATGGGGAGCATCCCTGTGCCTCTGTGGGGTGCTCCCCCACCAGCACCCAATCTCTGATGGGCCAGGCCTGACTCTGTGGGGCAAGGCAGGTGGACTGGCCATTAGTGGCTAAACGGGGGGTGTTGCAGCACCAGGACAGAGAACGGGGATGGGGCTAAACGCAGACACAGACATCAGTGGTTCCCACCCTGTGCAGTTCAGCAAGGGGACCTCCTGTCACAGGCTCTCCGTAAACAGGGTGCAGACCTACTTGGGGGTGTAGCTGGATACTGTATGAGTGGTTAAAGCAGGTCTGAACTGCGTAACTCCCTTGAGGCAAATTCTCTGATCTCGGTGGGGCTCCTGGTCCTGTAAGCCTCAGAGATTGAGCTTGCCTGGGGGTGTTCGTGGGGTGGAGGTGCAGGGTCCCTACCTAGGGCCTGTGCTAACATTTTGCTTCCCCCATTCCCAGGGTGTGGGCCGGCGCTACGCCCACGTGGTGCTGAGGAAAGCAGACATTGACCTGACCAAGAGGGCTGGGGAGCTGACGGAGGATGAGGTGAGGGGGTGTCTCTCTTGGGCCATGGGAGAGCACAGATCTCAGATGTGTGGGTCTAAGGGGAGCTGGGATCTTGGGGTGAAGGTGGTGTGGTGGTGGTGGGCTGAGGATTGGGTTGTATCTGCGAGCCAGTTGGAAGTGGGGAATCAAGATGGAGGAGGATTTCTTGGGTACGTTAGAGGGTGTCAGTGGTAATGGGGAGGGATAATGTCTGGGGTGAAGGAGGGGGAGGCCCCTGCCTGACCACATCTCTGTGCACCCTCACAGGTGGAGCGTGTCATCACCATCATGCAGAACCCCCGCCAGTACAAAATCCCTGACTGGTTCCTCAACAGGCAGAAGGACGTGAAAGATGGCAAATACAGCCAAGTGAGAGCGGAGTGCTGAGCCTGTGCTAGCGGGGGGCAGCTGTTCCCTAGCAGCGTGGGGGTGGGCTCTTTCCTCCCCTCACTCCAGGAGCTGCTCGGGGGTCCTGGAGACAGGGGGCTTTGAATGGGTTGGGGGCACCAGCTTGGTGGGTGCACCGCAGGCTGCTCTGTGCTGTCCCGTTGCCACGTTTCACATCCCAGCCTGGGTCCCTTCGGCTGTGCTCTGGCTTCTGCTGTGAGGTGGTGGGGAGAGAGACGCCCTTTAATGGATGGGGAGCAAGTCTGATCCTGAGTAAGGAGACTTCCAGGTGTGCCCTGTAATCCACTTGTGGCACACGGTATTGCCGAGCCAGGTTTGCCTGGAGGTGGCCATGTCTGTGGCTCCAGGTATCCTGTGCTAGGCCAGCTCATACTGATGGGGGCAGGGATACCTGACCTGGCACTGCAGGGCCTGAGCCACACTTTGGTGATGCCAGGTCATGGGACGTTGTCCCACAGCTGCTCCTGCAGGTGCTGCCCCCCCCTTGCTGCCTCAGCTGCCACTAGGTACAGTCACAGACAGGAGCCTGCCCTGGAGGCCCCTCGTTCCGCCTGGCCAGTGCCCGTCCCTGTTGCAGGTGGGGGTCTGGGCTGGCTCTGATCTGGTCTAGCTGTGCCCAGCCCTCACACTGCATCTCACGCTCAGGTTCTAGCCAACGGGCTAGACAACAAACTGCGCGAGGATCTGGAGCGGCTAAAGAAGATCCGGGCGCATCGGGGCCTGCGCCACTTCTGGGGGTAAGGGAGGGGTGACTGGAGGGGCCTAGGGAACTGGGGTGGGGGTCCCTCTTCCCACTCCCTGGGGGTTGGGGATGTCTGTTTGCTGCTGGTGGTAATCAGGCCACTCACGGGGTTGGATAAGGGGAGGGGAGCTGGGCACAGCCTTCGTACATGGGTGTCGGAGGTGTTACGGGGCAGTGCGGAGCTGGGGAGCAGGGCAGTAGGGACTTGGGTGTGGGGGTGGGGGCAGATCTGGGAGCAGCGCCTGGGGTAGGCCGGGGTCTCATCCTGTCTCGTCTCTCTAGGCTGCGGGTGCGAGGCCAGCACACCAAGACAACTGGGCGCCGGGGCAGAACCGTGGGCGTGTCTAAGAAGAAGTGATTTTTGCCCTTTGTCTGCAATAAAGTGCTGTTCTCCAAGCTCCCTCTGTGCTGTATGGGGAGGGGTCTCTGCGCACAGGAGGCTGTGACACCCCCATGGGGATGGTTATGGCCTTAGAGGAAAGGCTGTGGGGAAGGAGTAGAGATCACAGATCATTCTGGCTTGGGCCCTAAAGCCTTCTGCTGGGTAAAACTGCAGGGGTTAGGTGTGGGCAGGTCTTGTCCTGCACTAGCTCTGGTAGGGTGTCTGAGGGGTCTCTGCCCCCGTTAGCTGGGTAAGAGTCGGGCCTCTTGTGATCACTGCAGGCCCCAGGGTGCTGGAGCAGGCAAGTGGGGTTTCGTGCTGTCTTGTGCTCCCAGAAGTGGGCAGTGGGGTGTAGGGTATGGGAATGTTCTAGGTTAACCTATAGGAGCTGGAGCAATTCCCTGCCCAACGTGGGCCAGGGGAGGTGGGGGGGCACAGCTGCGGAGGCTGCTCCAGTGAGCCCCCTTTAATTAGTTGCTGGGAATATTTCTTCAAACTTGAGTACGGTGCTTTAGCCCTGCCCCCTATCTCCCTGTGGATCCCTGTACTACAGGCCATGTGCCCTGCCTCAGCGCTGGAAGGGGAAGTAAAGCGGGTGTCTGGGTGCTGACGAGCACCCGTTGGCGTGCATGATCAGCTGGTGTTTTCATGCAGCTACATCTCCTTGTAAGCAGCAGGTGACCTAGGACAAAGGCCAGGTCACTCACTCCAAGGGGTTCTGCCCTGGGAAGCAGCGCCTCTGTAACTGTATCGGAGGGGTGGCCGTGTTAGCGGCAATGAAGGGTCCTGTGGCACCTTATAGACTAACAGAAAAGTTTAGAGCATGAGCCTTCGTGAGTTAACTCACTTCCTCATCTGACCAGTAAATGTAAGGGCTGCAGTGGGTAATCAGCTGGACACAGGCTTCTGCTGGGCCTCAAAGCTGAGGGGATCCCAGCAGGCTTACATAGGAACTGGTGGTGGTTACTACTTTCATTCTGCACAGGGCACTAGCACCCCTCTAGAAAGTGGGGCCTGGCCTGCCAGTACAGTCCTCCATTGCGGGCAAACTGGAAGAGCCAGAGGGGGTGAGGATGGAGAAGAGGGATGGAAAGGAGGGACCCTAGTGCTAGCCTCAGGGAGGGCAGTCTGTGGGGTGAGCAGTAGCTATCTAAGCTGAGCTGATCACTGGCACTGAGTTTTCCACTCTAGCCAGGGGCTGGGCTCGAGGTGTCGGTGGGAATTCTCTAGCAGGGGCCCTAGAGCTGCATGGGGAGGGGTGGAGTATGAAGTGTTCATTTGGTACTTGTAATGCTCTACAACGAAGTGAGCTGAATTTGTAATGAGGGTCTGGCTTAGGCTCACTGATAACAGGCCATATCATCAGCTGTGTTACTGCTAGGGGCACCCAATGGGGTGTGTTTATGGGGGGGGGTCATGGCTGAGAGGCCCAGGGTGCCCCGGCCCTCGTGGTGCTAAGGGTGCCCAATGGGGTGTGTTTATCGGGGGTTCAGGCTGCTTCGGGAAAGAGGGCCCCTTGCCACAATGTGGGAACCAGCCCCTGGGCTGGAGGGTGATAAGGGCCCCTCTGGCCTTGGACACTGAACGCCCGCCCTCCCTTGGGGCTGGTGAGTGCCCCCTGCACGTGGGTGGTCGTTAATTCTCTAATTAACGGGCCTTGCACCCTGCCCGTGGACCAGTCTATAGGGTGGTCTGGGCCCGGCCCTCAGTCAAGATGGCCGCCGCGTGGCTTCGCATTCCGCCGGGTCTCCGCTTCTCCGCGGCCGGATAGCTGCCCTTAAGGATGATGTCAGCTGCACGGCTTCACTAGCGGCGGACGGTCAGCTCTCTGATTGGCCCCGGCCTCAGCCGTTTGGCTCTCTGATTGGGTGCGGCGATTGGGCCCGGAAGAAGTTGGCCCCTAGCTGGCGGGGCGGCCCCGCACGTGGTTCGTTTCCCGGCGCACAGGATGGAGGCGGTGTCCGGGAGTGGGGGGCCGGCTGGGGCGGGCAAGAAGGTGAGTGCCGGGGCAGTTACCTCCTTGCCTTTTGGGGGCTGGAGTGGGGCTGTTCCCCCGCGTCTGTGGGGCAGGGTTTCCCCGGGGGGCTGAAGGAAGGGAATCTCTTCCCCCCGCGTCTGTGGGGCAGGGTTTCCCCGGGGGGCTGAAGGAAGGGAATCTCTTCCCCCCGCGTCTGTGGGGCAGGGTTTCCCCGGGGGGCTGAAGGAAGGGAATCTCTTTCCCCCCGCGTTTGGGGGGCAGGGATTCCTCGCTGGGGGCTAGGAGATGGCAGTTCTCTCTCCTGTGGGGCAGGAATTCCCTATGGGGAGCTGAGAGAAGTGAATCTTCCCCCCCCAGCCGTGCCTGGGGGACAGGGAGATGGCAGTTCCCCGTGCCTGTGAGGCGGGGATTCCCCGTGGGGGCGGGACCCCATATCTTGAGCAAGGAGAGGGCAGTTCACCCCACACACGGGGCAGTGGGTTGTTATCAGAGCGAGTCAAACACGTCCAGGGATCAACCACTTTTTTGCGGGGGTGGTAATTGCCCCATTGTGCAGAGGAAAATCTGTGGCAGTTAGTCCACTGCTGAGTGAGGGTGAGTCTTCCCCTGTGGGGGCATGTGGCAGTCTTCCCCCTCCCCCCGATTGTTTGGTTCTGCCCCATGGGGCCAGTGCACCCCCACAAGTTCTGGAGGGGAAATGGGGGTTAGTCAGTCCCTGTTCAGGCAGAGGTTGGTCAAAGCCCCTTGGGGGTGACACCCTGACCGCTCGCACTACGCAGAGGAATAAATAGCGTGTCCATCTAGCGTGTGGGTGGTGGTGTCTGTGCTGACTCCCCGACATCCCCCCAGATGGGGCATGTGACCCCCCCATGACTTAGGCTGTCACCAGTCTGACTAATTCCTAAGTGGGTGGGGGCACTAAGGGATTCTCCCCCATGATTCCTGGACACACACACACCCCACCTGGCGCCGCAGAAGAAGAGGAAGAAGGAGCTGCAGCGCTACTGGGAAGGGGCCTCCCAGCCAGACACGCCTGTAGCAGCTGCTCCCCCTGAGGCCAAGCGGTGTCGCAATGAGAAGACCAGGCCGCAAACTGGGACAAAGCAGGGGCTGGATGCCAGGAAAGGGCCACGGCCGTCAGGGGCCAAAGGCCGGCTCTCTGGGGTAAGGCTGGGAAAGCGGGGGGCTGTGAGGCAAGGGGCGGGGATACCGCTGGGGCAGGAGGCTCGCAGCACTCTCCTGTCTGTCTGTCTGTCTCTCCCCACAGAAGAGGGACCCGTTCCCTGGCGCCGCCCCCCTCCCTGGGCACAAGGTGAAGAAGTTCCAGCGGGGCCAGAAATGGAAGCTGGTGAGTTGAGGGGTGTGGTGGAAATGAGGGAGTGTGGGGGGGTCTCTGGGCAGGGTCCTCCCAGCGGCGTTTTCCCTTCCGGGGTCCCCCGCTGGCGAGGGGCCGAGGCCACGTGCCGCTCTCCCCTCGCCTCTGTGTCTCCTGACTGCCCGCAGGCAGAGGTGTCCAGCAAGCGGCTCCGGGAGCACCTGGCCTCGCTGGAGCAGAAGGTGGAGCTGGCGGTGCAGCAGGCTGCACGCATGGAGCTGCTGCTGCCTGAGGAGCCAGGGTGAGTCCCCCACCACCCCCAGGAGGTGGAGCGAGTGCCACATTGCCCCCCTTCGGCCCCTTGCCCAGTGCTGCCTCGACCGGGCTCCCCGCTGTCCCCCTTCCCCCCATATGTCCCACACGCCACCGGCTCCCCCGCACCCCCGGTGCAGGTCCCTTGCCAGCTTTCGCCCCCACCTCCTCTGCAGGTTCCTGGAGGGGGACCCCGGCGAGGACACCTGCACCATTGCCCAGAGTGACATCGCCCAGGCCGTGGACATAGCCAGCGCCGCCAAGGTCAGAGACAGCCCAGCTCTGGGGTGGGGGAGTCCCAGGGCCGTGTGCCAGTGGGGGCCCACAAGGGGCCGGGGATCCTGCGGCATCCTGCGGCGTGGGGGAGGGCAGCCAGGGCAGTGTCTCGGGGCGGGGAGGGGGCTCGCAGAAGAGGATCCTGCGCCATTGCCCAGAGTGACATCGCCCAGGCCGTGGACATAGCCAGCGCCGCCAAGGTCGGAGACAGCCCAGCTCTGGGGGGGGAGTCCCAGGGCCGTGTGCCAGTGGGGGCCCACAGGGGCCGGGGATCCTGCGGCATCCTGCGGCGTGGGGGAGGGCAGCCAGGGCAGTGTCTCGGGGCGGGGAGGGGGCTTGCAGAAGAGGATCCTGCGCCAATGTTTCGAGTATAAGGGGGTCATGGCAGTGGGGGGATCCTGGGCAGCATCTCAGGGGCACGATGGGGTCTCTCAGGGGTGATCCCGTGGGAACCCAGAGCAGTATCTCAGAGGTTGGGGGGGGGGGGGTCATTCGCAGGAGGACCTGGGAGGGATCTCAGGGCAGCCTCTTGGGGTGCAGGGGACTCGCCCAGTCTGGGAGTTCCCTGCGCTGTCTCTAACCAGGTCTTTCCCTGTAGCACTTCGAGCTGACGCTGAACCAGTTTGGCCCCTACCGGGTGGATTACACCCAACCTGGCCGGTGAGCTGAGGGGCGGGAGGGAGTTTGGCAGGGAGGGGACATGTGGGGCAGATGGGAGTTGGGGGGCGGGTCTAGCTGGCTGCATCTAGGTGGCAGATCTCTTGGGATGAGAGGAAACAAGGTCAGAGTGGAGTCTCCTGGGTGGAGGTCAGAGCTGGGGACCCTGTGAACCCCCCGACACGTCTCTCTTGAACTGGCCTGGGAGGCCCAGCAGGGCAGTTCAGGAGACGTACGGGGGCTGGATTGTGTGCATTAGAGGAAGGGCCCCCCAGGTTAACACCGTGCAGCATGGTTGGGGGGTTCCCCATCTGCTCCCCTCACCCCTCCTGTCCCCCCACAGACACCTGCTGCTGGGGGGCCGGCGGGGCCACGTGGCAGCCCTGGACTGGCAAACCAAGGCGCTGTTGTGCGAGATCAATGTCATGGAGACTGTCACTGATGTCACGTGAGTGTGCGGCCGGGAGGGATGTGCAGCACAGATGCACGAGGGGGGTTGTGCAACACGGGGGCTTGAGTGGGCAGCTGGGGCAGGGCTCAGGGGTGCGCTGCAATAGGGCACCCACCGTTCCCTTAGGCGCATTGGTACCGCAGCTGGGCACGCCTGTCTCGTGCGCTGCTGTGCTCTCTTGCACGGAGGCCGTGCTGCGCACGCATGGGTGTGCTTCCAGAAGCCAAGTGTGCACATCTGTGCCCCACGCACGGCTGGGGCTGCACGAGGGTTGTGTTACGCAGGGAGCATTTGACGTGTCGCACGTGGCTGAACCCCCCCCCCCCCCGCCCCCCCAGGTGGCTGCACACTGAGACCATGTTCGCCGTGGCCCAGCGGCGCTGGCTCCATGTCTACGACAACCAGGGCGTGGAGCTGAACTGCCTGAAGCGCTTCAACGGCGTCCTGCGCCTGGCGTTCCTGCCCTACCACTGGCTGCTGGCCACCTCCGTGAGCAGGGCGGGCGAGGGGGGCGGGGGCAGGGGCTGGCTGGGCGCTGCGGGGGGGGCAGCTGGTTGCTGTGGGGACAGGGCAGAGGCTGGCTGGGCGCTGCGGGGGCAGCTGGTTGCTGTGAGGACAGGGTGGGGGGCCGGCTGGGCGCGGCGGGGGGGCAGCTGGTTGCTGTGGGGACAGGGCGGGGGGCCAGCTGGGCGCTGCGGGGGCAGCTGGTTGCTGTGGGGACAGGGCGGGGGGGCCGGCTGGGCGCTGCCGGGGGGCAGCTGGTTGCTGTGGGGACAGGGCGGGGGGCCGGCTGGGCGCTGCCGGGGGGCAGCTGGTTGCTGTGGGGACAGGGCGGGGGCTGGCTGGGCGCTGCGGGGGCGGTGCGGGAGGGCCCTAGCAGAGAGGTTGGGGTGGAGCTGGGAGGCAGCAGGGGGCCCGGATGCTGGGGTTCCTCCTGGCCAGTGCCCCACTGACCCCCAGTCCCTTGTGCAGAGCGAGACGGGCTTCCTGCAGTACCTGGACATCTCGGTGGGGAAGGAAGTCGCTGCCATCTGCACGCGGGGGGGGCGCCTGGGCGTGATGGAGCAGAACCCGGCCAATGCCATCATCCACCTGGGGCACAGCAATGGTGAGACCCCCCGGCCCCATCTCTGTGTCCCTGGGCTTCACTCCTGCTGCCCCATAACCAGCCTGCCCCACTGCTACCCTGCACCCCAAAACCAACCATGCCACTGCTTCCTCCAGCCCTGGCTCCAAGCCCCTGGCTCTCAGCCCTGCTCCTCTGCTGACCCCCCAGGTCCTCCCCGAACCTCCTGCTCCACTGGCTCCCCCAGTTCCCTGCAAACCTCAGCCCTGCCTTACTGCTGCCCCCGCTTGCCCTGTAACCGCTCCCAGGCTGGCCGGTGCCATTCTGTGCTTGGGGTGCAGCCCCGGTGTGATTCGGCCCCGTGCTCACTCCCCACGCTGCCAGGAGTGTCTCCCCCGTAACTCTCGCCCTGGGGCCCCTTCCCCTCCCCCCAGCAGGGCTCAGCTCAGCTCAGCCAGGCCCACGGCTGGGGCGAGCACAGGCTGCCGGACTCCCACCAGGCGTGCAGCAGCTTAGCCTGACCCGGCTCGGGCCTGAGGGGCCCCACCTGGCGACTCAGGCTCTGTTCTGCTCTGCTCCCCCCCCCCCGTTACCCCTCGCGCTCTGCGGGCCCCTCTCCAGGCACCGTGACCCTGTGGAGCCCCAGCGTCAGGGAGCCCCTGGTGCGGATGTTGTGCCACCGTGGCGGGGTCCGGGCCGTGGCCGTCGACAGCTCCGGGACGTGAGTGACCTGGGCAGGGGTCAGTGCTGCAGTGGGACTGGGGGAGGGGCCTGCGTGGGGGTGTGGTGGGATGATGGGAGGGGTCTTGCCCCCCACCCCCCAAGCTGCATGGTGTCATGGAGGCGGGTGGGGGATACACAGGGGAGGGAAGTGGGGCTCCAGGGTGTCATGCTGTGGGTCTCCCTCCAGGTACATGGCGACTTCGGGGCTGGACCGGCAGCTGCACATCTACGACCTCCGGGCATGTCGGCCCCTGCAGTGCCTGGTGCTGCCTGTGGGCGCTGCACACCTGGCCTTCAGCCAGCGGGGGCTGCTGGGGGCCGCCTGCGGGGAAGTGGTGCAGGTAGGAACCCCCCCAATGCGCACACACGCACGCGCGCACACACGCACTGGGGGGGCTGCTGGGGGCCGCCTGCGGGGAAGTGGTGCAGGTAGGAACCCCCCCAATGCGCACACACGCACGTGCGCACACACGCACTGGGGGGGCTGCTGGGGGCCGCCTGTGGGGATGTGGTGCAGGTAGGAACCCCCCCAATGCGCGCACACGCACGCGCGCACACACGCACTGGGGGGGCTGCTGGGGGCCGCCTGCGGGGATGTGGTGCAGGTAAGAACCCCCCCAATGCGCACGCGTACACACACACACACACACTGTGGGCGCTGCACACCTGGCCTTCAGCCAGCGGGGGCTGCTGGGGGCCACCTGTGGGGAAGAGGTGCAGGTAGGAACCCCCCCAATGTGCACGCACACACACACACACTGTGGGTGCTGCACACCTGGCCTTCAGCCAGCGGGGGCCGCCTGCGGGGAAGTGGTGCAGGTAGGAACACCCCCAATGCGCACGCACACACGCACTCACACACACACGCACTGGGGGGGCTGCTGGGGGCCACCTGTGGGGATGTGGTGCAGGTAAGAACCCCCCCAATGCACATGCGCGCGCGCACACGCACTGGGGGGGCTGCTGGGGGCCGCCTGTGGGGATGTGGTGCAGGTAAGAACCCCCCCAATGCACATGCGTGCACGCACACACACACGCACTGGGGGGGCTGCTGGGGGCCGCCTGAAGATTGTGATGCAGGTAACACCCTCCTCCCCCAACACACACCAACACCTCCTCCAATCCTTGTCTGGCCTCTAGCCAGCAGGGTGCTGGGCCCCAGCGTCTGGGCCCTGGCTGCCCAGCTGGGAGATATAAGTGCCCTGTGCTCTCGGACGCCCCCGGTAAGCCAGGCCCTGCCCCAGGGACCTGTGAATTGCCCCATAGGCACTTACCCATCTCCTCCCCAACCCCAGGTGTACCGGGACGTGGCTCTGCAGCCCCCTCACAAGCCCTACCTGTCGCACACGCTGCCTCGGGCAGCCCATGGCCTGCGCTTCTGCCCCTTCGAGGACGTGCTTGGCGTGGGACACGGCAGCGGCTTCACCAGCCTGCTGGTGCCAGGTATGAGCCCTCCCAGCCCCCAAACCCCCCCGACCCCCACGGTACCGGCCCCCCAGCCCCTAGTGCTGGTGCCAGGTATGAGCCCTCCCAGCCCCCAAACACCCCCGACCCCCACGGTACCGGCCCCCCAGCCCCTAGTGCTGGTGCCAGGTATGAGCCCTCCCAGCCCCCAAACCCCCCCGACCCCCACGGTACTGGCCCCCCAGCCCCTAGTGCTGGTGACAGGTATGAGCCCCCTGGCCCCCCAAGCTCTCTGGCCACCTGGGTACCGGCCCCCCAGCCCCAGTGGTGGTGCCAGGTATGGCCCCTCCCACCCAGCCCCTGTACCCCACAGTGTCACCTGCTTGTTGGGGCCATCCCCCATAGTCCTGGCACCCACTGGGTCACCAATCTGCTGGTTCCAGGTATGGACCCTTCATACCCCCACAAAGCCCCTGTCCACCATGGGGTCACCTGCCTGGTGGTGCTCAGTTTGGACACCCCCGATCACCCCTCTCTCCTGCAGTGCATGGTGGCTGAGCTGCCCAAGGGGCCTGGCACGGTGTGTGCCTGTGTTGGTGGGAGGAAACTGGGTCAAGGCTTCCCAACACCCCTCCAACCTCCTGACCCCACTCGCCTTCTCCTGGGCTCCCAGGCGCTGGGCAGGCGAATTTCGACGCCCTGGAGAACAACCCGTACCGGAGCCGGAAGCAGCGGCAGGAGTGGGAGGTCAAGGCCCTGCTGGAGAAGGTAGCGTTGTTCCCCCACCCCCGGCATGTGGTGCCCCGTCGTCCTGTCCCCCAGCGCCTACTGCTCAGCCCTGGTGGGAGACGGGAGGGGCTGGGCTGCTGGTGGGAGGTTCAGCCCCTAACACCTGCCCACCTGCCGGCAGATCCCCGCGGAGCTGATCACGCTGGACCCGGGGCAGCTGGGCCGGGTGGACGCCATCACCATGCAGCAGAAGCACCAGGAGCGAGTGGAGCGTCTGGTGAGTGGCGGGGCGGCAGCGCTGTGGTGTGGGGCAGGCTGTCGGTGGAGGGGCGCTGTGGGGCGGGGCAGGCTGTCGGCGGAGGGGCGCTGTGGGGTGGGGCGGCAGCGCTGTGGGGTGGGGCAGGCTGTCGGCGGAGGGGCGCTGTGGGGTGGGGCGGCAGCGCTGTGGTGTGGGGCAGGCTGTCGGCGGAGGGGCGCTGTGGGGCGGGGCGGCAGCCCTGTGGGGGGGCCAGGCTGTTGGGGCAGCGGCGCTGGGGCGGGGGCAGGCTGTTGGCAGAAGGGAGCTGTGGGGTAGGGCAGCAGCCCTGTGGGGGGGCAGGCTGTCGGGGCGGCGGCGCTCTGCGGGGGGCAGACTGTCGGGGCGGAGGGGCGCTGGGGGGGGGACCAGGCTGTCGGCAGAAGGGAGCTGTGGGGTAGGGCAGCAGTGCTGCGGGGGGGGCCAGGCTGTCGGGGCGGCGGCGCTGGAGGGGGGGGGAAGGCTGTCGGGGCAGCGGCGCTGCGGGGGGGGCCAGGCTGTCGGGGCGGCGGCGCTGGTGGGGGGAAGGCTGTCGGCAGAAGGGAGCTGTGGGGTAGGGCAGCAGCGCTGTGGGGTGGGGCAGGCTGTCGGGGCGGCGGCGCTCTGCAGGGGGCAGGCTGTCGGCGGAGGGGCTGTGGGGCGGGGCAGGCTGTCGGCGGAGGGGCGCTGTGGGGTGGGGCGGCAGCGCTGTGGTGTGGGGCAGGCTGTCGGCGGAGGGACGCTGTGGGGGGGCAGGCTGTCGGGGCGGCGGTGCTGGGGGGGGGCAGGCTGTTGGGGTGGCGGCGCTCTGCGGGGGGCAGGCTGTCGGCGGAGGGGCTGTGGGGCGGGACAGGCTGTCGGCGGAGGGACGCTGTGGGGGGGCAGGCTGTCGGGGCGGCGGTGCTGGGGGGGGGCAGGCTGTCGGGGCGGCGGCGCTCTGCAGGGGGCAGGCTGTCGGCGGAGGGGCGCTGTGGGGTGGGGCGGGGCAGGCTGTCGGGGCGGCGGCGCTGTGGGGGGGGCAGGCTGTCGGGGTGGCGGCGCTCTGCGGGGGGCAGGCTGTTGGCGGAGGGGCGCTGTGGGGTGGGGCGGGGCAGGCTGTCGGGGCGGCGGCGCTGTGGGGGGGGCAGGCTGTCGGGGTGGCGGCGCTCTGCGGGGGGCAGGCTGTTGGCGGAGGGGCGCTGCGGGGGGGGGCGGCGGCGCTCTGCAGGGGGGGCCAGGCTGTCGGCGGAGGGGAGGAACGTGCAGCTGGGGGGAGGCACTGTGGGACGACGTGGGGCTGGGGTTGGTGCCACAGGACAGCGTGGGATGGGGGGGGTTGGGAGGCGGTACAGAGGAGCAATGTGGGCAAGTTGGCACTATGGGGCGTTGTAGGATATGGGGGGCTGGTGGAGGCTCTGGGGGCATTGCAGGGGGTTGGCACTGGGGAGACGTAGGACAAGGGAGGCTGGGGGAGGCTCTAGGGGGTGATGTGAGGTGTCGGGGGCTGGGGGAGGCTCTGTTTGGGGGCATTGTGGGGTGTCGGCACTGTGGGGCGATGTAGGACATGGGGGGCTGGGTGGTGATTAGGGCAATGTGGGGTGTGGGGGTTTGGCACTGTGGGGCAACAGGGGGGTTGGGAGGCAGTGCAGGGCAGCGGGGGTGGGGGAAGGTGCAGTGAGTGTTGGGGGGAGGCAGGATGTGGGGGGCTGGGGGCGATTCCATGATGTGGGGGGGATGGGGCAGTGGGCACCAGACAGAGCCATGGTGGGAACACGGGGAGGGGGCACCGTGGTGCATTGTGGGGCAGAGCGAGACTCTCTCTCTGTCCTGCCTGCAGGGCTTCGACCCCCAGGCCAAGCCAGCCTTCCGCCCGCGCCGCAAGCTGAAGGGGCGCAGCTCGGCCGGCAGCCTCCTGCGGCGCAAGAGGAAAGTGGCAAACGAGGAGCAACGGGTACGTCTGTCCATCTGTCGCCCGTCTGGGGGGCCTGCGCTCACCCACGAGCCTTGGCCAGCTCTCTGCCCCCGTGGCCGGGGCTCCCCTACGCTGTGAACTGGGGGGAGTCCCAGGGCTGCCCCCACTGGCCCATTCCCTGGGGCGGCCACGGCTCACCCCCTTTCCTTCCCCAGGCCAAGGTCCGGAAGAGCCTGGAGCAGCAGCAGGTGGAGCGGAGGCCCAAGGCAGCCCCCCGGGCCCCCAGGTCAGCGCTGGAGCGGTTCAGGAAATAGCCTGGCAGCCCCAGGGCCAGAGGGAGAGGACTGCCCCCCATGGGGGTGACAGGGGTCACAAGCGTTACTGGGCCCTTCGGGGGGCATTGGGCCCGGGGGGGGGGCGGGGCAGGTGCTCCCACTCTCCCTGCACGGATGTCAGTCGTTTTGTATTAAAGCTGTCGCTGGCTTGGCCTGGCTCTAGTCTGGGGCCAGTGGGGGGTGGGGATACTGGGATCTGAGCACAGGCTGGCCAGTTGGGGGTCTCTGCCCATACAGCAGCAACATGTGGGGCACGTGGAGCAAGGGGTTACTTGAGATGTCACAGCTGGGGCCAGCAGGGCCTGTGGCTCCATCCATACAGCAGGGAGGGCGGCAGGTACCTCCTGATGCTGGCTGGCACGTGACCAGCTGGAGACAAGCTGGCGAGGAGCCAGGAAATCAGAGGTCTGGGACCTGCCTCCCCATGACAAAGGGACTCAGCTCCAGGCAAACGCTTTGTAGCCTGAGTGCAAGGTGAGGCCAAGCCCTCGCCCTCACCACCCCCTTTACCCTTCTGCAGTGGAACAGAGCTCAGGCCTGGCCCAGGCTGTTAGAGCTGAGATTATGCCCCTGCCCCGCCCCGCCCCGCCCCGCCCCGGGACCAGCACTATCATAAACCTGCACTCACACCCTTTGCCTGGTGCTGGGAGCTCTGGGTGCCAGCGTAACTCCCAACGGCTGCATAGCAGGAGCAGCGAGCCGCCTCTCCTCACCCACCACTGCAGGTGGAAACACACCCAGACAGGCTGTGACAAGTGTGCCCAGCCCAGGCAGGCAAATGATTTCCCCCTGCCCCCGACAGCTGGCCGTGAGCTGCAGCCCCTGCCCACCCAGGGCACAAGACCAGCCTGCACTGTGCCATGGCCCCCAGGGCTGGCCCGAGAGCCACACAGCCCTTGCTGGTGTCAGACCTGCACTGCTGAGGTGGGCCACAGGGATGCCAAGGGGCAGGTGCTGGCCCCTCATGGGACAGGAGGGTCCTTGCTCTTTACGTCGGCTCTCATCCCAGCCATGTCCTAGTGCAGCACACAACTCGCGTGCCAGGTGCGGTGTGGAGCCACAACTGGAGAGCCAGCCCCCCCCCCCCGCCCCCACCCAGCATCCCCACACCTGGTGGTCTCGGTGCTGCCCCCTGCACAGCCACACACGGACAAGCGCTGGGTCTGTGCTCTTGTTCTTTATTAGCCAAGGCCGAGAGAGGCGCCAGACGTGAAACTGCCGTACGGCCCCACCCAGGGAGCCGGGCACGTGTGCCGCAGCGTTCCGTCCCACCCAGCTGATTAGCAGCACGCCCACGGGGAGGCTGGTTTCTGCGGGGGTGGCCTGCGTGCACATGGAAAACAGCACACCTGGCTGGACAAAGTCTGCTCAGGCTGCCACGCACCCCAAGGACAGCCGCAGGGAATAGCATTTTCACTGGGTGTTGCCAGTGTGCAAGGTGGGGAAGTGCAGCCTCTTCCTGCTGCACAGGGCGGGGGGGGGTGCGCCTACAGGAGTCCCCAGAAAGGCGCAGGCTTTTACCCCTCAGGTCCCTGAGCAGCTGTGGCGCTGCAAGCAGAGGGCAGACATGGGGCTGGGAATGTTGCAGTCAGAGCAGGCACCCTCTTACTTGCCTTTTAAGGACGCAAACTTCCTGCTGCGACAAGGCACTGGGGCTTTTGCAGGTGCAGTCTTTCTCATGTGCCAGTCAGGAACTGCCCCGTCGGCTGATTCTCCCACGAGGGGCAGACGAGGGGCAGCAGGTGCTTGGCCCAGCTCCCTCCACCCTGCCCCACCCCACTGTACCCCCAAGTTCTCCTGCAGGCATGCGCCACAAAATGGAAAGCCGGGGGATTGCTCGTGGGCCACAAGTTGCCCCTTGAGCATCAACACACTGTGCCCCACCCCTCTCCATGCCTGCATCTGGGTTACAGCCCAGCTGTCCCTTCCACTAGCCCGTAGCTCTCACCCTGTCTGGCCCACGGTGCCCAGCACAGCTGTCTGCCTCGGCTTGTGTCCCCACAGCTTTCACTTAACTGGGGACCGGCCCAGAGATGTCAATGCAAACCCCCTGGCTCTGCCTCGCAGGTACTGGACTCCTCTCTCCTTTGCGCCCTAGCTCAGACTGGCCTGTCACCAGTGGACTTCCAGGGCAGCCCACAGGCTGGGTGACGTTTTGTGCACTCAGTGTGCTGATGCAGGTCATGTTGCCTGTTCCAGAGGCGGCACCGCTCCAGTGGTGGGGAGGGAAGGAGCCCTGCAACGCCACGCTAGCCGCCTGGCTGCAGCTGTCACTGCCACTAGCCCAGCTCCTTGTGCAGGTACAGGCTTTGTAGCTGCGCAGGGCTCTGCGGCTGGACCCTGCCTGGAAGACCCTGGTGTACAGCCAGTGGTACGCACAGGCCAGATTGTGACCCACAGGCCTTGCCCCCTGCCCCACCTTACCCTCAAGCTAGAATAGCACCCAGCCTCCCACCACCACCACCTCACACTGGGGTAGACTCCAGGCATCCTGGATCCAACCCCAACCCCCCCCAACAGCTCCTCACACAGGGGTAGACCCCCAAGTGTCCTGGCTCCCAGCCCCCCACCACCTCACACTGGGGTAGACCCCAGGCGTCCTGGCTCCCAGCCCCCCCACAGCTCCTCACACAGGGCTAGCCCCTTGCACCTCAGCAACCCCAGAGCCCTCTGCAGCCAAGTACAGGCTCGCCGCTCCCTCTCCACAGTGGCCCAGGCCGCCTTCATGACCTGAGGCCCCACCTGGTGCACACTGTACATCCCCTCCCCATAGCAACATGGGTCCCAGGGGTAGTGGGTGGACCCAGCCATGCGAGCCGAGTGGGTGGGGGCCAGGCCTGCCCAGCGAGCACACAGCCCCACGTAGACGTCCTCTGGAGGCACGTGGGGCACATGGGGGGCAGCCCCCAGCACCCCCAGGACGGCATCCTGGGACAGCACGTAGGTCGTGCCGCTGCAGTAGAGCGGGAAGTTCCCGGCCGAGTAGGCGGCGAAGGACACGTAGTGCCGATGGCTGGAGTCGCGGACGGGCCATGCCCACCAGTGGACCCGGCCCAGGTAGAGCCAGTGGGGGCTGGGCAGCTCTCCCAGGTGGCGAACCAGGGCAGGCAGGTTGAGAAAGACATCGTCATCGGCCTTGGCCACGAAGGTGGCACCGGGGCAGTGGGCAGCTGCCCAGCCCAGCAGCATTGTGGTCTTGAGGGTCAGGTTGGCGTAGGTGTCAACGAAGCGTCCCTGCACCAGGTCCCCGTGGCGCTGGGCCTCCTGCTCCAGCTGGGCCTGCTCCTCGCCCGAGCTTGGCACCCCCAGGGCGAACAGCGTCCTCACGGGGCGACCCCCGGCCCAGCGGGCGCCACCCCAGGTGCCACGCACCACCTGGCGCTGGGCCACGTGACCGGGCGCGCTGGCCACCATCACCAGCAGGAAGGGGGCCCGGGGTCCACAGGCATCCACGTTGGGCAGCAGGAAGGCATCTGGGCCAGGCAAAAGAGGGGCTGTGTGCAGGGCTTGTCTCCTGCTGCCCAGGAAGGGGGCCAGGGCCCACGCCAGCAGCTCCTCCCCTGTGCCCCCCAACAGGAGGCTCACAAGCACCAGCCCCACCAGGAGCCCCCGCAGCAGCAAGACTGGGGGGCGTCGGGGGAGGCAGAGACGGGGGACCATGGGGGTGAGGGTGTCAGCACGTGGTAGACGTAGCCTGTGAGAGAAAGAGGGTGATAGTGGGGGGGGGGTGGTCATGCACAAATTAGTCCCCCCCAGTGCTGTAGCAGCCACCCCCATCTGATCTCCTCCAATGCCCCAGCCCACTGCTCTCCATTTCTTGGGGGGGGGGAAGGGTGTGGAGGGAGACGGCAAAGCAGGTGGATGATATGGTGGGGGGGACGGCTCAAAACTGGAGGGGGATGTGGGGAGCAGGCTGTGGGGGCGGGGCAGCTGCTGCAGCTGGCACTGGGGGAACCTGGGGAAGGGGGGAGAGAGCCCAGCCCAGCCCAGCCCAGCCCAGCAGTGCCTGGGTCTCGCTGCTGCCCCGATCTAGGGACCAGCCCCGTGTACCCTCACCTGGCTGTGGTACAATTGCCCATATCTCACCCTGCAGGGCTTCCGTGCCCCGTCGCCCCCGGCCGCTCCGTGTGTCTGCACAGCGCTTGACCCCCTGCCCCGCCACGCCCAGGGGCACGGAGCATCTCGCCTGGTGGGGGCGGGGGCTGGGCGGGACGCCAACGGAGCTAGGGGAGGGGTGGGGATCACACCGATCCGTGGCGGCCCCGTACAGCTGCTGTGGGTGTGCGCGGTGAACCCCGCAGCCGCGTACCGGGGGCCCCGGTCAGACCAGCTGACACCGGGGTGCCCTGCAGGACGGGGGCGGCTGAGCGCACCGGCCATGACCCCGGGTCCCCCAGCAGGGCCGAGCAGTGCCCCCCCCCCCCACGCTGCCGGCGCGGGCGCTCTACCAGTCCGGGGGGGCACCCCCATTCCCCCCCGCCTGGACCCCGACCCAGCCCCGGGCCGGCGGCTAAAACCTGGTGAGCGCCGGGGCTCGCGCTGAACGCCGGGCTGGGCGCGCCCCACCCACGTGCGGTCCCTGCAGACTTACCCTCCGCTCGGCGCTGTCTGCGGGGCGCAGCCGGCTCTGGGGTTGGGGCTGGGCCCGGCTGCTGCGGCCAGGCCAGCCCGGGGAGGCGCGCCCGGCGTCGCGGCGCGGTTCCCGGTCACCGGCGAGTCCCAGGGCGCGGAGGCAAAGCGCGTGGGCGAGGACGGATCGACCCCCCCGGGCCGGGCAGTGCCCGCGCGCCCTGACTGACAGCGCAGGCGGCTAATGAGGGGCTGGGGGAGGGGCCTGCACGGGCTTCCCGGGCCCACAGACTCGCCCGGGTTAAACGCACGGCTGAGATAAGGAGCGCGCGGGCGGGGCAGGGGCAGGGGCAGGGGCACAGCCCCGGGAGCAGGTCCACGTGGGGACAGGGCACAGGGCACAGCCCCGGGAGCCGTCTTGGGGGGGCGGAAGTGGCGCTCTCCCACGTTGGGCACTGTAGCTCCCATCTTGGAAAAGGGTGGAGGTAAGGGCACCCCTCCCCCTCCCCGGTCTACTGGCACATCCATATTGGAATGAGGCGGAAGTGACCGAACAGGCTTCGCCGCGGCCATCTTGGCAAGGGGCGGAAGTAAGGTCCTTCACCGAGCCCACTTGGCGGCCATATTGGAAGCGGGCGGCAATGACGTGTTCATTCTCGCTCGCGGGCGGGGCAGGGCAGGGCTCCGCGGCCGGACTACTAATCCCATGGTGCGCGGCGGCCCCCAGCGGAAGTGCTTGTGGGCGAGGCACTTCCGGGTCCCGGAGTGCTGGCGGAGCGGTGGGTGTAGTGGACCCGGGTCACCCTCCCTCGCCGGCGGACCGAACCCGGCCGGACCGGACCGGGACCTGGCCTCGCCTCGCCTCGCCTCGCCTCATGGCGGAGCTGATCCAGAAGAGGCTGCAGAGCGAGCTGGAGAAATACCAGCAGCTGCAGAAAGGTGCCCCCGCCCCCCCAGCTCCCCCGCCCCCCCTGTACCTCCCGCTCCGCCCCCTCAGCTCCCCCGCCCCCCCCTGTACCTCCCGCTCCGCCCCCTCAGCTCCCCCGCCCTCCATGTACCTCCCGCTCCCCTCCCAGCCCTCAGCTCCCCCGCCCCCCTGTACCTCCCGCTCCGCCCCCTCAGCTCCCCCGCCCCCCTGTACCTCCCGCTCCGCCCCCTCAGCTCCCCCGCCCCCCGTACCTCCGCTCCGCCCCCTCAGCTCCCCCGCCCCCCCATGTACCTCCCGCTCCCCCCCGCCCCCTCAGCTCCCCCGCCCCCCCATGTACCTCCCGCTCCCCCCCCGCCCCCCCAGCTCCCCCGCCCCCCTGTACCTCCCGCTCCGCCCCCTCAGCTCCCCCGCCCCCCTGTACCTCCCGCTCCGCCCCCTCAGCTCCCCCGCCCCCCTGTACCTCCCGCTCCCCCTCCCAGCCCCTCAGCTCCCCCGCCCCCCGTACCTCCCGCTCCCACCCCAGCCCCTCAGCTCCCCTGCCCCCCCATGTACCTCCCGCTCCCCCCCGCCCCCTCAGCTCCCCCGCCCCCCCCATGTACCTCCCGCTCCCCCCCCGCCCCCTCAGCTCCCCCGCCCCCCTGTACCTCCCGCTCCGCCCCCTCAGCTCCCCCGCCCCCCTGTACCTCCCGCTCCGCCCCCTCAGCTCCCCCGCCCTCCATGTACCTCCCGCTCCGCCCCCTCAGCTCCCCCGCCCCCCTGTACCTCCCGCTCCGCCCCCTCAGCTCCCCTGCCCCCCGTACCTCCTGCTCCGCCCCACCCCTCAGCTCCCCTGCCCCCCTGTACCTCCCGCTCCCCCCCACCCCCTCAGCTCCCCCGCCCCCCTGTACCTCCCGCTCCGCCCCCTCAGCTCCCCCGCCCCCCGTACCTCCCGCTCCGCCCCACCCCCTCAGCTCCCCCGCCCTCCATGTACCTCCCGCTCCCCCCCTGCCCCCCCATGTACCTCCCGCTCCGCCCCCCCAGCTCCCCGCCCCCCTGTACCTCCCGCTCCCCCCCCACCCCCCCAGCTCCCCCGCCCCCCGTACCTCCCGCTCCCCCCCCAGCCCCTCAGCTCCCCCACCCCCCCCGTACCTCCCGCTCCGCCCCCTCAGCTCCCCTGCCCTCCATGTATCTCCTGCTCCCGCTCCGCCCCCTCAGCTCCCCTGCCCTCCATGTACCTCCCGCTCCCCCCCACCCCCTCAGCTCCCCCGCCCCCTGTACCTCCCGCTCCGCCCCACCCCCTCAGCTCCCCCACCCCCCCATGTACCTCCCGCTCCCCCCCGCCCCCCATGTACCTCCCGCTCCACCCCCTCAGCTCCCCCGCCCTCCATGTACCTCCCGCTCCCCCCCAGCCCCTCAGCTCCCCCGCCCCCCCCCTGTACCTCCCGCTCCCCCCTCAGCTCCCCTGCCCCCCTGTACCTTCCGCTCCGCCCCCTCAGCTCCCCCACCCTCCATGTACCTCCGCTCCCCCCCAGCCCCTCAGCTCCCCCGCCCCCCTGTACCTCCCGCTCCGCCCCCTCAGCTCCCCCGCCCTCCATGTACCTCCGCTCCCCCCCCAGCCCCTCAGCTCCCCCGCCCCCCTGTACCTCCCGCTCCGCCCCCTCAGCTCCCCCGCCCTCCATGTATCTCCCCGCTCCCCCCTCAGCTCCCCGCCCCCCTGTACCTCCCGCTCTGCCCCCTCAGCTCCCCCGCCCCCCTGTACCTCCCGCTCCGCCCCCTCAGCTCCCCTGCCCTCCATGTATCTCCCGCTCCCCCCCTCAGCTCCCCTGCCCCCTGTACCTCCCGCTCCGCCCCCTCAGCTCCCCCGCCCTCCATGTACCTCCCGCTCCACCCCCTCAGCTCCCCTGCCCCCTGTACCTCCCGCTCCGCCCCCTCAGCTCCCCTGCCCTCCATGTACCTCCTGCTCCCCCCCCAGCCCCTCAGCTCCCCCGCCCCGCATGTACCTCCCGCTCCCTCCTCAGCTCCCCTGCCCTCCATGTAGCTCCCCCGCCCTGCATGTACCTCCCACTCCCCCCCATGTACCTCCGCTCCCTCCTCAGCTCCCCTGCCCTCCATGTACCTCCCGCTCCCTCCTCAGCTCCCCTGCCCTCCATGTACCTCCCGCTCCGCCCCCTCAGCTCCCCTGCCCCCCTGTACCTCCCGCTCCGCCCCCTCAGCTCCCTGCCCTCCATGTACCTCTGCTCCCCCCCAGCCCCTCAGCTCCCCCGCCCCCATGTACCTCCCGCTCCCTCCTCAGCTCCCCGCCCTCCATGTATCTCCCGCTCCGCCCCCGTACCTCCCGCTCCCCCCCACCCCCGTACCTCCTGCTCCCCCCTGCCCCCTCAGCTCCCCCGCCCTCCATGTACCTCCCGCTCCCCCCACCCCCTCAGCTCCCCTGCCCTCCATGTACCTCCCGCTCCGCCCCCTCAGCTCCCCCACCCTCCATGTACCTCCTGCTCCCCCCCACCCCCTCAGCTCCCCTGTACCTCCCGCTCCGCCCCCTCAGCTCCCCCGCCCCCCTGTACCTCCCGCTCCGCCCCCCAGCTCCCCTGCCCCCATGTACCTCCCGCTCCCTCCCCACCCCCCTCAGCTCCCCCCGTACCTCCCGCTCCCCCCTCAGCTCCCCTGCCCCCCATGTACCTCCCGCTCCCTCCCCACCCCCTTCAGCTCCCCCTGTACCTCCTGCTCCCCCCTCAGCTCCCCTGCCCCCCATGTACCTCCCGCTCCTCCCGCCTCCCGCTCCCTCCCCACCCCCCTCAGCTCCCCCTGTACCTCCGGCTCCGCCCCCTCAGCTCCCCTGCCCCCCATGTACCTCCCGCTCCCTCCCCACCCCCCTCAGCTCCCCCTGTACCTCCTGCTCTGCCCTCTCAGCTCCCCCGCCCCCTATGTACTTCCCGCTCCCTCCTCACCCCCCTCAGCTCCCCCTGTACCTCCTGCTCCACCCCCATGTATCTCCCACTCCTGCCCCCCTGCCCTGCCCCATGTACCTCCTGCTCCCTCCCCGCCCCCTCAGCTGCCCTGCCTCCATACCTCCTGCTCCTGCCCCCCAACCCCCTCAGCTATACCCTGCCCTGTCCCATGTACCTCCCACCCCCTCAGCTCCCCTGCCCACCATGTACCTCCCAGCCCCCCTCAGCTATACCCAGCCCTGCCCCATGTACCTCCTGCCCCTCAGCTCCCCCACCCCCATATGTACCTCCCGCCCCAACCCCTCTGTTCTACCACCCCCCCATGTACCTCCACTCCTGCCCCTTGCCCCCCTCAGCTATAACCCCCGCCCCACCCCCCTGTACCTCCTGCCCCGCCCCCTGTACCTCCTGCCCTGCTTCACCTATATGTACCTCCCTGTCCCGCCCCCCAGCTCCCCCTCCCCCCATGTACCTCCCCTCTGCTCCCCCAGGTCCCCCTCCCCCTATGAACCTCCTGCTCCTGCCCCCCACCCCCCTCAGCAATACCCTGCCCCACCCCACCCCCCTGTACCTCCCAGCTTGCCTCCCTCAGCTCCCCTCCAGCCTGCCCCCATGTACCTCCTGTCCCATTTCACCCTGATGTACCTCCTGCTCCCGCCCTCAGCTCCCCCCGCCACCATGTACCTCCTGCCCTCATGTACCTTCTGCTTTCTCTGCCCCCCATGTACCTCTGCCCCCCATGTACCTCCTGCTCCCCCCAGCTTGCCCCCGCTCTGCCCCATGTACTTCCTGCTCCCGTCCCCTCAGTTCACCCCGCCACCATGTACCTCTCACTCCCCCAGGTCGCCCCACCCTGACCCCATGTACCTCCAGCTCCCCTCATCCCCTGCATAGCCGCCTCCTGCCCTGCCCCCACTCCCCGTCCCACCTCCCTGTCCCCTGCGGCACCACAGATCCCCCTGCCCTGCCCTGCCCCATGTATTCTCAGCTCCCTCTGTCCCCCACATATCTCCCTGTCTTGCCCCATCTCCCTCGCCTCACCCCCATGTGCCCCAGCTCCTGTGTGTGATGGAGTGGGGGGGTGCATGTGTGAGTCAGGCTGGATGTGGGAGACAAGCAGAGCAGCTCCCAGTGGCTAAGGACGACCCTGGGGCTACAACTGGCAGGTAACACCTCTGCCTGAACAAAGAGCAGGGAGGAGCCGAGCTGGGTTTTCAATCGGGGGCGGCAGTTAGAGGCTGGGGGAAGAGGAGCTGGAAGGCAGCCAGCCAGAGGGGGAAAGCTACACCCCAGAGGGGCCCCCCTTGGGGTCTTACCCCGAGGACGGGTTGGAAGGAGTGTCTCTGACTGCTGTACTGTCGCTTCTGTGAGAAACTGGGCATCTGTTGCCTAATAAACCTCCTGTTGTACCTGCTGAGTGAGTCACTCCTGCCAGCGGACAGGGTGCAGTGCAGGGGGACCCCTGAACCCCATCACACCGTGTCTCCTGCATATCCCCACTGCATCACCCCCCAGCTCCCCCCACCCCCATTGCCACAGGCTCCCTGGCCTTGCCCCACCCTGATGTACTTCCAGGTCCCCCTGCCTATCCCCCCACCCCCCTGTCCTTATGTACCCCCAGCTCCCCGTCTATCCTCCACTCCCATGTACCCCCAGCTCCCCCTGCCCCTGCATATCCCCCCTGCATCACCCCAGCTCCCCCTGTTCCCTGCATATCCCTGCCGCCATTGCCCCAGCTACCTTTCCCATGGGGTGGGGTCCAGGTGGCTAGTTATCTGTGCTGTGATGTAAGAGGCAGCTGGTTGATGATTTGTAAGTGGGGGGGGGGGGGATTCCTAGGGGCCTGCAGCTCATGGGGTCCCTGTGCACAAACCCCACAGATCTCAGCAAGTCCATGGCAGCACGGCAGAAACTGGAGGCACAGCTGACAGAGAACAACATTGTCAAGGAGGTGAGTCCATCCCACTCCCCAGCTCTGCAGTTTCCTTTGCCCAGGCCGCCCGTCATCCCCATTTGTGCTCCCCTTAGGAGCTGGGCCTGCTGGATGCTACCAACACGGTTTACAAACTGATTGGCCCTGTCTTGGTGAAACAGGACATGGATGAGGCAAAAGCCACTGTCAGCAAGCGGCTGGATTATATCTCGGGAGAGATGTAAGTGTGTCGGGGGGGCCTCCCAGCCCCTGGGCAGGAGCCCTAGCTGGGGAATGGCACAGAAGCCTCCTGTCCAGGGGGCACTGGCTGGCCCACAGGCCCACCCCCTCCAGAGGAGTGGAGGGGTGGCTCTGGTTTGCTCCCCAGCCCTACCCTGCTGGAGGATACAGGCTCCCATCCAGCCTGGAGGCAAGCAAGAGCCTGAGCTATGGGTCTCTCTCTCGTGTGCTGGGGGCGGGAAGGGGCTGTGTTCTAGGCTCAGCTCACTCTCCCCTTTCCCCTGCAGCAAGCGCTATGAGCTGCAGATCCAGGAGTCTGAGAAGAAATCTGAACAGCAGCGGGAGGTGCTGGCCCGGCTGCAGCAGGAGTATCAGCGTTCCCAGGGCAAAGGGGTAGCCAAGGCCTGAGCCGGGGTGGTGGGGGTGGGAGGAGAGGCACATCTGGGGGGCAGGGGGGTGTATTTAAGTTTTTCAGTGTTCAAAATAAAGAGGTGATGTACAAACTGACCCCCCCCTGGCCCTGCATGGGGCCCTGGCTTGCTGATCATCATGAGCTGCTCCCATGGCTGCCTGCTCTGCCCTGCCCAGAATTTTGGCCCCTCTTTCTCCTGTGTTAATTGGCTGCTCTGTGCCAGGCAGGCATTGTCCCCTGGGGAATCACCCCCTGCACCCCCAAGGCACAGTGCTCTGCCATCTAGTGTCTTTATTGCATTAGTGTTGCAGCACAGAGGGCTGGGACACCCCCCCCCACACAGTACAGTGAGGGGAGAATCAGCTGCCTCCATGGAGCTGGGACCCTCCAGTCTTTCCGCAGTCCAAGCCTCTGAGAAGCTGCTCTCTCAGTAGGGGCACCCACTTCCAGGCTGTCCGGGGAGTTCACAGGCTGGTTGCCCTGGCCAAGTCCTGCTGGCGGGGGCAGACCATGCTCGGAGAGTGGGTTCAGGGCAGGGCAGGGTAGGTGTTACTTTCCCTGTAGGCAAACCACAGCAGTAGCTGCTGGGTGGACAGGGTGTGGGGCCTCGCCTCTGTGAAGAGGGGCTGGCAGGGCAGTTCCCATTTCAAGGCACTTAGGTCAGGGCCCTGAAGCTCATGCCAGCTGGACAGGGCTGGCAGGGCAGTTCTGGGGCAGGCCAGCTCCTGCTTCCAAGGCCTTGTGCAGCTCCAATACCCTTGCCTGGAGCCGGGGTCTTGTCTTTCCTCTGGGTGGGTTCAGGGTCAGAAGAGAGCCCTGGCAAGTTTGCGGCCAGTAGCCTTGACCTTGGGAAGGTGGCGCTGACCTCAGGCCGGCGGGAGGTGGTACTGGGGAGTGGTGGAGGCTCCCCAGGGCCCTTGGGACGCAGTACAAAGTCCAGGCTGGAGCCATTCATGGCATAGAAGATGTTGGCTGTAGTGGGGAAGGTCAGCTCTGCAGAGGGGGAAAGAGAAGGTGAGAGGGGGTCAGTGCAGAGGGTCCCTCGCCCATTCATGTGACTCTAGCTCCCCAGGGGTCTTCTGGAGACCCCCAAGCTCTGAGGCTGCCCTCTACTCTTCTCACCTTTTCCCTCAGGCAGGAGCTGCACCAGCTGGAATTGAGGGGCAGTCCCCACCTCCTGGCTGTTCTTCTCCAGCACCTTGGCAATAACAGCTGGGGTCTTGTCCTGGCTGGTCACCTACAGAAAAACAGCACCCAGCTCCCACTGTGTGGCAGCGCCCACCCCATACCCCTCCCAGGCCCTCCCCGGCACAGCACCCAGCTCCCTCTGTGTGCCAGCGCCCCACCCCATACCCCCCAGGCCGTCCCCGGCACAGCTCCTGCTGTGTGTCAGAGCCTTCCCCAGACTTCATGCACCCTCCCCTGCACAGCAGCGAGCTCCCACCATGTGCTAGATCATCCACAGACCCCCCTCCCACCCCATGTCCTCTCCTGCACAGCATACAGCTCCCTGCCTGTACCACCCACCTGCCCCACCTGTAACCCCACCTGCCCGTACGCACTGCCTGTAACCCCGCCTAACCTACAGCGTGGCACGTGCACAAACTGTTCCCATGGCAGAGGGACCAGGAACCCCCTCCCTTGGGTGGCTGTGGGACTGAGACACCCCTGACAACCTCGGTCTGGCCCATGACACTAACTTCAGCAGGAGAGGCCCCAGCAAGACAGGGCATGTTTGAGAATGGGGGCGTCTGGGCTCCCAGCCCCCTCTCCTCCTGGACCCTGCTCCCTCAGAGCCAGGACAGAACCCGGCCTCCCTGCCCCCGTACCCTCAGAGCCAGGACAGAGCCCAGGCATCCTGGCTCCCTGTGCTGGGAACACACAGGTGCTGGCTGCTCACCAGGATGCTCTTGTAGAGGCTACCGTTGTGCAGGTCCATGCGGGGCGCGGATGATGCGGCAGTCGCAGGGGGGTGGGCCAGGCTCTGGGGTGGGAGGGGCAGGGAATGCTGAGGCCACAAGAGGCGGAACGCCGGTGCCCCCGGGACATGCCCCCACCAGTAGGGCTGGGGGGCACGAGGCCCCCGGCTGAGGGGGGTGTCCCCTCAAGAGATGCATCCAGCGCTGAGACTGACGGCCACTTCGCACACTGCAGGGATGCAGAGGGGATGACTGGGGCAGGGAGGGAGGAGGGGGCAGGAGCAGGGGAGGGGGCAGGGAGGGAGGACGGGACAGGAGTTACAGACTTGGGGGACAATGTGACTAGGAGGGCAGGTGGGAAGGAAGCTGTAATTGAGGGTGTCTTCTCACCTGCTCCAGGTGAGTAAGCAGCTCTGTGGGGCCACTGGGGAGCAGCAGCAGGTCAGGGCTGCAGGTGGGGGGCCCCTCATGGGAGCTGGGCTTGTCCCAGGAGACCAAGGGGCTCCCCACGGAGCTCAGCAGCCTGTGGGTAGGGCAGGGAAGAGTGAAGGGTGGCTGCTATGTCAGCCCCATTGACTCCTGCCCTTCCAGCCCCCGAACCCCTTGTGTCCCAGACCCCGCCCTCCATGGCTAGCCGGCCCCCCCACCCCTCCAGTGTCCCAGACCCCCCCCCCCCCCCCATGGCTGCCCAGCCCTGCCTCAGAGCCCATCCTCCGCTTACTCTGCACAGTGGGTGATGATCAGGGTGGGCTTCAGGGGCCGCTGGGGGGCTGGGACTTCGCTGGGGGGTTCGATCTCACAGGAGAGGCTATGGCTGTGGGGAGGGGGGGGTTAGCACTGCATGCTGTGTGCTGCACACATGCCCATCCACAGAGCACCTACGAATCCCACACACTGCACACCTCTACACAACACCATACCCCACAACCTCAACATAGCATTCCCTGTGCAGCGCACACAGTTCCTCATCCACACCCTGCGCAGCCTGACAAAGCCCTACACCCACCCCCACACATACACCACTGCCATTACACCTCCTCAAAACCTCTACACAACACCACACCCCACAACCTCAACATAGCATTCCCTGTGCAGCGCACACAGTTCCTCATTCCTGCACAACCTGACAAAGCCCTACACCCACCCACACACATACACCACCACCACTACACCCCCTCAAAACCTCCAGTGCAACACTGCCGCCACAGCCCCAAAATCTTACACACACAACTTCCACACAACCTTACGTGCAACCACACACCACCACACACAACTCCTACTGAATCCCTTACACCCCTATGCCACACAACAGCCTCAACACTACACCTCCCCCCCCCCCACTCCCCCAGCGTGGAAACAATCCCCTGCACACAGCAGCTCCTTCCACGCAGCCCCCAGCCCTGGCGGACACCCCACCCCACTACCTCTGTGCCTCGGAGAGGGGGGCCAGGCCCTGCAGCCAGCGCTGGACAGCCAGGCTGGGCTGGATACGGTAGTTGCGGCACACGGACTGCAGGAGCCGCAGCTGGGCTAGGACCTCGAACTCCTGGGGGCAGAGAGATTACCCCAGCGGGGGGGATCATGGCCAGGAGTGGGGTGACAGCAGGGCAGAAAGCCGGGGGTGCTCTAGTGGGGGCAGCACAGACCTTGGCGGCTACACTGCGGGGCAGAGCTCACGGGGGAGGGGGGCACAGAGAGCTTGTGGGAGACCACCCGTGGGGAGCTGAGCCCGGCAGGGAGGACGCAGAGAACGACAAAGCAGAGCCCCAAGCCGGGTGACACGGGGAGCACAGTGGCCCCGGGACAGCCCCGTACCTTGCGCCGCTTCTCAAAGTTGATGTACCCGTTCTGCCAGAGAAACGAGAGGTGCTGTGAGCCCCGTCAGCGACCCTCCCGCCTGCCTGGCTCCCCAGAGCCCCGTTACCCACCGCCTCCTGCCTGGCTCCCCCCAGCCCCCTGCCACCCACTGCCTCCTGCTGGGCCCCCACCCCACTCCCCTGCCTCCTGCCTGGCTCCTCATAGCCCCCTGCCACCCACCGCCCCCTGCCTGGCCCCCCATAGCCCCCTGCCTGGCCCCCCACCCCGCTCCCCTCCCACCTGCCTGGCTCCCCACAGCCCCCTGCCACTCGCCGCCTCCTGCCTGGCCCCCACCCCGCTCCCCTCCCACCTGCCTGGCTCCCCACAGCCCCCTGCCACTCGCCGCCTCCTGCCTGGCCCCCACCCTGCTCCCCTGCCTGGGCCCCCACCCCGCTCCCATCACCCACTGCCTCCTGCCTGGCCCCCACCCCGCTCCCATCACCCACTGCCTCCTGCCTGGCCCCCACCCCGCTCCCCTGCCTGGCCCCCACAGCTCACCCAGCCCAACCGCTGGCCCTGCTCCCTAGCTAACCCCACCCCTTCTCTAACCTGGCCCCTGCCCCCCTCAGTCTCACCTTCAGCTTGTCCTTCACGGCTGCATCCAACATCACCAAGTCTCGCAGGAAGGTGCCCAGGTAGGGAACCACGCCCTGGGGGACAGGAGATGAGAGAGCAGCCGCCCCCCAAGCCCTGCACAAGTCATACTGCACAACCACCAACGGGCCCTCCAGCCCCACACACCTTGGGGGCCTGGGTCAGAGAGCCATCTTAGCTCCCCACCCCCCCAAGCCCCACTCATCCCTCGTACCCAGCACCCCCCCACATCCCACTGTGTACCATCCAGCCCAGCCCTTCGCTATTTCCCGCACACCCCCACCCCAGCCCCCATGTCCCACCTCCCCGAGAAGTGGGGAACAGGCATCAGGGCAGCCTCTCTCCTCCCCTCCTCACCACTGGGTGCTGCTCCGAGGGTCTGCGTGGCTGCCGGCGGGGAGAGAGGTCAGGGCTGGCCTGCCTGCGGGTGCCCTCCTGGAGAGGGGAGGGGAGGGAATGGGGGAACATGAGTCAGGGAGGAAAGATGGTGATTGGGGGTTGAGAGACACGGGAGTGGGAGGAGAGGGGGGCAGGGTGGGCAAAGGGACATCAGGGGCCATGGGGAGGGTGCAGGATGGGGGGCTCTGGGAGCAAGAGCACAGGGTTAAGGGCAGGTGGGGACAGGATGGGGAGTCTGGGAACCAGGAGGGCAGGATCGGGGGTGCAGGCACAGAGGGGCTGAGAACTGGAGGAGGGGGAGGTGCAGAAGCCAGTGGGACAGGATGGGGATGTGCGGGGGGGGGGGGGGGTTCAAAGGGGGTGACATGTGGTGTCCTGGGTGTAACGAGCGGAGAGCAGGCCCCAGTGACAGGTGCCTGGCCAGCGGGAGGACAAGGGGCTGTGCAGCTGGTCCCAGCCAGGGGAACAAATGCCAGAGGAGAAGGAAGGGAGATGGAGAAGAGGGGCCCAGGCGACTCTGCTTACCAGCTGGGGGACAAAGGATGGGGAGGAGCTGCTGGGGGTGGGGGGCGTGGGGCGCCAGGGGCTGGGCTAGAAGCTGCAGGACGAGGCAGAGATCAGGAGAAGCCCCCAAAACTCAGCTGTGCGGTGCTGGGGGGGGGCCAGGCCCATGGGCCAGAGAGGGCCCGTGCTGGGTTCAACGCTCAGGAACCTCCTGTGGGGCGCTGGCTGGGAATCGCTCTGGGCTGGGGAACGCGGCTGCGCTGCTCCCTAAGGAGTGGGGGTCCTGGCAGGGCTGGGCAAGGGGCTCTCCAAGGTGCCCCCCACAGAGACAGATGTGCTGGGGGCACCGAGAGATGCTGTCCCAGGAGACCAAAGGGCTGAACCCTGAGAGAGGCCCCCAAGAGAAGGGGCTGTCGCACTGCAGGGGGTCCCCCCAGGGACCGTCCGGGCCAAGTGTGGGCACGGTCTGTGACAGTGGGGCACTGGCAGTTGGGGGACGGGGCAGGGTGGGACACAGGCCCTTGGGGGGCTGGCGCCCCCTCACCTGGAATAGCAGCTGCCGACTCAGGCTGTAGTTATCCTGCTCAGAGCAGATGCTGCTGAGCTCCTCGTAGCTCTGCTGCGCATCTCTGGTGGGCGCAATGAGGGAGATGAGTGACCCCAAGATGCTGCCCCCCGATGCTCCCCCCATCCAGCCCAGCCCCACCTGGCAATCTCGTCCCAGGTCCGCTTGAGCCGGTGCACAGGGCTGGACTGCAGGGCGGAGACAATGGCATAGAGAGAGGAGAAGTTCCTCAAGGTGCGGCACTCCTGGGGGCAGAGCGGTCAGGTCACAGCCCCCCTGGGCAGCTCCAAGGCAGCTGTGGGGGGGGGCTGCTATTTGGGGGTGGGGGGGAGAGGGTCGGATCACAGCCCCCCCCCCCAGACCAACGCCAAGGCAGCTGCGGGGGGGGGCTGCTATTTGGGGGTGGGGGGGATGGAGTGGTTGGGTCACAGCCCCCTGAGACCAACACCAGGGCAGCTGTGGGGGGGGAGCTATTGGGGGGGGCACAGCAGTCAGGTCACAGCCCCCCAAGACCAATGCCAAGGCAGCTCCGGGGGGGGGGGGGGGGGGGGGGCTGCTATTGGGAGGGGTCAGAGCGGTCAGGTCGCAGCCCCCCAAGACCAACGCCAAGGCAGCTGCAGGGTGGGGGCTGCTATTGGGGGGGGCAGAGCGGTCAGGTCACAGCCCCCCAAGACCAACGCCAAGGCAGCTGCAGGGTGGGCTGGGCTGCCTGGGCGGCAGTGTCCAGTATTGGGGCCAGAGCCGGTGGGGTCATGGTCTCCCCCACCCACACTCCAGGCCAGCTCCTGCGCAGCCACAGGATGGGAGGAGGGGCTGGGGGGTGGGGACAGCTGCCGCTGGGGGCAGGGCTGAGGCCAGAGGTCACCTCACCTCCACCCTGGGGCTCTGTTCTCCCCAGCTGGTGCCGGGGGCCCCAATCCTGCGCTCACCTGGGCCACATGAACCCACTTCTCCAGGACGCGGGCCCGCTGCTGAGGGCGCAGCCCAGGCCGGGCCAGGCAGGTGCAGATCACGGCCCCGGCCAGGTGGTTGAATTGGCGCACAGTGGCACGGACGCTGGGGCAGGCCTGCTCCTGCCCCTTCTTGTCCCGCTGAGACCAGAGCGAGCCCAGGCACTGGTAGGGCACCACACGCAGGAACAGCGCCTGGGGGGCAGGGGGGAGAGCCGGGGGGCTGCAGCCCAACTCAACTGCACTGCCCCCTGCCCCGGGAACAGTGCCAGGGTCAGCACACGGGGCCCCGGGGTACAGCCCCACCCCAACACTCACCGCCTCCACCCGGGTCAGCTCAGCAGCCACGTGCTCTGCCTGGAAGGTCAGGATGTCCAGGGGGTCAGGGTCTCCTGTGGGGGTCAGACCCACCTCGGGGCCCGCACTCTCCCCCTCCTTCCATTCCTCCTCCTCCAGCTCCCCTGCAAGGGCGGGCAGCGTTAGACCTGGCCCGAGACCTGCCTCCCACCCTGCCCCCCACCTGCCCTCTCCCTGGTCTGCAGGCTGCTCCACCCCCACGCCCCTCACCTCCAGCGTTGGGCTCCCCCAGGGCCCCCCGTACGGCGAGCAGGCGTCTCTCAGCCTCGGAGCCCTGGCCCAGGGCGCGCTGCAGGCCCTGGCGCAGCCGCTCCACCAGGCCGGGCTCCAGGGCCTCCCCAAAGTCCTCAGGGTACCCATCCAGCCAGGAGCACAGCACCGATGAGAAGGCCCTGGTGGAAGATGGGGGTGAATGGGAGGCAGGGGAAGCAGGGGGACAGAGGGGAAGGAGGTGTGGGAGTAACTCACCGCTGCAGCTCAGACGTCTCTGGGGGGACAGGCCCCGACTTCAGCGCCCCAACCTCCTCCAGCCTGAGGGAGAGACAAAGTCGGGCAGCCATGGCCCCTGTGCCCCTCACCCACTCGGGGGGCCTCCATTCTGCCTCCCCCTAGGTACTGGCCCCCCCATGGCCCCTGTGCCCCTCACCCACTCCAGGGGCCTCCATTCTGCCTCCTGCTAGGTACCGGCCCCCCCATGGCCCCTGTGCCCCTCACCCACTCAGGGGGCCTCCATTCTGCCTCCTGCTAGGTACTGGGCCCCCCCCAGGGCCCCTGTGACCCTCACTCCACCCAAGGGAGCCTCCATTCTGCCTCCCCCTAGGTACTGGCCCCCCCAGGGCCCCTGTGACCCTCACTCCACCCAAGGGAGCCTCCATTCCCCCTATGCATTGCCTTGACCTCCCCCCATGGCCCAGCCCTGCCCCGTCCTCACCCTTACCCCCAGGGCCCTGTGCCCCCCCTCACCCCACCCCAAGGCCTCCATCCTACCTACCTCCGGCCCCCAGCCCTGCACCCCACCCAGGGCCCCTCCTCCCCCAGGTGCCGTGCACCCCCACCTGTCGAGCAGAAGAGCCAGCATGGCGGGGGGGCGGGTGAAGGCCCGGCAGGTGACCAGGAAGGCAGGAACATAGGCAGCGTCGCCCAGCACCTGGGCCTCCAGCAGGTGTTGAACCAGCCGGGCCAGCGACCCGGCCTTCAGCAAGCGGCACTGGGTACTGCCCCCAGGGGCCTGCAGGGAGAGTCGGTCAGCCTGCCCTGCTCCCCCGCGCCCCCCAAGTGACCACCCTGCCCCTGCCCTGGGCCTGCAGGGGGAGTCGGTCAGCCTGGCCCCTGCCCCCCCACCCCCAGTGATCACCCTGCCCCCGCCCTGGGCCTGCAGAGAGAGTCGGTCAGCCTGGCCCCCTCCCCCCGACCCTGCCCCTGCCCCCACCCCGGGCCTGCAGGGGGAGTCGGTCAGCCTGCCCTGCTCCCCCGCGCCCCCCAAGTGACCACCCTGCCCCCGCCCCGGGCCTGCAGGGAGAGTCGGTCAGCCTGGCCTGCTCCCCCGCGCCCCCCAAGTGACCACCCTGCCCCTGCCCCGGGCCTGCAGGGAGAGTCGGTCAGCCTGGCCCGCTCCCCCGCGCCCCCCAAGTGACCACCCTGCCCCCGCCCTGGGCCTGCAGGGAGAGTCGGTCAGCCTGCCCTGCTCCCCCGCGCCCCCCAAGTGACCACCCTGCCCCCGCCCTGGGCCTGCAGGGAGAGTCGGTCAGCCTGGCCTGCTCCCCCGCGCCCCCCAAGTGACCACCCTGCCCCTGCCCTGGGCCTGCAGGGGGAGTCGGTCAGCCTGGCCTGCTCCCCCGCGCCCCCCAAGTGACCACCCTGCCCCCGCCCTGGGCCTGCAGGGGGAGTCAGTCAGCCTGGCCTGCTCCCCCGCGCCCACCAAGTGACCACCCTGCCCCCGCCCTGGGCCTGCAGGGGGAGTCGGTCAGCCTGGCACCCCTGCCCCCCACCCTGCCCCCGCCCCGGGCCTGCAGGGAGAGTCGGTCAGCCTGGCCCCTGCCCCCCACCCCCAGTGATCACCCTGCCCCCGCCCTGGGCCTGCAGAGAGAGTCGGTCAGCCTGGCCCCCTCCCCCCGACCCTGCCCCTGCCCCCACCCCGGGCCTGCAGGGGGAGTCGGTCAGCCTGGCCCCCTGCCCCCCACGCTGCCCCTGCCCCTGCCCCCCGCCCCGGGCCTGCAGGGGGAGTCGGTCAGCCTGCCCTGCTCCCCCGCGCCCCCCAAGTGACCCCCTGCCCCTGCCCTGGGCCTGCAGGGGGAGTCGGTCAGCCTGCCCTGCTCCCCCGCGCCCCCCAAGTGACCACCCTGCCCCCGCCCTGGGCCTGCAGAGAGAGTCGGTCAGCCTGGCCCCCTCCCCCCGACCCTGCCCCTGCCCCCACCCCGGGCCTGCAGGGGGAGTCGGTCAGCCTGCCCTGCTCCCCCGCGCCCCCCAAGTGACCACCCTGCCCCCGCCCCGGGCCTGCAGGGAGAGTCGGTCAGCCTGGCCTGCTCCCCCGCGCCCCCCAAGTGACCACCCTGCCCCTGCCCCGGGCCTGCAGGGAGAGTCGGTCAGCCTGGCCCGCTCCCCCGCGCCCCCCAAGTGACCACCCTGCCCCCGCCCTGGGCCTGCAGGGAGAGTCGGTCAGCCTGCCCTGCTCCCCCGCGCCCCCCAAGTGACCACCCTGCCCCCGCCCTGGGCCTGCAGGGAGAGTCGGTCAGCCTGGCCTGCTCCCCCGCGCCCCCCAAGTGACCACCCTGCCCCTGCCCTGGGCCTGCAGGGGGAGTCGGTCAGCCTGGCCTGCTCCCCCGCGCCCCCCAAGTGACCACCCTGCCCCCGCCCTGGGCCTGCAGGGGGAGTCAGTCAGCCTGGCCTGCTCCCCCGCGCCCACCAAGTGACCACCCTGCCCCCGCCCTGGGCCTGCAGGGGGAGTCGGTCAGCCTGGCACCCCTGCCCCCCACCCTGCCCCCGCCCCGGGCCTGCAGGGAGAGTCGGTCAGCCTGGCCCCTGCCCCCCACCCCCAGTGATCACCCTGCCCCCGCCCTGGGCCTGCAGAGAGAGTCGGTCAGCCTGGCCCCCTCCCCCCGACCCTGCCCCTGCCCCCACCCCGGGCCTGCAGGGGGAGTCGGTCAGCCTGGCCCCCTGCCCCCCACGCTGCCCCTGCCCCTGCCCCCCGCCCCGGGCCTGCAGGGGGAGTCGGTCAGCCTGCCCTGCTCCCCCGCGCCCCCCAAGTGACCCCCTGCCCCTGCCCTGGGCCTGCAGGGGGAGTCGGTCAGCCTGCCCTGCTCCCCCGCGCCCCCCAAGTGACCCCCTGCCCCTGCCCTGGGCCTGCAGGGGGAGTCGGTCAGCCTGGCCCCTGCCCCCCACCCCCAGTGATCACCCTGCCCCTGCCCTGGGCCTGCAGAGAGAGTCGGTCAGCCTGGCCCCCTCCCCCCGACCCTGCCCCTGCCCCCACCCCGGGCCTGCAGGGGGAGTCGGTCAGCCTGGCCCCCTGCCCCCCACCCTGCCCCTGCCCCCCACCCCCAGTGATCACCCTGCCCCCGCCCTGGGCCTGCAGAGAGAGTCGGTCAGCCTGGCCCCCTCCCCCCGACCCTGCCCCTGCCCCCATCCCGGGCCTGCAGGGAGAGTCGGTCAGCCTGGCACCCCTGCCCCCCACCCTCAGAATGACCCAGCCTGGGTGTTCCCCTCTCAGTCCCACGGGAATACTTGCTCAGCCTGGCCCTCCACACCCACTACTGACCCAGGGTGGCTGCCCCTTTCCCCCTCAGTTACAGCCCCCCCAAGTACAGCTGGAGCCTGGGAAAGCCAAGGGCCCCAGGGCTGACCCAGAGCCACCTACTCACCCCTGGCGGTCGTGTAGTCACTGTGTAGATAGCCCCCTCCTCGGCCTCCTCCGTCTGGGTCACTGGGGGCTGAGGGAGAGGACGAGTTACCCCAGGTATCACACACCCCCCACTGCCCCACCCAGCTCCCAACTGCAGCCCCAGGGTCTCTGTACAGGGTCCCTGGGGGCTGAGGGAGAGGACAGGTTACCCCAGGTATCGCCCCCCCACCCCAGCTTCCAACCGCAGCCCCAGGGTCACTGTACAGGGTCACTGGGGGCTGAGGGACAGGACAGGTTACCCCAGGTATCGCCCTCCCACCCCAGCTCCCAACCGCAGCCCCAGGGTCTCTGTACACTGTACGGAGTCACCGGGGGGCTGAGGATGGGTTACCCCAGGTATCACCCTCCCCACCTCCAACCGCAGCAGGATCTGCCCCAGATGTCCCCTGCCCAGCACCTGCCCCAACTCACCTTGACAGGCAGGCAGTACCAGCGGGTCCGGGACGGCCCCCCTCCCTCTTGACACCCTGGCTCCAGGCACGCCCCCAGCCGCAGGAAAACCTTCATCACCCCACTTCCCGCAGGCAGAAGGAGCGCTAGGGGGGCATCGGGGTGTAACTGTCCCCACCCCAAGGGGCCTGGGCGGAGGGGTTCACTGGGGCTTGCTCAGCGCTCACTGGGGTGGAGCCTGAGGGAGGGAATCACCCAGCTGGGCCTCCCCCACCCTTGTCAGGCCAGTCCAGGGCTGTGGGGAGCACAGACAGGGCTAGGGGTACAGGGGGGAGGCAGAATGTGATCCAGTGAACCTCTCTAACACCCCAGCCAGGGCAGAGAGCTCCCCCTCCCCCTCAGCAACCCAGAGCCCCCCCTACACGCCTCAGGTCCGTCTGGCCCTGCTCCCCCACACTCCCCGGGTCGGCCCGTCTGGCCCTGCTCCCCCACACTCCCCGGGTCGGCCCGTCTGGCCCTGCTCCCCCACACTCCCCGGGTCGGCCTGTCTGGCCCTGCTCCCCCACACTCCCCGGGTCGGTCCGTCTGGCCCTGCTCCCCCACACTCCCCACTCTCTGGCTCGCTGTCCTAGTTTCTCTCTGTCTCCCCTGCTACTTCCGCCTCCTCTGTCTGCTCCAGCTCCTCCCCTCCCGCCCTGCCCCACAGGCACTTCCCCAAACCTGCCTGTCAAGCCCAGCAGATGTCAGGCCACCCGCCCTGCCCCCAGTGTTTTTGGGCTGGGGTGCCTCCCCTCTGGCACCCACCAGCGCCCAGGGAGCAAGGGAGGGGCAGCTCGGGGCCACGGGGAGTTTGGGACAAGAAGTGAACATGCACCACAGCCCACTGCCCCCACGAACAGTCCCAACACTGACACCCCCAGACAGTGCCCCACACCCACCCAGCTGTAACCGCACTCCAGAGCACACTGCACAACTGCTAGGAAAGCCAAAACAACCACACAAGCTCTGAGCCAGCCACACCTCCACAACCAACATCATGCTGGGACCCCTCAACAACCCCCACAACAGACAGCTCCACAAACCCACACAAGCGACCCAGATGTGACCTGCACCACACACACGCAGCAGCAACACAGCTGCACACAGCATGTACCACCTGAGCAAGGGTGTAACACTATACCAGACAGCTCCACACACACTCACAGCTCTGACTTTGCATACACAACCTGACAACACAGAGCTGCACACGAGGGTGTGACAATCCTCTGTGCCTCACAAAACACATAGCTCCACAAACCCACATGGGTATGACCCTGTCACGGAGCTCCACAGCAACCCCCCAGGCCTGTTCACCACACACACCCACAATGGTGTGACCATAACACAGCTACCTTCTCACACCTGCGTGACCCAGCACCACAAAGAACCTCGCCCCCAAACCGCACATGGCCTCACTGCTGCCACAATGCCAGAGCTAACCATACCACACCCCCAAGAACCCCCACAGTGAACCCCTCTCTGGGGTCCCTCCCTCCGGTGCCCACTACTCACCCCCAGAACCATCCCACCTGTCCCCCTCACCTGTGGCTGTGGGGGCTGAGGGGACCAGCTCCGGTAGGCGCTCAGAGTGACCCCCTGCTCTTCCCCCAGCTCCAGCCGGGTCCCCTCCAGCAGGTGGCGCAGAGAGCGGGGCAGCATGGGGGACACTGCAGAGAGGGGGGCGGCTCAGCCCCACAGGGGAGTCTCTGCTGCCAAGAGAGTGGTGTCAGGTGAGGTCCCCGATTAAGACAGAGAGCAAGGCAGGACACAGCAGGAAAATCAGGGCTGGGGCAGGACCAGGAAATAACCTGGGGGGGGGAGAGCTCGGTCCCCTCCCTCCCTGTGCCTCTCTGCTCCTCACTTCCTGCTGCTACACCCCCACACCCATTGCACCCCCACACTCCCCAACACACTCCCTGCATCCCCATCTCCCCACTTTCTCCTGCTTCTCACCCATTGCAACCCCATGCTCCCCAATGCACTCCCTACACACCCATCTCCCCACTTCCTGCTGCTTCACCCCTCACCCATTGCACCCCCATGCTCCCCAACGCACTCCCTGCACCCCCATCTCCCCACTTCCTGCTGCTTCACCCCTCACCCATTGCACCCCCATGCTCCCCAATGCACTCCCTACACACCCATCTCCCCACTTCCTGCTGCTTCTCCCTAACACCCTTTGCATCCCCATGCTCCCCAGCACACTCCCTGCACCCCCATCTCCCCACTTCCTCCTGCTTCTCACCCATTGCACCCCCATGCTCCCCAGCACACTCCCTGCACCTCATCTCCCCACTTCCTCCTGCTTCTCCCTAACACCCTTTGCATCCCCATGCTCCCCAACACACTCCCTGCACCCCCATCTCCCCACTTCCTCCTGCTTCTCACCCATTGCACCCCCATGCTCACCAACGCACTCCCTGCATCCCCATCTCCCCACTTCCTGCTGCTTCTCACCCATTGCACCCCCATGCTCCCCAATGCACTCCCTACACACCCATCTCCCCACTTCCTCCTGCTTCTCACCCATTGCACCCCCACGCTCCCCAACACACTCCCTGCACCCCCATCTCCCCACTTCCTGCTGCTTCTCCCCTCACCCATTGCACCCCCATGCTCCCCAGCACACTCCCTGCACCCCCATCTCCCCACTTCCTCCTGCTTCTCCCCTCACCCATTGCAAGCCCATGCTCCCCAACGCACTCCCTGCACCCCCCATCTCCCCACTTCCTGCTGCTTCTCCCCTCACCCATTGCACCCCCATGCTCCCCAACGCACTCCCTGCACCCCCATCTCTCCACTTCCTGCTGCTTCACCCCTCACCCATTGCACCCCCATGCTCCCCAACACACTCCCTGCACCCCCATCTCCCCACTTCCTGCTGCTTCTCCCCTCACCCATTGCATCCCACGCTCCCCGGCACACTCCCTGCACCCCTCCTTACACCTCATATTCCACACTGCACCACCTGCTCCCCACTCCCACATTCCGCACTGCACCCCTCCCCCCGGTGCCCCCTTTACGCACTGCCGAACACACCCCCTGCACCTCTCCTCACGCCCCCACCCTCGGTCCCCCCAGTGCACGCCCACCTGGGTGCCAGGCTGGTGGTGACACGTCTCTTCTCCCGTCTGCTCACCCCGGTCCCTGCGGCGCCTGGGGCCAGGCTAGGAGCTTGGGGCGGGGCTGGCCAGAAACTTCGGAGCCGGACCCGTCCTAGGGACAGAGCCCAGGGCCAGGTAGAAAGAAAACCCGGAGGGGAACCCAGAGTGCGAGGGAATGGTGGCAGGAAAGAAAGTGCGGAGGTGGAGCTCGTGAGGGGCATGGGGGCAGGAAAGAAAGCCTGGAACTGGAGTTACGGAAAGGCACGGAATGGGGGCAGGAAGGAAAGCTCAGATCTGGAGCTGGAGCGGGAGGAATGGGGCCAGGAAAGAAAGCCTGGCGCTGGAGCCAGCAGAGAGGCACAAAACATGGAGCCGTATCAACCTGGGAATGGCTCCAGACGCCCAGAGCAGAGCTGGCAGGGAGTCACAAAACATGAGGTGGCGCTTCGGGGCGGATCGGAGCCAGAGATGGACAGCCCATCACCAAGCCTACTGAGATGGAAATCCTGGCGTGGACTTCCCCTGGAAAGCCAAAGCCCAAAGAGGAGGCTGAGGACTCAGGAGAATTAAAGCTCCAGCAGGCCAGATCCCCACAAGAACAGAGGCCCAGAACCCGGGACCAACATGCCATGGTGCTGTGTTCCATGCCTGCACGTTCCCCCTCTCCTGGGCTTCACACCCACGTGGCCAGTTCTCATCTTCCACGCCCCGCAGGCTCCAGGGTGCTCCTTGCCCCAGCAGTGCCGTCCGTATTAGATACGGCCCTTCCCCGGGGAATCCAGATCCATATTTCCTAGCTCTCCAGCCTGTATATTTTCTCCCAACCACACGGTCCTAGCCAACGAACCAGGCTGTATATATACTGCACTCTGCGCGCGCACGCGCACACACCCAGACCGTATACATACTACTCTCTGCGCGCGCGCGCGCACACACACTCTACCACCACCCCCCGGCTGTGTATATACTACTCTCTGCGCACACGCACACCCAGACCCAGGCTGCATATATACTACTCTCTGCCCGCACACACACACAAAACCAGGCTGTGCGTGTGTGTGTATGTATATATGTGTATATATATATATATGTATATATATACACACACACACACACACTACTGTGCACATGCACGCACGTGCGCACGCACACACACGCACACAGTCTGTATATATACTACTCTCTGTGCACGCACACCCACCCACCCCAACCTGTATATATACTACACTGCGCGCATGCATGCACACCCCCCTGGCTGTATATATATACACTACAGTCTGTGCATGCACGCACCCCCCCCCCAGGCTGTATATATACTACACTCTGCGCGAGCGCACACACACACACACAGAGAAGCTGTACATACATACACACACACACACACACACACACACTACACTCTGCACACGTGCACACCCCCCCCCAGGCTGTAGATATACTACACTCTGTGCGCACACACACCCACACACCTCCACCCCCAGGATGTATATATACTACACTTTGCACATGCGTACACGCGCACGCCCCCCCGCAGGCTGTATATATACTACACACTGCGCACGCACACACCCACCAAGCTGTATATATACTATACTATGCATGCACATACGCACACATTCACACACACACACACACCAGGCTGTATATATACTACACTGCATGCGCACGCGTGCACACACACCACATTTGTGTATCTTCTCCCTCCTGTCAGGACCACTGATCTATACAGCCACACCCCATCCAGTTCCGTTTTCTCCTATCCATACAATCCCTCTTCCTCTCAGGATCCGGAGCCCTTTCCAGCTCTCCCTTCTGCAAATTCTCCCCTACCCAGGTTCGTGTTTCCGAGCTCTCCAGTCCATATTTTCCCTCCTCCACTGGGTTTGGGGGAATCTCTGGACTCTTCTTCTCCCTCCCCAGAGGGGAGGAAGCCAAACAATAGGGCCGTCTTCCTGTGCCCTCTGGGCAGGAAGCCACACCTTCCACACGCCCCCACTGTCCTCTCCAGGGCCAACTGGGGTTTGATCCCAGGGTGGGCAGAACTAGGACTGCTGGGGAGGGGGGGTGGAATAGCTCAATGGTTTGAGCACTGGACTGCTAAATGCAGGGTTGGCAAGTTTGCTCCTTCAGGAGGCCATTCAGGGATCTGGAGCAAATAGATGGCAATAGGCCTCCTGAGGAAGACAAGGGACTGGATCTGATGACCTCTGAAGGTCCCTTCCAACTCCATGAAAGAGATATATCTCCTTATTGTAAGAGCAGAGAAAGAAAAGCCAGAACATTCAGGCCCCCCAACACAAGGGGGATACAGGAACAACCCCAGGTAATGAGGATGGAGGGAGGGGCCTTGTCTCCTTGAGCTGTGAGACTCCTGGCCACAGCATGATGACCCCAGGAAAGTCTGCCCAGTGTCTGACCCACCCCCACTGGCCTGGGTTAGGAGGGTCAAAGGGCAGGGAGGATTCCTGCTGAGGCAGAAGGTGGGGACAGTGGGCCCAGTTTGGGTTGGTGGCTCTCGGGTGGTGAGAGATGACAACTCCCAGGCAGGAGATTAGGGTATCACACAAGTTTTATTTCTGGGGCTGAAGCTCCCACACCACAATGCAGAGCATCAGCAGCCCCCCCACCATACACAGAACAGGACACTTGCCTAGCCCTGGGGGGAGGCAGGTAGGGTGCCCAGGGAGGGAGCCCACAGCAGGGGAAAGGGCACCACAGATAGAGCTGGCTAAGAGTGGGTGCGCAGGGACCCCAGAAGTGGGAAAAGGAGGCAAACAGTTGGGTGATGGGGGGCACAGGCCTGGGAGAAGTGGGAAGGATCTCAGCAGTGGGAGGGTGGGAGGGAAAGGTCCAGGAAGTGAGTGCTGCAGGAAAACAGACCAAGAGGGAGTAAGGGGGCAGCAGGGGAGGTGGGTGCTATGAGGAGAGCAGCCGTGGAGGCAGACACAGGGTGGGACAGGGTTAGGGTCAAATCCCGGCAGCGCTGGTGGTGCAGGAAAGGCATGCTGGAGAGCATAACCCTTCACTGCCCATTCAGCCCCACAACTCTGGTTCCTGTCCCAGGGATCACAGTCTTCTCTGGAGAGTCACAGATCAGGCCCCAAAACTTCTCAGCTTCCCAGGGCACATCTCACTCAGCTTTCTGTGTGGAGAAGAGTGTCAGGTAGGAATTGTACCAGGAACTCTGAGGGGGGATTGCAGGGAGGGGTAGGTGCTGCACCAGGTGTGACTGAGTACCCATTTACTGCAGCCCCAGTCTCTCCCAGCAGGGGGCGCTGTGCTCGGTGAGCGCCCATTTACTGCAGCCCCAGTCTCTCCCAGCAGGGGGCGCTGTGCTCGGTGAGCTCCCATTTACTGCAGCCCCACTCTCTCCCAACAGGAGGCGCTGTGCTCGGTGAGCTCCCATTTACTGCAGCCCCACTCTCTCCCAACAGGAGGCGCTGTGCTCGGTGAGCTCCCATTTACTGCAGCCCCACTCTCTCCCAACAGGAGGCGCTGTGCTCGGTGAGCTCCCATTTACTGCAGCCCCAGTCTCTCCCAGCAGGGGGCGCTGTGCTGGGTGAGCGCCCAGTTACTGCAGCCCCAGTCTCTCCCAGCAGGAGGCGCTGTGCTCGGTGAGCTCCCATTTACTGCAGCCCCAGCCTCTCCCAGCAGGAGGCGCTGTGCTCGGTGAGCTCCCATTTACTGCAGCCCCAGTCTCTCCCAGCAGGGGGCGCTGTGCTCGGTGAGCTCCCATTTACTGCAGCCCCAGTCTCTCCCAGCAGGGGGCGCTGTGCTCGGTGAGCTCCCATTTACTGCAGCCCCACTCTCTCCCAACAGGAGGCGCTGTGCTCGGTGAGCTCCCATTTACTGCAGCCCCACTCTCTCCCAGCAGGGGGCGCTGTGCTGGGCGAGCTCCCATTTACTGCAGCCCCAGTCTCTCCCAGCAGGGGGCGCTGTGCTCGGTGAGCGCCCATTTACTGCAGCCCCAGTCTCTCCCAGCAGGGGCGCTGTGCTGGGTGAGCGCCCAGTTACTGCAGCCCCAGTCTCTCCCAGCAGGGGGCGCTGTGCTGGGTGAGCGCCCATTTACTGCAGCCCCAGTCTCTCCCAGCAGGGGGCGCTGTGCTGGGTGAGCGCCCATTTACTGCAGCCCCAGTCTCTCCCAGCAGGGGGCGCTGTGCTCGGTGAGCGCCCATTTACTGCAGCCCCAGTCTCTCCCAGCAGGGGGCGCTGTGCTGGGCGAGCGCCCATTTACTGCAGCCCCAGTCTCTCCCAGCAGGGGGCGCTGTGCTGGGCGAGCTCCCATTTACTGCAGCCCCAGTCTCTCCCAGCAGGAGGCGCTGTGCTCGGTGAGCGCCCATTTACTGCAGCCCCAGTCTCTCCCAGCAGGGGGCGCTGTGCTCGGTGAGCTCCCATTTACTGCAGCCCCAGTCTCTCCCAGCAGGGGGCGCTGTGCTGGGCGAGCTCCCATTTACTGCAGCCCCAGTCTCTCCCAGCAGGGGGCGCTGTGCTGGGTGAGCCCACATCTACTGCAGCCCCAGTCTCTCCCAGCAGGGGGCGCTGTGCTGGGTGAGCCCACATCTACTCCAGCCCCAGTCTCTCCCAGCAGGGGGCGCTGTGCTCGGTGAGCGCCCATTTACTGCAGCCCCACTCTCTCCCAGCAGGAGGCGCTGTGCTCGGTGAGCTCCCATTTACTGCAGCCCCAGTCTCTCCCAGCAGGAGGCGCTGTGCTCGGTGAGCGCCCATTTACTGCAGCCCCAGTCTCTCCCAGCAGGGGGCGCTGTGCTCGGTGAGCTCCCATTTACTGCAGCCCCAGTCTCTCCCAGCAGGGGGCGCTGTGCTGGGCGAGCTCCCATTTACTGCAGCCCCAGTCTCTCCCAGCAGGAGGCGCTGTGCTGGGCGAGCTCCCATTTACTGCAGCCCCAGTCTCTCCCAGCAGGGGGCGCTGTGCTGGGCGAGCTCCCATTTACTGCAGCCCCAGTCTCTCCCAGCAGGGGGCGCTGTGCTGGGTGAGCCCACATCTACTCCAGCCCCAGTCTCTCCCAGCAGGAGGCGCTGTGCTGGGCGAGCTCCCATTTACTCCAGCCCCACTCTCTCCCAGCAGGAGGCGCTGTGCTCGGTGAGCTCCCATTTACTGCAGCCCCAGTCTCTCCCAGCAAGAGGCGCTGTGCTCGGTGAGCGCCCATTTACTGCAGTCCCAGTCTCTCCCAGCAGGGGGCGCTGTGCTGGGCGAGCTCCCATTTACTGCAGCCCCAGTCTCTCCCAGCAGGGGGCGCTGTGCTCGGTGAGCTCCCATTTACTGCAGCCCCAGTCTCTCCCAGCAAGAGGCGCTGTGCTCGGTGAGCGCCCATTTACTGCAGCCCCAGTCTCTCCCAGCAGGGGGCGCTGTGCTGGGTGAGCCCACATCTACTGCAGCCCCAGTCTCTCCCAGCAGGGGGCGCTGTGCTGGGCGAGCTCCCATTTACTGCAGCCCCAGTCTCTCCCAGCAGGGGGCGCTGTGCTGGGTGAGCCCACATCTACTGCAGCCCCAGTCTCTCCCAGCAGGAGGCGCTGTGCTGGGCGAGCCCACATCTACTCCAGCCCCAGTCTCTCCCAGCAGGGGGCGCTGTGCTGGGCGAGCTCCCATTTACTGCAGCCCCAGTCTCTCCCAGCAGGGGGCGCTGTGCTGGGCGAGCTCCCATTTACTGCAGCCCCAGTCTCTCCCAGCAGGGGGCGCTGTGCCAGCTGGTGGGACAAGGGGGTAATTACCTTGGTTTTCTCATTGGCACCAGAGGGACAGACTGAAAAGGAAGCGAGACAGAGGCATGAGTGGGCACGGCAGGCAGGAATGCAGATGGCATTTAGCCCTGTCCATGAGGTTAGGGGGTGTAGGCAGTGAGGGGAGCAGGGCCTGTGCAGGTCTGGTGGTGAGTGGGGGGAGATGAAGGAAGGTGTGAGCTAGCTGGGGGGTTCCTGGGGGTTGTGGTGGACATAGGGAGGTTGCTGCAGAGAAGGCTCGATGACGGGGGTACAGTGGCATGAGGGCTCAGGTCTGCATGGGAGGCAGAGCAGCATTGACCCTTCTATCAGAGGGGTGGGATGTATATGGGGGATGAAGAGGGCAGGGCTAGCACAGGGCACACTCTTGTTTCCGGAGGGGCAGGGTGTGTGTGTGGGGCAGTGGGGAAGTGGTCACATGGGGGGTGTACAAGGGATAGCAGAGGAGGGGCACCATGGGGGCACACACCCTTATTTCCAAGGGTGGGGGGGGTGGAGTGTGTAGAAGGGTGGCAGGGAAGGGGCAACACAGGGTGCATGCAGCACAGCCACAGAGGGGCAATGCAGGGGGCACATCTCGTTTCTGAGTAGGTCGGGGTGGGATGTATGGGAGATGGTGGGGGAGAGGCGACTGGCGGGGGACACACACCCTTGTTTCCGAGGAGGCGGAAGAGCCCATAGAGCAGGAACGCAGCCAGGAACATCCCAATGGCATCCTCCAGAGAAGGGCCAGTGGCACCTGGAGCAAGGGAGGCGTGTAAGACTGAGACACCCGCTGCCCCATCATCCCCTAGCACCCCTCCCACACCAGACCCCTGCATTACCCCTCCTCCTCGCCCTCCCTCCGCTTTTCCCCCTGCCCTGTCTCCCCTCCATCCCCCCACTTCATTCCCACCCCACCCCACCCCCCCGAGCTCGCATCCCTGCACTGCATTCCCACCTGCCACGTGGAGCTGGACACTCTTTCGGACAGGCGTGGCCAGGGCCACGTGGGTCACATGGCAGCTGTAGGCGGCTCCGTGGTCACCGGGCTGGACGGGTGCCAGGCGGGCAAAGCTGCTCAGGCTATAGGTGCCATCAGGGCCACGCCGGTGCCCTGACTCCCAGGTCTCAGTCACATACTCCAGGAGGGCATCACGCGCCCCGTCTGGGCCCCGGCGCAGCCAGCTCACTGCCGCATCCAACGGGAAATAGCCAGAGATCTCACAGGCCAGCTCAGCCGGCGACCCGGGGCTCACCAACAGGGGGTCAGGGTGCAGCATCACCACCGGGGGCTCTGGGGGGAAAGCGTTTTAGAGAATGGGCCCTACGGGACTGTACAAACCAGCCTAGCACCCCTCCTCTCCTGGGAGGCACAGGCAGGGGATCGGCATGCAACGTCACCACCGGGGGCTCTGGGGACAGAGCAGGTTGGATACTGGAACTATACAAGCCTGCGCAGACCACACCAGCCTCTCTCCTCCCGTGGGTCAGAGGGTTGGGATGCAGGGTCATCCGTGTGGGGGATCAGAGGGCCACGTGAGTTACCTCAGGGGGAGAGAGGCTGGAGTAGGATGTATGGGGTACTGCAGGAGGCAGGAGGGATTAACACTCAGTCCCACACAGCCCTGTATAGCCCAGCTCAGCATCCCCAAAATCAGAATTCTAGTGGGTCTCAGGACTCCTCCAAATCAGGCAGTAAGTCCTGGGGTTCATAGCCCAGGCCCAGGCCCAGCCCCCGCCCAGAATGAGTCGTGTAATTAGCCTGGGGGAGAGGGGAAGAGACCAGTGGGGCACAGAGCATCTCATAGCCCTGTGTCCCAGACTGGGAGCAGAGGCGGGTGCTCAGGGCCCCCCAGACTCACCCATGACTCGCAGCTCCAGGGCCTGCTGGGCGTGGAGATGGGGCAGGTAGATGGTGCAGATGTAGGTGCCTTCATGCTGCACTCCAACCTGGTGCAGCCGCAGGGAGACGTTGGTATCTGCACCCGCCCTGCCCTGCTCCAGGAATAGCTGTGCCCCCTCCTCGGCCACGTGGGCCCGGCCTGACGTGCCATCGTAGGCCAGCACCACGCGCCCAGCACCCCGGTACTGGTAGCGCCACTCCACTGAGAAGGGGCCGGGTGGTGCTGTGAACCCGCAGTCCAGCAGCACATCACGGCCCAGGCGAGAGCTCAGGTGCGGGGTGTGGGAGAACACAGACAGCACGGCTGGGGAGAGAGACGGGGGGGGGGGTCATGGCTGAGAGCTACAGGGACAGTGCCCCGGGGGGGGGGGGGATAGTGTTGTGAGCGCCATGGGAGCAGTGCCACCGGGAGGACATAGATAATGCTGCAGGGGAGGGCTGTGAGCGCCGTGGGGCAGTGCCATGGTGGGGAATCTCTGAGCGCCATGGGGCCGTGCCATGGGGGGGGGGGATCTGTGAGCGCCATGGGGCAGTGGTATGGGGGGGATCTGTGAGCGCCATGGGGCAGTGCCATTGGGGGGGGATCTGTGAGCGCCATGGGGCAGTGGTATGGGGGGATCTGTGAGCACCATGGGGGAGTGCCATGGGGGGGAATCCCTGAGCGCCATGGGGCAGTGGTATGGGGGGGATCTGTGAGCGCCATGGGGCAGTGCCATTGGGGGGGGATCTGTGAGCGCCATGGGGCAGTGCCATGGTGGGGGGAAATCTGTGAGCGCCATGGGGCAGTGCCATGGGGGGGGGAATCTGTGAGCGCCATGGGGCAGTGCCATGGGGGGGGAATCTGTGAGCGCCATGGGGGAGTGCCATGGGGGGGGGAAATCTGTGAGCGCCATGGGGGAGTGCCATGGGGGGGAATCTCTGAGCGCCATGGGGCAGTGGTATGGGGGGGATCTGTGAGCGCCATGGGGCAGTGCCATTGGGGGGGGATCTGTGAGCGCCATGGGGCAGTGCCATGGGGGGGGGGGAAATCTGTGAGCGCCATGGGGCAGTGCCATGGGGGGGGGAAATCTGTGAGCGCCATGGGGCAGTGAAATCTGTGAGTGCCATGGGGCAGTGCCTTGGGAGGTGGTGCTGTGAGCACCACATCGACAGTGCCCTGCAGGAGTAGCGCTGTAAACACCGTGGCAGGGCTCTGAGGGGAGACGGGTCCCCACAGCAGGGTTGTGAGGGGAAGCTGCTCCCATGGATCCCCCAATTACCTGTTGCCATAGTGACTGCTGGTTGCTGGGACACGGCCTCCTTGTCAGCCTTGAGGACAGTGCTGGTGCCATAGCCCTGGGCCGGGGCCTGGATGCTGCTGATGAACCAGGGGCCTCCAAGGCCCAGGGGGCTGCGGTGCTCAGGGGTGAGGCCGGCTGCCCAGGGCACGTGGGCCTCCTGCGGCACGTAGGCATTGATCTCGCAGGATGGCAGCTCCCCCTTCTTGGGGCCCCCCTCTGCTGGAAGGGGGATGCGGTGCAGGGCCCCTGCAGGATCTAGGGGTAGAGAGACACATGGACACCCCAGTGCCCACCCTGTACATGCCCAGACGTGTACATGGCCTCCCTGGACCCCAGGAGATGGACCAGCCAAGGCAGTGGGGGGTGCACTTGGGAACAATGGGGAAGGAAGGGCGGGGAGATACTAGTAGTGGGTCAGGGGTAACACTGGCAGATGGGATGTAGGAATAGCTAGGGGGTATGGCCCCCAGGGCGGGGGAGTGGCCCAGGGCGGGGGAGTGGCATGCAGATAGGATGTAGGAATAGCCTGGGGGGGGGGGGCCAGGAGCAGACAACGGGGAGAGCTGGCTCCAGAGGTGCAGGGTGAGGGAGCACGGAGGGGCATGGGGTGTGGATGGGATGTAGGAACAGCCCTGGGGGGCAGGAGCAGACAATGGGGGGGCTGGCTCCAGAGGCGCAGGGTGTGGACATACCTGTGATATCGAAGACCATGCCTGGCTCCAGGTCATGGGGCACCTTGTGCTCCATCTCAGGGTGCCCCACTCTTGTCGCCCGCAACAGCAGTAGCGCCTGGCGCTGGGTCACGGAACTGGGCATCACCCCCACACCCCTCCCGGCCTCCTCCACGAACCAGCAGCTCAGCTGAGAGTGCCCTGCGGCAGCCAGGCACACAGCCAACCCTGGAGTCCAGGGGTGGGGGTTAGGGGGGTCGGGAGATAGCGGGGGTCACGCAGAACTGGGGGGTGGCCCTGCCGCAGCCAGGCACACAGCCAACCCTTGCGTCCGGGGAGGGTGGGTGAGTGGGGCTCCCTGAGATCCTCGAGACACACCTCTCCCCAAAGATGCCCCTTACCCCCCGCCACCAATAACCAGCACACGCCTCCCCGTCCCTCCCGCGCCCCGCCTGCCCTGCACCGCGCGGGGTCCCAGCCCCCCAGGGCCACAAGTCAGCTGCGGGTCCGAGGCCAGCCCCGGCCAAGAGCCGCGCCGCGGGGCGGGGGCCTTGGGATGCCCTGCGGCCCGACGGGCAGAGCCGGGGGCGGAGGACAGGCGGACAGCCCTGGGGGCGCGCCGCGGCCCCCCACTCACCGGGCAGGAGCAGGGCCAGGGCCGGCAGGGGGGCGAGCAGGGCCATGGCGCGGGGCGAGCTGGGGCTGGAAATACCCGCGCGGCTTTCGCTTTCGCTTTCGCTGGGCAGACATCCCCGCCCCCCGCTAGAGCCCCGCCCCTGCCCCCCCCATGCAGCCCCCCGCTAGAGCCCCGCCCCTGCTCCCCATGCAGCCCCCCACCGCATGCAGCCCGTCTGCACCTCGCGCCCAGACTCGTGCCGCCCCCTGCCTTCGGCTCCCTCGGTCCTGCTCCTCCCCTGCACCCCCCAGCACCCTGACCCCTCCTCCCGCAGGACGCTGAGCCAGCCTCTCAGCTGGGCCCCTGCCTCCTCCTCCTCCAGCCCCTGTGCTCCATGGCCCCCAGCTGGATCCCAGTCTCTGCTGTGCCTGGGCAGAGCCCATGGGGGTCAGGGCTGCCATGGACCCTAGCAGGCACCAGCTTCCACCCCCCAGCCCAGCTGGAGGGCCACACCCAGAATTCACACTTCAGCCACAGGTGGCCCAGGCCAGTAGCTTTATTGGGCACGGGTGAGAAGAGCAGGCTGCGTGCTGACAGCCAGAGATCAGGTACTGCAGTAGTTCCCTGCCGGAGGCTGCCCTACCCCTAGGTAGGGGTGCAGGGACAGAGGGGCTCACTCTGGGGTGCAGCCCAGGCCCCCCTGTGCCAGGCGCCAGACCTCATTGTGACGGTCAAACAGCTTCATAGGGCTGCAGAGAGACAGGAACGTTAAAATAGTGCAGGCCCTGGGGTGCCTCCAGAACCCCTCAGTAACCTTCCTGACCGTAACCCATCCCCACTATCTGCCAGACCCCTCACCCTAACCCACTCCAATACCCTCACCTGCCTCCACTAACACCCTCACCCCCCCTCAGAACCTCAAGCCATCCTGCCCCCCAGCCCGCTAAAACCCTCACCCTAACCTACCCCCCACTAATCCCCTGACCCATAACACCCCCACTATCCCCTTAGAACCCTTTACCCCACCTGCCCCCCACTAGCTCCCCCATTAACATCCCTGGCTCCCAGGGTAACAGGTAAACCTGCCCCCATTCATTCCCCAACCCATAATGCCCCCCCATTAACCCCTCCAGGCCCCCTCACCCTAACGCACCCTCAATACCCTCACCTGCCCCCACTAGCCCCCAGAACCTCAACGCAACCTTCCCCCCACAAAACCCTCACCCTAACCTACTCCCCACTAATCCCCTGACCCACAACCCACCCTCACTAGCCCCCAGAACTCTTCACCCTACCTCACTCCCCCAACCCCTCACTCTACCAGCACCCATGGGGCCCCCAAGCCCCAAACCCAACCTGCTCCCCGCTAGCTCCCCCTCAACCTCTTGCATTGGGGAATCCCACCCCCCATTAACATCCCTGGTTCCCAAGATAACAGGGAAACCTGCCCCCGCTAATTACTCCAGTTCTTTGGGTCACATGGGAACCCAAACCCAAGTAACAGCCCCAGCTAGGTGGGACACAGGGAAACCAGACCTCCACTAATCCCTCACAGGTTCCGGGGTCTGCCCCTTCCTAGTGACACCCCCCATGGTGGGCCAGGTAAATGTCTCCCCTGTGATCCCTGCCTTGGTGGGGACAGGCAAAGTGGTACCCAGTCACTGGTGTAACAAACAGATAAGTCCCCCACTGAGCCCTTTCCACGAGATCCTGATGCTGGTGATAAACCCACTGCCCCACAGCACCCAGTGGCTACCCCTTAGCCCGCTCCTGGCAGGGCTGGCACACCCACCCAGCCCCGTGTTCTCACATGAACACCACACCTCTGACACACCCCAACACACACCTCTAGTGACAAGTAATAGACTGCACCCCACTCTGACACCCCTCCCAGCCAGCTGCAGCCTTACCCTGTAACCCCAGCCCCACCACCCCACCCCCTGGGTGTGACATCCTTCCCAGGAGTCTGAGCCCCCGACTGGCTGCCTGCCCCAATGGCCCACCTTCTGGGGCAGAGCAGCCACTCATAGTCACTGCCAAGAAAGCCCTCCCCACCCCCCAGCCTCAGTCACAGGATGGAAGGGGCAGGAGGGACCTAAAGACCTTGCAATGTCCCCTTACCCCTTTGAGCAATGGCTCAGTCTGCTCCCCCCATAATTCCTGTTACCGGTCTGCTGCCCCCAGTGCCTGACGCCAACCTCTAGGGGCGCGACAGGTGCCTACATCTGACAGAGCCCCACACAGTGTGACTGTCCCGGAACAGCTGCTCACCCCGCCTCTGTCACAATGGCCCCAAGCCTAGCTCTGCTGTGCACCCAGCACCCAGGGAGGCAGCCGATGAGTCCCACCAGCCCTAGGGGCTGGAACTGGGGTGCTGGGGGTGCAGGCCAAAGGGATTCCCGCCCTTGAGTTCAATTTGGTTCACCAGCGCCGTGCTCCCACTCTGTACACTGCCACGGCCCCCCCGCAGCCTCACCTGTTGTAGCCAGCCGAGTAGTGCCAGGAGCGGTCGAAGGGCCGGGCGTCCCGTCCCAAGGAGGCATCAAGGGCCTGGATGTGGGTCCTTCGACCGGCATCTGTGAGCCACCCCCCAAAGGACCGGACATAGACAGGCAGCATGGGGAACTGCTGAAGGTAAACCTGCACCAGACACAGAGAGGGTGACACCCCCAGCCAGGTCAGTCAGGGAGCTGGGAAGTGGGGCAGCCCCCAGCCAGGTTGCACAGGGAGCTGGGTGCTGCCCCCAGCCAGACTGAGCTGGGTAACACTTATGGTGGGGTTGGGGGTGGAGGGACAGAGAGGGGGTCACTCATGACAGGCTCTGTGGGGTCACAGAGTGAGTTTGGTGGGGCGCAGCTGTGGGGGTGGGGTCGCAGATTTGGAGGGAGCATTGTAGGAGAGCACTCCGGGTTTGCGGGGGGAATCGCTCCCTGCAGGCTCCGTGAGGAGCAGTGAGGGAGTCAGTGGGTCACTCACAGTTGGCTCCGTGGGCAGCGGGGGGTTGCCCTGCCATGCTGCTGGCAGCAGGAAAGAGACAGGGTACTCCTGAGTCTCCCCAGCAGCCTCGTCGACCCGGGTCAGGACTGGTGCTGTCATCGGGATTTTCACACCTAGCGGGGCGGGGGTTTGTCATGTTTGCTCAGAATCCATAGTCCCCCTCTCCCAAGTCACCCCAATCAGTAGCCACCCCCCCACAGTGGACTTCAGTGGGGCTCTCAGGTGGTTATGGGCTCTCTGCGGCTGGATCATGGAGCATGCGGAGGGCTCTTGGGGTCACAAAGAGGGGCTGTAGGGACTCGCGGGAGAAGGCGGTGGAGCTCAGGGGACCTGTGCGGGCTTTGCGGTCAGTGGTGCATGTGGGTGGGGGAGGGGTGTGGCCCTAGAATCACAGGGCTGGAGGAGACCTCAAGAGCTCATCAGGTCCAACCTGTTGAAAGTAGGACAAATCCCAACTAAATTATTCCAAGTCGGGACTTAAAACTCCCTGGGGATGGAGATTCCACCAGCTGCCTGGGTAACGCCCGCCAGTGCTTCACCCCTCTGCCAGGGAAACAGCGTTTCCACACCCAGCCTTACACTCAACCTCCAGCATCACAACTTTTGATCTTTGCTCCTTGTCCTGCCACCCTCACCACTGACCACAGCCTCTCCCCATGCTCTCTGCCCTCCCCCTTTAGGCTTTTGAAGGCTACTCTCAAACCCCTCTCACTCTTTTGTACTGCAAATTTGAGTCCAAACCCCTCAGCCTCTCCTGGTAAGTCCCATGCTCCAGCCCCCAAATCATTTTGTTGCCCTCTGCTAGATTCCCTCCAGTGCATCCACGCCTTTTCTGTAACCACCACCCCAGAGTTGGATGCAGTTTTCCAGATGTGGCCTCACCAGCGTGGATGCCATCTCTTCCTAGCAATCCCAGGTCAGGGAGCTGTGGCCTCCTGGGCTGGGTCTGAGGCTGGGAGCAGAGGGGCCCCGGGGGGCAGGTGTGAGAGGGTGTAGGAGCTTTTGGGGTGATTGGGGGGCTAGAAGTGGGAGAATCCCCTAGAGGGAGTCTGACCCTGGGAGTGGAACGGCTGTAGGGGAGGGACCCCAAGAGAGTCTGAGGCCAAGAGGAGGGGGCTGCAGAGGAGGGACTCTGGTGGTCACCTTACCCAGCTGGTTACGGCCCTGGATGTAGCGGAAGAGGCGCCAGAAGCCGGTGACCTTGGCAGCTGTGTATGTGCTGTTCACGCAGGTGCTGACCCACACTGAGGGGGGGTAAAGCCGGGCCTGGGGGAGCAGGAGTATAGGGTGAGTTCCTTCCCAGGCTCCCTGCCCCTCCCCCACCTGCAGGGGCTGGCTGCATGGAGGGATCCAGTCCAGCCCCAGGGGAGCCGTCGGGGGGTATTTTAGCAGGCTGTACCCCTCCCCCAGCTGCAGGGGGCTGGCTGTAGGGGGGGGCTCCAGTCCAGCCCCAGGGGACCTGACTGTCAAGGGGTATTTCAGCAGGCTGTACCCCTCCCCCAGCTGCAGGGGGGTATCCAGTCCAGCCCCAGGGGAGCCATCGGGGCGGGTATTTTAGCAGGCTGTACCTCTCCCCCAGCTGCAGGGGGGTATCCAGTCCAGCCCCAGGGGAGCCATCGGGGGGGGTATTTTAGCAGGCTGTACCTCTCCCCCAGCTGCAGGGGGGGATCCAGTCCAGCCCCAGGGGAGCCATCGGGGGGGCGGTATTTTAGCAGGCTATACCCCTCCCCCAGCTGCAGGGGGCTGGCTACATGGGGGGGGGATCCAGTCCAGCCTCAGCGGGTATTTTAGCAGGCTGTGCCTCACCTCATAGTCAGAGCTCTTACAGATGAGATCAAAGGTGAAACACTCAGTGGCTTCGCTGCAGAATTCAGGCTTCTCCCTGCAGAACTCAACAGTCAGGGTGCATGGCTCCAGGACTTGCCCCAACACCCTTGGGCCCCAGGGGCCACCTGGCCCCTGCACTGCTGCCCCAGGGGCTCTGCTCAGGGATCAAACTATGCCCTGAACACTGCTCTTTGGGGATGTTCCCTCCCACACCACCTGCAGCATGGGGAAAGCCCCTGCTCACCTCTCTCCCCAGGCCCCCCACACTAGGACCAGGACCAGGACCGGAGCCATTGGCTGCAGCATCCTGAGAGGCATCATGGCAGAAGCTGCAGGAAGAGATTCAGGCTGGTGATCATTGCCCCCCGGGACCCCACCATCGCTGCCAAGGCCAGAGAGCTAGGAGTGCTCCCACAATCTGCCCAGCCTGTAGATCCCTGCACTAGCCAGCCTCCAGCAGCCCCAGCCCAGTGGGATCAGCTCCAAGGAGACCTCAAATCCCAACCCCACCAGTGTCCAGCACTCCCAGCCCAGTGAGATCAGCTCCGAGGAGCCCCCAAATCCCAACCCACCAGCCTCCAGCACTCCCAGCCCAGTGAGATCAGCTCTGAGGAGCCCCCAAATCCCCAACCCCACCAGCCTCCAGCACTCCCAGCCCAGTGAGACCAACTTCAAGGAGCCCCCAAATCTTGACACTCCAATCTCCAACCTCTTCTCTCCAGTCTCTGCTCCACGCCCCTGCAGACTTACTGGAGTAGGGCATTGGGTGTGACCCAGCTCTTCCCAAGCATTTGGACACAAGGCAGCTATGGAGCCGCTTTTATCCGCAATTCCCACCCTGAGGGGAGTGGGGTGGGGCGGCGGGGGGTTACATAACACCAGGCCCAGCCCCTTCTGGGCTGTGAGTCAGGCATGTGCTTGGGTTTGTATAATGGGGCAGGGTGAGCGTGATATAACCATCAACGGGGACAGGCAGGAACCTCAAACCAGCCACTGGGCTGTGGAAGGCTGGGCACAGCGCCCCAGCCTGGCATGGGGCATACTGTACTGCAAGGGATCCTGACTGTTCCCCATTTCCCAGCTGGGCATTAGGGAAATCCTCATGCCATTTCAGGGGAGCTTTGCTGAGGGTGAGCCCCACAGACCTTCCTGCCCCTTATTGGTGGGGAGGAGCATGCCCTGAATGCCTTCTTGCCCCTTGTCATGGGGGAGGGGAATGCAGCAGCACCCACAGGGCTCCCTGTCCCTTACTGGGTGGCACTGACATGCACTGAGTAGCGGGAGCCAAGCATCAAACAGACCAATAAATATTTATAGAGACATTAAAAAACAATAGAATCAAGTTACAAAAGAATGAGACAAGAGGGAACAGGGAGCCGCACTCTGAGCAGAGGCAGAAGTACCACACTCAGCTCCTCTCTGTGCCAGGAGGTGGGAATGTCACCCCCCGAGCTGCAACAGGGAAAACAGGCAAAGCTGCAAAGGGTGGGGGGGAGGAATTACTTCAGAAACTACAACAGGAGAGAACACACCCCCCACCCCACCTCCAAACTGAGAGAAAACCCCAGCTGTCTTGGCTCCCAGCCCCTCTGCTCTAACCTACTAACCCCCCACCCCCGCAAGCTGGGGAGAGAACCCAGGTGTCCCAAGACCCAACCCAGTGACTTCCCAACTACCCCAGTGCTCGGGGTGGGGGCAGAGGGGGCAGTTAAAGGGATCCTCGTGCCCCTGCTCTGTTTATCATGGGGGGATTAACACAACACACAAGAACAGCAGGTGCTCCCACCGCAGAAGCCAGCCTGCCCTCTAGACTGTCTGGCAGTGGGGCCGGGGAGCATTCACCTCCTGCCCTGGGTGGGGAGGGCGATGTCGTACCTACACTCAGTTTAGCTCTGTGCTTAGGGGGTGCAGGAGGGTTTTGTAGCAGGGAAGGTGGGAGAACCAGCCCTGGAGGGGTGTCATCCAGGGGACATTGTCCCCAGCGATGGGAGAGCTGGAGGAAAGGGAGCAGGGCATGCCGTCCTGAGAGCAGCTGGCTGGACTCCTTCGGTGCCAGGGCTAGTTCACGGATCTCTCAGCTGCCTGGCCTATGAGAACACGGCCCCCTTGGGCAGCTGCTCCCAGGCTCTCTGGGCCAAAGGGCCCTCACCTCACAGCTGCTCCCAGGCAGGGACTACGTCACCCTTGGCTGTCTCGGACTGAGCTCCATGAGCCACTACAAAGCCTCCTCCGGTGCTCTCTCACCCACTTCCAAAACACCAGCTGCAAGCCGAGCCCCGAACCCAGACGACCCAGGGCCAGGTAGAGCCACCTCCTGCCTGCAACTGTCGTGTTTGGACAGCCACGGACCACACCAAGCCTGGCTCCATGGAGGACGGGCAGGCTGGTGTTAGGGGAGACTGGAGGATATTCCACCCACAGGAGGGGACAGAGCAGGTGGGCTGCCAGTTGTTACACACACAAGAAAACCAAAGTGAATCACAGATGGTCAGTCAGACGGACAGCGACAGGACAGACTCTCTGACCCACAGATTGGCCAGCTACAGACAGCACAGAGGGGCCGTGCCCCACAAATACACCCACCCCCTGCAGTTTCTTTAGTTCGTCGTAGGCAAGGGAAATGCCGCCCCCTCCCCAGCAAGGAGGGGGGTTAGTGTTGAGTTTCTCAGAGACCACGGAGTCTGGGTCTGCCCCAGGGTTTGCAGCTAGGGACCCAGGCGGCCACAGGTCCAGGAATCCAGCCTCCTCCTAGCACCAGAATTCACAGTCTAGGAGCCTGAGACACTTCGGTCTGTACAATCATCGCTGCTCCCCGTCTCACCTCATCCCAAGCCGGTCCCAGCCCTCTCCTTGCCCCACAGTATCATGGGAAGAAACGGCCACTGTGGGCGGGGACCCAGTCACGGGCAAGTCCAAGCGCCTGGGGTGGCGCCTGACCCAGCAGCAGAAGGGGATGTCCACAGGCAGCGCAGGCTGGTCACCGCCTGCTCCCCCCCACTTCACATCTTCGCTCCGCTGCCCCCGCCAAAGCCCAGTTCGCTGCGTGGAGACCTTCCTGTGGCTGGGCTCTCCCGGAGCGCCGCCCAGTCACCCTCCCCACCCCCGCCAGCAGCACTGTGCTCCTTCTTGGGAGTGCTGCCGGGGGCGGCGAGGCGGTGGCGCCGCTCGCAATGCCCCTTGTGGCGCATGAAGCTGTCTCGCCACATGAACTTCTTGGCGCAGACGTCGCACTCGTACGGCTTGAGGCCAGTGTGCGTCTTCATGTGCTCCGTCAGATGGTGCTTCATCTTGAACTTCTTGTTGCAGACAGGGCAGTCGAAGGGGCGCAGGTTGAGGTGCATGTTGACGTGCCGGTCCCGCATGCTCTTGTGTGAGAAGGCCTTGCCGCAGTGGCACATGAAGATCTTGTTGCCATCACCCGAGCCGGCCGCTAGCTGCACGGCCCCGTGCTCCACAGGGGCCTGTGGGGGGAAGACCAGGATCTGGTTGCCCTGCATGTCCATGGGCATGAGGGAGCGCTGGGCAAAGCTGCTGCCGCTGCCTGGCCCCTCCTCCAGGCCCTCGTAGGGTGAGGGGAAGTCCTCAGAGGATTCGCAGAAGTTGACTTGCTCCTCCAGCTTGGCCCCAGAAGACTGGGTCAGTGTACGCACGTCACTGATGCTCAGTGGGGGCTCGGCGGGGGCTGGTGCCACCTCCACAGGGTCCTCATCCTCCTCACACGTCAGCACCAAGTCCTCCTGGGACCGCTCCTTCTTGATGTACACCCACTGCTTCTGAGGCATGATGCTCGGCTGCACGTAGGCTGGGCGCCGCCCCCCACCCCCACTGCTGCCCCCATCCCCGCCACTGTCACTCACGTCGTCATCTGTCTCCAAGATGAATTTGCTGCCACCAGAGAAGGGCTCAGGGCAGCGGGTGGGGCCCTTCTCAGCCTGGAAGATCACCTCCTCGTCTGGCCCCTCTGAGCCGTCCCGCTCCAGGCTGTTTGCTGCCCCGCGCAGGGTGTACTTGGCTGCCCCATGCTCCGGCCCCTCTCCTGTCTCCCGCGGGCTGAAGTAGTTGCTGCTGCTGGGGGACTGGTTCTCACTGGTACGGCTGGAGTGGGCACGGAAAGAAGAGGAAGACGAGGGCCCAGAAGTGCCCCGCCCCTCCTTGAGCAGCTCTGTGCATTTGTCTACAATGTGCCACATCTGCAGCACGCTGCCCACCGTCAGAAAGTTGACGATCTCGTCCGAGGCCATGCTCAGCTTGCCCGTGTAGGCAGAACCCAGCACAGTCTCAAAGGCGCCTGGGTCCATGACGTTGGGCAGCACAATGGATGTCATGTTCTTGAGCAGCACCTGGTCATGGAAGTAGGGTGAGGAGGCGGCCAGCACAGCCCGGTGGGCCCGGAAGACCCGGCCCTGCACGTGGATGGAGATGTCGCACAGCTTGCCCTCCACTCGCTGCTGGTTCAGGTTCTCCAGCAGGGCGCTGGTGATCTCAGGGAAGTCCACGTGCACAATGGCCCCGCATGCCGGGTCCATGGTGCTCGGGATGCACTGCCTGCGAAAGCCGGAGGAGTGGTGCTGTGAGGTGCTAGGAGACGCAGCACTGATCCAGTGTCCCAGAGCCCACCCCTCTCTCCTCAAATGCTGCAGCCCCAGGACAGGCAGGGCTCCTGTCTGCACTGCCCTCAGACCCAGACACCCCCTCCCAGCACCAGGAGAGGGGCAAGCCCTGGAGCTTCCGAGACTCACCGAGACACTGAACCAGACCCCGCATCAACCCTCCCTCCGAAATAATCCCCTCCCACTGACCAGCTCAGAGCCCCCAGCCCCACCCCTGCCTCGAGAGCCCCCCCCACTGCCCAAAGCCCCCCATCCCCACCTTGATAGCCCACCTGCTGCCCAGAGCCCCCCACCCCCCAACAGCATCCCTCCCTTCCCCCGATAGTCCCCACCCTCGCCTCGACAGCCTCCACCCCCAATAGCTCCACACCCCCGCCCCCGCCTTGATAGCCCCCTGCTGCCCAGAGCCTCCCACCCCCCAACAGCATCCCACCCTTCCCCCCGATAGTCCCCACCCCCGCCTCGACAGCCCCCCGCTCCCCAGAGCCCCCCACCCCCCAACAGCATCCCACTCTTCCCCCCGATAGTCCCCACCCCCGCCTCGACAGCCCCCCGCTCCCCAGAGCCCCCCACCCCCCAACAGCATCCCACCCTTCCCCCCCGATAGTCCCCACCCCCGCCTCGACAGCCCCCCGCTCCCCAGAGCCCCCCACCCCCCAACAGCATCCCACCCTTCCCCCCGATAGTCCCCACCCCCGCCTCGACAGCCCCCCGCTCCCCAGAGCCCCCACCCCCCAACAGCATCCCACCCTTCCCCCCGATAGTCCCCACCCCCGCCTCGACAGCCCCCCGCTCCCCAGAGCCCCCCACCCCCCAACAGCATCCCACCCTTCCCCCCGATAGTCCCCACCCCCGCCTCGACAGCCCCCCGCTCCCCAGAGCCCCCCACCCCCCAACAGCATCCCACCCTTCCCCCGATAGTCCCCACCCCCGCCTCGATAGCCTCCACCCCAATAGCTCCACACCCCCGCCCCCGCCTCGATAGCCCCCCTGCTGCCCAGAGCCTCCCACCCCCACCCGCCCCTCACCCTTCCCCCCGATAGTCCCCACCGCCGCCTCGATAGCCCCCCCCCAACAGCTCCCCGCCCCCGCCTCGATAGCCCCCCGCTCCCGAGCGCCCCTCCCCCCTGCCCCGCCGTGCGGCGCTCACCCGCCCGCGCGCTCTGGGGTCTCAGGCCGCCGCCACCATCTTGTTATTCGCCCTCCCCCCACCCATCCCGGCCCCGCCCCGCCGCCCCGCCCCAGCTTAAAGGGACAGGCGCCCGCGGTCGCCCACACCGAACCTCCCCTCTAACGCGGCTCAGGAACGGCGCCCCGTCACCCCGTCTCTTTAAAGGGGCAGGGGCAGGTGCAGCCAATGTCGGCTGAGTCCTCAACCTCACCTTTAAATGCCGAGCCTTAAAGGGATCAGTTTACGCAGCCTCGTTTCCTCCGCTGGGAAAAGTGTCCGCGGACAGCGGCTCCCTCCCTTTAAAAATCTCCTCTCAGTGACGGACAGCGCCCCCCCCAGCCCCGCCCCCCCAGCAACAGCCCCTCGCCCAACCCCCCTCAGCCCCTCCCCCCTTCAGCCACAGCCCAGTCACTCCCCCAGCCCCTCCCCACCCAGCCACTTCCCCCCTCAGCCCCTCCCCCCTTCAGCCACAGCCCAGTCACTCCCCCAGCCCCTCCCCACCCAGCCACTTCCCAACCCTCCCCCAGCCACTTCCCCCTTCAGCCACAGCCCAGTCACTCCCCCAGCCCCTCCCCACCCAGCCACTTCCCAACCCTCCCCCAGCCACTTCCCCCCTCAGCCCCTCCCCCAAAACCCCCCAGCCACAGCCCAGCCACTCCCTGCCGAACCACTTCCTCCCAGCCCCTCCCCACCAAGCCCCAGCCCCCATTCAGCCACTCCCAGCTCCTCCCCCAGAGCCGCAGCCCCTCCCCCAGCCCCCCCACTCAGCCACTTCCAGCTCCTCCCCCCACCCTGCCCCACATCCACCTGCCTGACCACCCCATTCAGCCACTCCCAGCCCCTCTCCCAATCCTGCCCCAGAGCCACCTGCCCCCAGCCCCCCTCAGCCTGTCCCTCAAAGAGCCCCCAGCCCCACCTGCCCCCCCAACTCAGCCACAGCCCAGCCCCTCCCTCCCAACCCTTCCCCAGAGCCACCTGGCCCCAGCCCCTCCCAACCCATCCCCCAAAGAGTCCCAGAACCCCCAGAGTCACAGCCCCTCTCCCCACAGAGCAATCTGCCCCTCCTCAGTCACAGCCTAGCCCCTCCCCACACAGAGCCACCTGCCCCCAGCCCCCCCACTCAGTCACAGCCCAGCCCCTCATGTCCCTCCCCTCCCAGCATCACCTGGCCTTGCTCCTACCACAGCCCAACCTCCTGCCCTCCCTAGAGCCACCTGCTTCCACGTCTGCTCCGGCCCAGCTCAGGCCCTTCCGCCCACTTGCTCTGCCCAGACCCTTCTCCCAAAAGTCTCATTACCCCCATCCAGTCACAGCTCGAAGCCAGCAGCTGCCTACTAAGAAATCCAAGATTTTATTCTTTTCGAAACATCTTTTATACAAAGGCTCCCAAAGAGGGAGGGGCCTCAGCCTCACCCTGGCACCAGCCACACACCAACCCCGAGCCCCCTCCTCTCCACATAGTCTCCAGGCCCCGGGGACAGGCAGGGTTTCTAATCCGAGTCCGACAGGATGATGATCTCCTCCGGGTCACACTGGGTCGCCACGCTGGCCTGGGGAGAGAGTAGGCAGGGAGACACGGTCAAGCCACCTCTCCGCCAACCTGTCTCCCCATTCGCCCCAGCTTGGCCACCCCTCACCTTGCAGGGCTTGGGCAGGAAGCGCTGGCCCTGCTGCGGGCTGCCCTGGGAGCTGCTGACCAAGCTCTGGAAGGGTGAGTCAGCGCGGGTGGAGTCAGGCAAAGAGCTGCAGGGTGGCTGGCCCACGAGTGGCAGCTCCAAGTCCTCATCCTCATCCTCTGAGCCAATGCTGTGAACCTCTATGCAGCCACTGGCAAGGGCAGGAGAGATGGAGTCAAGGGGAGAGGAGGGGAGGGGGGAGAGACAGACACCTGCAGCCTGCTCATCACATCACATCAGGACAGGGTCCTCCTCCTTCCACAATGCTTCCCCTCCCACAGCAGGCCAAGAGGGAAGACAGCTCCTGAACTCACGGGGCCCTTGGATGAAGCTGCTCCCAGCCACCTTCATCCACCTGGGCTGGGGATGGCTGGAGTGGCCACCAGAACCCAACAGCCACTGCCCTGCGAGGCCTCCCTACCCCCAACACAGACACCCACCCTGGCACAAGCAGGACGAGGGAGGGACCCAGTGTCAGCTCCACCCCCAACACCCCCCCTTGATGTGCAAGGCCCCCCTCTTCACTTGTTACAGCGCTCCCCGACCTCACATGCTGCCTGGCATCTCCCCTTCCCCCACCTGTCACCACAGGGCAGCTCTCGGCGTCCCCTCTTGCAGGCTGGGGGCTCAGTACTGCCATTGAAGCTGGTGGAGCTGATGATGCTGCCCCCATTCTCCAAGGGCCAGACAAGGGGGCTCTTGGAGACAGATGGCCACCTTCTCGTGGCAGAGGGCAGAGTCCGGAGCCCAGAGTCCCCTGTGCTGCCACTCTCCTGCTTCATGGAAAGGCTAGGAGGCTCCTCCAGGGAACCATGCTCAGTCTGGGAAGAGATGTTCTCAGGAGAGGGTGGACCCAGAGGGGTGGTCTCAGAGGGCTCGGGGGACAAGGGAGCGACCTTGGGGGTGGCCTCAGAGCCCCCAGCAGTTTGTGGGGAGGGAGGTGGTGTCTCACTGAGTTCCAAGGGCAGTGTCTCAATCTCCAGCACAAACTCCTCCTGCACTGGGCTGGCCAGCGCTCCCTCCTCCTCCGACTCCTTGGGGGGCAGGGGTTCCTCGCTCTCTGCATGGGGCAGGGACTCCTCTTCTTCATCCTCCTCTTCATCCTCCTCCTCCTCATCCTCATCATCCAGATCCTCCCCGCCTGATGAGCACGGCAGCGGCTCCAGACCCAGCTCCATGCACTGGTCTTCCTGATCTGCTGCTGTGTCCTCATCTGCTGCTTCTGCATATAGGGAAGTCGACAGCAAATACAACCCTGGTGTCTTGGCTCTCAACGCCCCCGTTCCGACCCACCAGTCCCCCACTCCCCTCCCAGAGCCAGGAGAGAACCCAAGAGTCCTGGCTCCGAGCCCCCTGCTCTAACACACCACCTCTGATTTCCCTCCAGGAGCTGGGACAGAACACAGGAGCCCTCACTCCCAGCTCCCCTACCCTGAACCACCAGCCCTCACGTCCCTCCCAGACCTAAGGAGAGAACCCAGGCGTCCAGATTCTCAGCTCCCTGCTCTACTCATGAGCCCCTACTCCCCTCCCAGAGCCAAGGAAGGAACCCAGGCGCTCTAGCTCTATTAGTGACGTACCTTGCATGGCAGCATCCTCGTCCTCCTCCTCCCCTGCTTCTTGGCTCTGCTGCAGCTCCTCCTCGATGTCCGTGTCTGATGAGGGCTCTTCCTCCTCTGAGTCCTCGTCCTCATCCTGGTCATCCTCAATGCCTGCAGTAGCCCAGTGGCTTGCAGTACTTGTGCTGGGGCTGACGTGGGCAGGCTGGAAAACAGGGTATTACGCCAGCCACATCACCACAGGGGTGCTGCCACCTCCCTTCGTCCCCTCGCCAGCCAGCAGATGCTGAGCAGCTCTAGGCACAGGTGATCCAAGAGCCCAAGTGCTGCCCCCAAGGGGCCTGGGCACAGCACAGCTATGGGGCTCCACCCCCACTCCCCAGGCCTATATCCACTCTCACCTGCGTGCAGGGCTGCCCCTCCCCTGGGTCTGGGGCCACAGGGCAGGGTGGGGGCAGCAGCCCCTCCTGCTGCCGGGGAGTGGTACTGCCCCGGGCCTGGGCTGCTCTCCTGCGGACACGCTCCTCCTCCTCACTCTCTTCCTGCAGCTGGGCATAGTGTACGATGACACTGTCCAGTCGTGTCAGCGCCACCTCACGGTTCTCTCGCAGCCTCCGGGCCAGCGTGACATCCCTCCGGGCGGGGTCCATGTCTGTAGACAGAGGGAGGGGTGTCAGAGGGGCCCTGAGTGGAAACACTCTCCTTCCTGCCCACAAACCGGGACTTCTGCTTCTCTCCAGGGTGGCTAGGCAGGGCCACACCAGCGATGCCCCCAGCTGTCACTGGGCAGACACTGGTTGGTACACCCCCCATTCCCTGGGCTCTCACTGGGCAGGCACCAGTCCATATGCCCTTCATTCTCAGGCTCTCACCAGGCTGGTACTGGTCAGTACAGCCCCCCAGAGCCCATACCAGTTGGCACACCGCTCACAGGACTCTCACCAGGCTGGTACCAGGGCATATCACTCCCAGCCCTCCCTGCATGCGTTCATCAGGCAGGCACTGTGTGGCACTGCCCCACTCCTCCCCTCCTCTTGCTCTCACCAGGCCAACGCTAGTCGCTATGCATCCCCAACCTCCCCATGCTTACCAGGCCAGTACCAGCCCGTATACCTCCCTCCTGACACTCTCAACAGGTCAGTCCCAGTCATACTACAAATGTTCGCTCACCACACTTCCCCTTGCTCTCACCAGGCTGGTCCTGGATGCTGCATGGCCCCCTGGCCCATCAATCTGCCCTGCTATTAGCAAGCTGGTACCAGTCAGTATGCATGCCCCCCATTCCCTCCACACACACTCTCACCAAGTGGGTACCAGTCCTACAAACATGCTCATATCCTCTCACGTGCCCATGCTCTCACCGGGCTGGTACTCATCGGTAAGGTGGCTACCAAAGTTGTACACCAGGTCCAAGTGGCGCCGCTCCTGCAGGCGGTTGCCCACTTCCCGGAAGGCATCCAGTGCCATGTTCCGCATCTGGCGCTTGGCCAGGCCCAGGCTGTGGCGGGCACTGGCCTTCTGGATCACCTTGAGGATGTCCGTATAGTCAGGGAAGACGTCGGGGCGGTTGATGAAGCGCTCGATGCGCCGGTTGACTTCTGGGTAGCGGGTGCCCCGGTAGGGGATGCGCTGCTCGATCACCCGGCCCGTCAGGCTGCTGCACTGCTTGAGCTGGCAGAGCCGCTCGAAGATGTGCATCATCTTGCGCTTGAGCCGGCTCTCTTGCAGGTAGGCCGAATTCTCATTGTCCAGCTCGGCCAGGTCCAGCTCCTGCTCCTGCAGCCGCTGGATCTCCCGCATGAAAACACGCAGTAGGTTCTCCAGGTAGCGGATCTGCCTCTTGGAGCCAGCGCCCCGCTGCCCCGCTGGCCCATCGCCCTCAGCTGCTGCCGCCTCCTCAGGTGGCGCTGACTCAGGCTGGCTGGAGGTGGCAGGAGCCAAGCTGAGCACCACCTTGCGGCGCTGCGTATGGGCCTTGAGCACGGTGCACAGCTCGTTAATGTAGACATAGACTTTGCTGCGCCTGCTCTGCACGCGCGTCAAGCAGCGTCCCAGCACGTTGCGGAACTCAGCTGAGGCCAAGAACTCAGCACTGGCTTTCTGGTGCCGGCTGGCCAGGAACGGGATCACCTCCGGGTGCTCCTCCGTCAGCCGGCCGCAGCACTCCATGAACTGGGGAGAGAGGCCGTGAGGGTGGAGGGGAAGGTCAGAGGGACGCGAGTACTCCAGGAAGAGGGAGAATTGAGAACAGATGTCAGGGCCAGGAGGAGACACCATAGGGGCTGGAGGCAGCTCACAAAACAAAGAGTTGGTCACCTGGGCAGCGGGGGAGGGAGGACCAGGACACCGGTGAAATCACAGGGTGCTTTGGGGAGCTGGCCCTGCTTGGCACATCCCACAGCAACCGGGGGAGAAGGGCCCTAGTTCATAGGAATACCTCCCTGGGCACTGTGACTTTCAGTTCCCAGACCTGGTTCCCAGCACTGCCACCTACCAAACCCAGAGCCCTGCCCCTCAACTGGGTGAGCCCTGGAGAGCTGCTCACCCTGCCCCTCCTAGAGTCCACAAGCCTTGGACTGTCCATGCCTCAGGCACCCACTGCCAAACCACTTTTGAAACAGGGGGGAGCCAGCTAGGCTCATACCCACAGGGCATGATCCACCTAACAGACTCAGCCAGGACAGACCACACCCCAAGCCTCACAGCTGGCTGGAAAATGGGCATGGACCCTTCCCCTTTCGGGGGTGCTGGCTCCTATCTGGCCCCAGGACAAGGAGTAGCTAGCTGAGGAGGGCAGGGGCTCTGCAGAAGGGACATAGGAGTCTAGATGGCTAAAGCAGGGGTAGGTGAGATAGAAGGTGGGGTGAACAGGGGTAGGCTACATATGGGGGATGGGGACCCCACCAAGGATTCTCACCTCTGCAAAGAGCCGCTCATTCTCAGCCTTGAAGCTGCCACCATCCTGGGCCACAGGCTCCGTGTTTTTGTTTGGTGCCTCACTGGGCTGGGGGGAGGCAGGGGTGTCTCCAGGAGGCTCCCTGGATGTAGATGCTGGCACCTCCTCCTCATCCTCCAGGATGATGATGCTGCTGTCCACTGTGGTGGCCATAGGGGCAAGTCAATGGGCGGGTTGGGGATCAGAGCCACGGGGTGGGTGCGAGGGCTGGGCACATCCTGGGGGATGGATACAGGGAAGTAACCCCACAGTGCAAGCACACTCTGTCTTAAGGGGCAGCACCTGTGCAGGGAGATGGACCAGTGAGTGTTGGACACACTCCCAGTATTCACTCTGCAGCCCTAAGTCCACCCCATGTCCAGTACCTACCTCCAAATACCAATCACTGTCCCGCCGACATGGGTTCCAGACAATAAACAGAACCAGCCCCACAGCCCCACCATCTCATACCTGGTGCTTTCCCTATACCGACCCCTCCCCAGGATCAACCAGCTGCCCCTCATGGCAGCATCATACACAGCCCCCAGCCTGCAACCGTCCCACATCCCAACCACACCCTGTCCCAGGATGCCACCCTCTCTCCCCCCGCCCACTTCCCATATCACCTTCTGCAGCTCTTACCCCGCCATGTAGCCACCACTCCCCCCCATTCACAGAGTCCCAGAACTCAGACAAGGACCCACAATGCCTGGCTCACAGGGGGCGGGGAAGCCGCCACCCTCTCAGCCAGCATTTCCCCATGTGTGGGGCATGGAAGGGTTTCAAGGGGTATGCAGCAGGAAATAAATGACAAAACAGCAGGAGATAAGCGCTGGACCGGCACGGGGAGAAGGGATGTGCTGACATGGCCCAAGTCCCGATAGGGTCATACAAATGTTTTAAGTTTGGAAAATGGTGCTCTGAGCACTGGCCCTGGGACCTCTCTGATAACATCGGGGGTGGCCTATGCTCCACATCCCACCCCCCCGCAGGGCAGTCTCCTGCCCAGGGGCCCCAAGCAGGGAGCTAACGGGGCAGGGGATTCAAGGACACACCCCACAGTTTCTACTTGGTGCATTACATTGACAGCAGCAGCATGTGGGGCACACCCCAGAACTAGCATAGGAGAACAGCAGGGGCTGCGTACATGCTGCCCACATCAGAAAGAGCAGGTACCAAATCCCAGCCATACCAAGGAAGTATCTGCTAGGCTCCCAGCCCATGCCCTAGTAGCCACAGACTAAGGCCAGAACATAACTTTCCCTCACATGGCTCCTGGAGAAAGCTGTCAGCAAACAGCCAATCTGATTGAACAAAACCTCCCTCCTGAGGAAACTATCCCAAGTGTTCATTGTCTTCAAGGGACAAAGAGATCCTTCATTGTCACCTGACTGTGTCTAGCTTCAAATCCCAGCCCAGGAATCAGGTTCAATCTTCCTCTATGGCTATGTCTACAGAGCAGCTTTATTTTGAATTAAACACTTGGCTCTTTCGAAATACAGCCTTTACAAACAATAGAGCCTATTTTGAAATAGAGCTATTGGACACACCCTGGCTTATTCTGAAAAAGCTCTATTCCCTGTCTAAACAGCCCCTATTTCAAAATTATTTTTAAACAGTAGTTGTGTTGTGTAGACACTAGGACAGTTATTTTGAAATAACTGTGCTGTGTAGACATAGCCTGACAAGCCTGCTGCCTCCCCTCCACCCATAGAAGTATTTGGAGACTGTCACCAAGAAACCCCTAATTTATTTTTTCTTAAAATAAGCAGCCTGAGCTTTGAGAATAAAAAGAAGTTTTGCAGCACCTTACAGACTAACAGATATTTTGGAGCATCAGCTTTCATGGGCAAAGACCAAAACTTATGCTCCAAAATAGCTGTTAGTCTATAAGGTGCCACAGGACTTCTTGTTGTTCTTGACGATACAGACTAACACGGCTCCCTCTCTGACAGCCTGAGCTTTGAGCGCCCTGATTTTGCAGCACTTCCATCCTTCACATGGCTTAGATTTAGCCACATCCTTCCCAAAAGTGGACCCACACGATCAGCAGGATTCAGGCCAGGTTTAATCCAGAGAAAGTACCTCCACCCCCACAAGCAGCTCTCCCGATTCAATAGCTCAGAAGACAGCTGCCCTTTTAGCACTGGAAATGCCTCTGCCAAGCCTCACCCTTATCCACCATGACCCACAGATCTACTTCAGTCCTCTTGCTGCTCTGCCCCACTTCCTGTTAAGTGTCACACCCACAGCCCTGGGCCCTACCCCTCCCTCAGCCTTAGCTCCCCAGTTAGGGCCCCTGCACCCCACAGCACTGGGCCCAGCAATGCTCTGTCCTGTCCTCCTCTTCCCTTCCCTTCCCTCCCCTCTGTCTCAGCTCCCCAGTTAGAGCCCCTGCACCCCACAGCCCTGTGCCCTGCCCTCTCCCTCCGGCTCAGCTCCCCAGTTAGAGCCCCTGCACCCCACAGCCCTGGGCCGCACCCCTTCCCTCCCTCCGGCTCAGCTCCCCAGTTAGAGCCCCTGCACCCAACAGCCCTGGGCCGCACCCCTTCCCTCCCTCCGGCTCAGCTCCCCAGTTAGAGCCCCTGCACCCCACAGCCCTGGGCCCTGCCCCCTCCCTCTGGCTCAGCTCCCCAGTTAGAGCCCCTGCACCCCACAGCCCTGGGCCCTGCCCCCTCCCTCTGGCTCAGCTCCCCAGTTAGAGCCCCTGCACCCCACAGCCCTGTGCCCTGCCCTCTCCCTCCGGCTCAGCTCCCCAGTTAGAGCCCCTGCACCCCACAGCCCTGGGCCCTGCCCCCTCCCTCCAGCTCAGCTCCCCAGTTAGAGCCCCTGCACACCACAACCCTGTGCCCTGCCCTCTCCCTCCGGCTCAGCTCCCCAGTTAGAGCCCCTGCACCCCACAGCCCTGTGCCCTGCCCTCTCCCTCTGGCTCAGCTCCCCAGTTAGAGCCCCTGCACCCCACAGCCCTGGGCCCTGCCCCTTCCCTCCCTCCGGCTCAGCTCCCCAGTTAGAGCCCCTGCACCCCACAGCCCTGGGCCCTGCCCCTTCCCTCCCTCCAGCTCAGCTCCCCAGTTAGAGCCCCTGCACCCCACAGCCCTGGGCCCTGCCCCCTCCCTCCGGCTCAGCTCCCCAGTTAGAGCCCCTGCACACCACAACCCTGTGCCCTGCCCTCTCCCTCCGGCTCAGCTCCCCAGTTAGAGCCCCTGCACCCCACAGCCCTGTGCCCTGCCCTCTCCCTCCGGCTCAGCTCCCCAGTTAGAGCCCCTGCACCCCACAACCCTGGGCCCTGCCCTCTCCCTCCGGCTCAGCTCCCCAGTTAGAGCCCCTGCACACCACAGCCCTGGGCCCTGCCCCCTCCCTCCGGCTCAGCTCCCCAGTTAGAGCCCCTGCACCCCACAGCCCTGGGCCCTGCCCCCTCCCTCCGGCTCAGCTCCCCAGTTAGAGCCCCTGCACCCCACAGCCCTGGGCTTGGGCCCGGCCCCCCCGGTACCGCCCAGCGGCCCCGCAGCCCTACGGACGCTACGGCCCCGGGCGCTCACCCGCCTCCTGCCCCGCTTCCTACTGCGAAACCGAGCACCGGAAAAACCGCTTTCGCCTATTGGCCGCACTGCGCAGCACCGGAAGTGGCCCTCACTCACCACCAGGCGCCGCCATCACGGCGCTTAGTGACTGATTCCGGGGCTCCGGCCCAATCAGAATCGGGCCTGGCGCCACGTCAGGGTCGTCCCTGACGCCGAGCCAACGAGACAGCAGGACAAGACGCGGTTCCGCCATCTTCGCTTCCGGCCCGTGCGTTGCCCCCCTGGACGCACCCATTTTCCTGTACGGACGGAGGCTTCGGCGCGCTTACGTCACATGGTCGCGATCCCCCAATCAACAGCCTGGGAGCCGTACTAGAGCCCATTGCCGTCGGACGAGGTTCTGGACTGTACCATTCTACATGAAGGGCGCTGAATTACTCCGTTCCCCTCAGGCGCTCGGTGCCATGACGGAGGGAGGCCAGAACGGACCTGACAAGCTACCGCTGCAGCACGGCAGGGGCCGCCCGAACCTCGTCAGTGCGCACGCGCGGCCCCCAGCCAGGCCACGAACAAGATGGCATCTGCCGCCGACGCATGTGCGCCGGACTGCCCGAGAAGGTGGCACTACGGCTCGCCCTCTGGCGGCGGGCGCCGTTCCCGTGCGTCCAGCCCAGGGCGTGTATGCACACGCCGCGCAGCTACTTCCGGCTCCCCACAGCCGCCGGCACACCGTACGGAAACATGGCAGCCCCCAGCGGCCGCGTACGGAAGCGGGAGCGACCATCGCTGCGGAACCCCGGCGTGCTTAAGCGAAGGTACGTGGAGCGGCTGGGAAGCAGGGGACGAGCCTGGGTGCGACTTTTCCCCCATCCAGAGCAAGCGGGGGACGTGGGTGGGGAGCAGGGAAACAGGCAAGCAGCAGAGCTCTCCCCCGGGGAGACCAGAAGCCCTGGGCCTGGGCCTTTGAGTCAGGCTGGCTCCACTTCAGCAAGGCAACAGTTATCAGACACGTGTTTTATTTACAGCAGTGTCCAGACCACTATTAAAAACAATCAACAAGATGAGCTGCCGCCCCAGGCAAGTGTAGAAGCTCCCCTGCCCCCCTAGTGCAGAAGCCTGGTCCCCCAGGGCTCCAGCCCTAATGCCATCCTCACTTCCGGTTAGCATGGGCTGTCCCGATGACACACTCATTCACCTGGAAAGGAAGAGATGAAATTGAGGCAATGCTCAGCTGTTCCCTTCCAGCCCCACCCCAGGCAGGCACTTACTTTGCTGGCAAAGCGCAGGGAGTTCAGGGACTCGGACAAGTTCTCCTCCAGGGGGGATATGTTCACAAACATTAGCCTAGTGCCAGTGGAAAGGGGAGGGAGTAGGAGTTAGAGGCTCTCTTTTGGTATTACCCCCCCCACCCCCGTAGCAGCTGTCCCTGAACATTCTCTTAGAATCCCTCCTCTTGTTGTCCATATAGTGCAGCCCACAGTCCTGTCCTCCACCATGGTACTGGACCCTTCCCCACATCCATTATTTCCACTGCACTTTGTTACTCACATCTTAGAATTGCCCCCGAGCGAGTTTTGCAGTAGATATGTGAGCTTGCTGTTCCTATATGGTATGTGGGGCTCCTGCAAAGGAGGAAGACAGGAGTGAGCTCCCTGCTGTCCATGAAGAAGGGGAATGTTGGTACCCTTGGGCAGGTATGTTTCATACTGTGTCCCTTTTAGTCCCTAGCCTCACTGTGACTCCCCTCACCACAGGCAGGGGAGAGGGCAGATACAGAGAGGACCAGCATCAGAAATGTAGTGCAGTGAGGTGCATACATGTGGTATGTCACACTGCCTACAGCGCTATGACCATGGGCCAGGGAAGGAGGGAGGCAGCTGGGATGTTCTAGCTATTACCTTGTTGGAAAGTGCCATGATGACCAGCCCTAGGGTAGAGAGGCTAGTGTTGATGGCTTGGGTCTCCCGCAGCCGCTCCCCCTTTGAGAGAGACTTGTCCAGTCGCTCGCTGCCTGCCAGGTCCACAAGGCTTAGCACGGCTGCCATGAAGGGAGAGAAGGAATATGGGACAGGTGTGGAAAAGGGCACCTTTGCCCTAGGCGCAACACACCTGGGGGAGGGCAGCCACACCGCAAGTACTCCTGCCAATCAATGCTCCCCAAGCCCTGCTTTCAAGTTATTCTTTAACAGCCTCAGCCCCTTCCTGCTCCACTCACAGGTACTGTGCAGGTCCCGGCTCTGGTTCCAGCCCTCAATGCGTAGTTGAAAGAGGCTGTGGCTGCGGGAGGAGTGGTCATTCAGCGCTGTCTTGGCCACTGAGCGGTTAGCCTTGGCTGTTTGCAGTAGCTTCAGCACCTGAGGAATGTAAGGTGTGTGGGGAAGAGTCAGAAGAGCACCTAAACCCTCTAGCTCAAGCACACCCACAGTTTGGCTCACCTCATCCTCGGAGGCTACAGGCACATAGCACAGGTTGGGAACATGCAGCTCTTCGCTGCTCTGGCTGACCCGTTTGATCTCCAGTTCGGCACCCCGCTCTGGCCGTCCCACCAGCAGGTCCCGCAGCGACTCATTATAGATCTCCAAGAAGTTGGCTGTGAAACAGTACTGGGATGTGGGTGGGAAACACAAAAAATGAGTGTCATTTGGGGGAAAGGACCAGGGCTGCTGCCAGAGCCATAAACTTATGGCGGGGAGAGGTGCAAAGGCCAGAGCAGGAAGCTCTCTCACCTGCCAGCCCTTTGGCTCCAGGTCCCGTGCCCCCTGGAAGACCTGCCGTACGGCCCGAGGAATCATGCCCATAGTCTCATGGCTCATGTCATCTGGCCCCTCCATGGTATAGGTCTTACCGCTCCCTGTCTGCCCATAGGCAAAGATGCAAACATGATACCCATCCAGAGCGGACTGCAGGAACGGAGGAGGAAGTGGTCACTGTGAGGGTAACCCCCAGATTCCCAATTCCCAAAGCCTTGTGCCCCCCTCTGTACCTGGACCAACAGCGCAATCTCTTCAAAAACCTCCTCCTGGGAGCAGGCAGGGGAGAACACGCGGTCAAAGCTGAAATCATATTTCACGTCACCCTTACGTTCACGCCCAATGTGGGACTGAGGGGAGACACACACAAGTGAGTCAGTCTACAGGACTCATTCCCAGTACCCTAGGTTTGGGCTGGGGGGTGGGAACTGACAATCACTTCTGTGCCTCTGATGAGAAGTCCCCAGCATGGTAATGATTGCAGAAGGTTCTTTAAAGCAAGAGATGGACACAAGGACCTCAAGAGGAGCCAAGCCCAGCAGGGCGAAGGGATGGCTCAATAGCAGGTGAGATTCAAAATTGATGGGTGCAGAATGTGAGTGTGACTACTTGGTTGCTGGGCTGAGTGTGAGATTAAGAAACCTTTCAGGAGGGCCCCAGTTTGTACCTGCTGCCAGAGATTAGGGTGAGGGTCTGGTCTCTCACTCTGAGGACAGGACCATGGTCTCTGCTTACACATATGGGGATATTGGAGAGTTGACAGAGGCAGAAGAGGAGCTGAAGCCAGACAAATGCAGAATACAAATAAGATGCAGGAGGATAACAAAAGAAACTAGCCCTGGGAAGCGCTACCTCAAGGGGGCTGCAGTAGGAACTCCCTATCACTGGGAGGCTCATGCATGGGATGTCCATATGCCATCTACACTCCAGTTCACCCTCCTTCCGTTCTCATGTTCATGTGCTGAGACCTATGGTTTGGTGCTTAGAAGAATGCTATTCCCAGGTGTGAAAACACTGGTTTTAAGGCTGGCCTGTGAGGTGCTGGCAGGGTTTCCAAGGCTCCGAGCATAGGGGCCCTACGCTGAAGAAGCAGTGTCAGCTACTCCTTGGCTTGAATCTGAGAAGGCTGACTTGAGAGCCCTGTCAGGGGAAGCGAGTAGTATGCAACTTGTATCAGCATTTGCTAAGTTAACCACACTAATGCCATGCCAGAGAGACTGCCTGGCAAGGCCCCAAAAACAAATTAATGGAGAGCTGGCTCTGGCCCATCACAGAGACCAGACTAGCTGCAGTGCAGCCCGACTTACCTCCTCTGCTTTGGAGAGCACCAGGGTCTTCTTGTCCTGCGCAGAAAAATGCAGATGCTCCAGCCCCTTCTGCCGTTCCTTCTCACAGTCCAGCAGGGGACGCACACGGCAGAACACCCGGATGTTACCCTAGGGATATGAGATGTCAGTCCACTGCAGGGGAAGTTTCTCCTCAGCTCCCACTAGCTCTCTCTCCCACTCTCATCATAACGCTTCTTGGTGTCTTGCCCTAACTCCCTGCTCCCCACCCTCCGAGGTAGGGCAGAAGAGCATGTCCTGTCACCTTGAGTTCCTGCACCAGGTTGTGTAGCCGCCTCCTCTCCATCTCCAACTGGTGCAGTCGCTCCTCCTGCTGGGTCATGGCCTGCAGCTGGGTTGTCACCTGGCCTCTCAGCTCCTTGTTCTCACACTCCCTCTGGGCTAGGCCCTCCTCCACCAGCTGCAGCTTCACCTGGACAGGATTGGGAGTTGTGAGTTACTGCTAGAGACTTGCTGGGAACAATACCCACAAACCCACACCCATTGGATGAGGCAACAGACCATAGTCACACACCATGGGTCAAGACAGCATTTGTAAATCCCAGCTGCTAACTGCAGAAGAGCACAATATTGTCACAGCAAACAGAGCATAACGTTGTCCCGGCAAGTCTATATAAAACTTCATAAGGCTGAGCTGTTGCTACAAGAAACAAAGCTGGTGTCGAGGAGGTGCTAGCTGAGCCAAAGCATGGAAACTGCAATGGCTCCTACATGTGGTCTGGTCCCGCTCAGCAGAGCCGGCAGATGACGCAATGGGTGCAGAGATCCCTGTTCAGTTAACAAGACCACGGGGCTCAGCTGGGTTGAGTACAGAATGTTACACAACACCCTATGATGAGCACCACAGAACATGCCCCTAAAGGTCTGTTTCATTTCCTGACACACGACTTAGGTCAGGTCACTGACTCCATAGGGGAGGTTAACATCACACCTTCCTGCTTCCCAGACTCAAACCCACCTCTCTGGTCTCCAGCAGGGCTGAGAGGGCCTGCTTGGTTGCCTCCAGCTCCCCGATGGTCTTGCTCTGGCTGATGACCTGCTCCTCCAGTTGCTGCTTCAGGGCTGAGAGCTCTACCACCTCATAGTGCCTCTGCTGTGCCTGCTCCTGGCAAGTGTGCAGTGTGGAGCTCAGTGTGCTGCAGACAAAGGCAGGTTGAGATGGGGCAGGGGCTGTTTCCCTGAAGCAGAATAACAGGGATCACTCTCCCTCCATCCCCAGCTTCTCACCTGACCTGGCTGCTCAGTTCCTGGTTCTGAGCTACCTGTTCTTCCAGCTGCCTCTTGAGCTGCTGGTTCTCTTGATCTAGTCTCTGTGTTTTGTCTTTGTAGCTGCTCAGTTTGGCCCGCACATCGCTCAACTGGCCTTTCAGGTCCCAGGCTGCCCGCTTCTTCCCATCGTTCCCTGCAGGTGGGGCAGGGGCTGCTGTGGAGAGAAAGAGGGAGGCTGCTGAGACTGGAGCCAGCAGGGCTATCCTGCTCCCCAGCCCTGGCTTCACCCCTTCTTGACACCAATCACCCACCACCTTACCCATTTTTGGAGCTGCTGTCATAGTCACAGGCCTGCTGATGATCTCTGCAGAGGGAAAAGGGAGGCCATATGTCTTGGATTCATAGGCCCAGTGCTCTTGAACAGCTCTGGTGCAGTCCCTAGGAAATTTCCTCCAGTGCATCAGCCCCTTGGGGTCTCTCACTCACTAGACCTCTTGGCTTCACTACCCCGAGGGACTGACCCTGGGAGTCTCCAGCCCCCTTGCTTCACAGTTTGTGTCCCTCAGTGACTCTACCCCAGTTGGACACCTGGCCAGGACTTGCATCCCCAGCTCCCTTTACCTGGAGTTACTCTCAGTAGTAAAAAGTTTCGTAAACCTCTGAAACAGCGTAACAAGCCCTTCATTAACACACAATGGAAAATTGAGCTAGATCAGTCCAGAGCCCTCTGACTCCCCTTTGGTCCCAGCCCTGCCTCCAGGAGCACACACACCTAACAACCCCACCTGGCTTCTCCCCTGGCCTCTGTCCCCTGCTCTTCCCACCCAGCTGGCTTCCTGAGGGTGAGCTTCTGTTACTAGGTGCCAAATGTTTGAGTTATTGGAGTGGCCGCTGTTTCTGATATTTTCTATACGTACAGGGCCCCAGTCAGCTTTGTCCTCCCTGTATCTCTGAATTGCGGCAAAGAGTAAACAACCTTACCATGGACCTAGTTAAGACACAACACATAGGGAAAACTGAGGCACACATAATATTCATCTAAAATATGATGAAGTCTTACTCCATCACAGGAAATCATGGGATAAAGCAGTTGTGAGCAAATAGAGGAAACAGAGAGCTGACTGGAGGATAGATGGGATTGTATGTAGCTCACATCTTTGGGTTCTCCCATTTTCACCCCAATGGCAGGAGTTCTGTTTGTTTCTTCTCTCCCCCATTGCAGTGGATCTATGGATGTCCCCAGAACCCAGGGCCTACGTGCCCCCTATGACAAATGAGGAGAATTTTTTGTAATATCTTTATGCCTCAGTTTCCCTCTATACTATGCATAGCTATCCAGCAGCTGCAAAGAAATTCCAGAGCTGTAGTTGGGTCAGAGCAAGAGATGGATGGGTGTGTCCTAGAACTTGGATAGGACTGCCTGTTAAAGGGTATGCACCAACACCATGGTCACCCCAAAGACAGAACTTGACACATGGCACTGAAACCATTCAGCATCTGACCCTCTGCCACCACCTGTCAGGCAGTCACAGGGTATGGTCTCAGCAAGTAACTAGGATCTTGGGAGTAAGACCTTTAGTGGGCTAGACTCTGATTTAATGCATTGCTCAGGGGTGTGGCTATGTCATCTCTGCATGATATAGTTTATATAGATAGAGTAATAGGACAGATGACCATATGAATGTTCTTTTAGGATGTAATGTTTTCATGGACTGTTTGCAGACAACCTTTCCAAAACATGTTCTGCCTGCTGGGGATTCTAGTGGATAAGTGTCAGTTCAGTTCTTGGCATTCCCATAGCAATGCAAAGTACAATTAGAAACTGAGGAATGCATAACCTCAAATAAAAACAGAAAATTGTCTCTTCTCTAGCAGGTGTCCATTGCTGAAAGGAGAAACAAAGATGAGATGGGAAGTATATTATGCTGGAAGGGGTTTCCAGGTGTTCACAACCAGCAATTTGATCTGTAGACAGTTCTAGAAGTGCTAGAACATGTGGCTCTGCCAAAACAATTGCTCCCTGCATTCCCCTCCCACCACCACTTTCAGTTTTCTCCCCCCGTGAGTACAGCTCTGGCCACTGGGGCCTCAAATATCCCTTGCGTTTCAGAACTGATTATCTGCAGCATTCAGGAGTAGTATGTGACAGAGAAATTCAGTTGAGTTGAGTGCAAGGCCTGTAGCTCTTCACAGAAAGAGCCCAAAGGACCAAGCCTGATCAGGGCAGACACTTCCAACCAGAGGGTGCTAGAGGGCCAGCAAGTACAGCCAGCCAACAGTCTTCTCCATGCTGGGTGCCTCAAAGCTGTGTGTGACCGTGCTGGGTTTGGTAAGTGGCAGCAGATCGTAAGGCACCTCCCTCTTACAGCAAAAGTCCAGTCCCACAAGTACCTGCAATTGAGGCAGCTGGGAGGGTCAGTCCTGGTCGGAGTGAAGCCCGGCAGCCTGTGGTGAACATGACAGTGTCATTAATAACAATGGAAGATCTGACCTTTTGTGCCAGCTCCCTGTTCTCATGACCACAAGAGTCCCTGCATGCTGCAGGCACACCTACCCCCCTGTTCCCTAACACACATACCCTTCTCCCAGAGCTCACCCTCTCTCCTGGGTACTGCAACTGCAGAGGAAGCTCTGGAACAAGTGGTGGCAATGGAGGCTGCCACCCTCTTGGTGTGTATGGGGAGCCGTCGGGCTCGTTTCTAGTGGAGAAAGAAGACACTGTTACTTGGAGCAGAGCCCTGGAGAACAGGTCAATGAAGCAGCGAAAGCAAACCTGTTGTACATGTGCTTACAGCATCTTACCTGTTCAGCTGGAGGCTGATTCTCATCACTGTGCCCTCGCTTGGCCCTCGGCACAGGCACAGGCAGCTGGGAAAGGACCTTCCCTGCAGGCAGGGCCCGTGGTCCATCAGTATGTCCCTTCTTCTCCATTAGTGGGGGGCCTCTGGAAAGGCAAGAAGGGAGTTCAATAGGCATGTTATACAAACACCTTGATACCTGTGTGCACCCAGAGAGCACTCCCCCCAAACACGTCTGCCCCGCCCCCGCCCCAGTGAGACTCCGGAGGAGCAAGATGTGGTTGGTGTCCATGAGCAGAAAGGTCACTTGTGACCAACTCAATGCACCCTCCCACCCAGGTAACAGGAAGGGAGCAGATTCAGTGCCCCCTACGTCGCTCACACTCGTGCACCTTGCAGGACTGCTCCGGGCTCCCGGGCACTGAAGCACCCCTGCAGGGAGAGGGGAGACAGGCTGGTGAATGCTGGAACCGAGGCAAGAAGGAATCAGAAATACCCCCAGGCAAGCAAGTCCCACCTCTGCCCCACAACCGGGGCCCTCTGCCCGCGGCTGCCGAGATAGCATAGCATAGCATAGCACAGCCCGGCGCCTCCCTCCCCCACCCCCACCCCCACCCCCACCCCCCCCGGGGCGCGAGCCCCGCCCGGCGCCTCCCTCCCCCACCCCCACACCCCCCCCCCCCGGGGCGCGAGCCCCTCCCTCCCCCACACCCACACCCCGCCCGGGGCGCGAGCCCCTCCCGGCGCCTCCCTCCCCACCCCCGCGAGCCCTTCCCGGCCCCCCCGTCCCGGGGCCTTCAGCACCTGGACCCGCAACCTCAGCGGCTGGGGCGTCCGGGCGCCGCTGTCCCCTGCCGGGCCCCGCGCGCCCCTCACCAGCTATGGCCGCGGCTGCTCCAGTCTAACTCCTTCTGCTGCTCCGCCCGCCTCCCAGCCCCGTCCGTTCGAATTCAAACCGCCCTCCCCGAGCCGCCCGTTGGCTACCGCTCCCTGACTCAGCCAATTGCTGAGCACATGGCCTCCAGCTCCGCCCCCTTCACAGAGAGATCCAACCAATCCCCTGATTTCGCCTAGTTGATTGGCTGGATCTCCACGAGCTATGGCCAATCGTCGACCTCCTCTTTCCAGAGCGCGGCATGTGACCTCCCAAGAGCTGGGGGTGGGGCTGCGCGCGCAGCCGGCAAAGACAGCCGGGGTTGGGGGGGACAGGGCCGAGGAGGGGCGAGGGCCGAGGAGGGGCGGGGGCGGGGGCGGGGGCGGGGGGGACAGGAGCAGTGGGGGAGTGGAAGGAATTGGAGTGACAGGGCCGAGGAGGAGCGAGGGTGGGGGGGACAGGAGCAGTGGGGGAGTGGAAGGAGTAGGGGTGACAGGGCCGAGGAGGGGCAGGAGCGGGGGGACAGGATCAGTGGGGGGGTGGAAGGAGTGGGGGTGACAGGGCCGAGGAGGGGCAGGAGTGGGGGGACAGGAGCAGTGGGGGGGTGGAAGGAGTGGGGGTGACAGGGCCGAGGAGGGGCAGGAGCGGGGGGACAGGATCAGTGGGGGGGGTGGAAGGAGTGGGGGTGACAGGGCCGAGGAGGGGCAGGAGTGGCGGGGACAGGAGCAGCGGGGGAGTGGAAGGAGTGAGGGTGACAGGGCTGAGGAGGGGCAGGAGTGGGGGGACAGGAGCAGTGGGGGAGTGGAAGAAGTGGGGGTGACAGGGCTGAGGAGGGGCAGGAGTGGGGGGACAGGAGCAGCGGGGGAGTGGAAGGAGTGGGGGTGACAGGGCCGAGGAGGGGCAGGAGTGGGGGGACAGGAGCACTGGGGGAGTGGAAGGAGTAGGGGTGACAGGGCTGAGGAGGGGCAGGAGTGGGGGGACAGGAGCAGTGGGCGGGTGGAAGGAATTGGAGTGACAGGGCCGAGGAGGGGCAGGAGTGGGGGGGGACAGGAGCAGTGGGGGGGTGGAAGGAGTGGGGGTGACAGGGCTGAGGAGGGGCAGGAGTGGGGGCGACAGGGATAGTGGGGGAGTGGAAGGAGTAGGGGTGACAGGGCCGAGGAGGGGCAGGAGTGGGGGGGGACAGGAGCAGTGGGGGAGTGGAAGGAATTGGGGTGACAGGGCCGAGGAGGGGCAGGAGTGGGGGGACAGGATCAGTGGGGAGGTGGAAGGAGTGGGGTGACAGGGCCGAGGAGGGGCAGGAGTGGGGGGACAGGAGCACTGGGGGAGTGGAAGGAGTAGGGGTGACAGGGCTGAGGAGGGGCAGGAGTGGGGGGACAGGAGCAGTGGGGGAGTGGAAGGAGTGGGTGTGACAGGGCTGAGGAGGGGCAGGAGTGGGGGGGACAGGAGCAGTGGGGGGGGAAGGAGTGGGCGTGACAGGGCTGAGGTGGGGCAGGAGTGGGGGGACAGGAGCACTGGGGGAGTGGAAGGAATTGGGGTGACAGGGCTGAGGAGGGGCAGGAGTGGGGGCGACAGGGATAGTGGGGGAGTGGAAGGAGTAGGGGTGACAGGGCCGAGGAGGGGCAGGAGTGGAGGCGACAGGAGCAATGGGGGAGTGGAAGGAATTGGGGTGACAGGGCCGAGGAGGGACAGGAGCAGTGGGGGAGTGGAAGGAGTGGGGGTGACAGGGCTGAGAAGGGGCAGGAGTGGGGGCGACAGGAGCAGTGGGGGAGTGGAAGGAATTGGGGTGACAGGGCCGAGGAGGGGCAGGAGTGGGGGCGACAGGGACAGTGGGGGAGTGGAAGGAGTCGGGGTGACAGAGCTGAGGAGGGGCAGGAGTGGGGAGACAGGAGCAGTGGGGGAGTGGAAGGAGTGGGGGTGACAGGGCCGAGGAGGGGCAGGAGTGGGGGGACAGGAGCAGTGGGGGAGTGGAAGGAGTAGGGGTGATGGGGCTGAGGAGGGACAGGAGCAGTGGGGGAGTGGAAGGAATTGGGGTGACAGGGCTAAGGAGGGACAGGAGTGGGGGCGACAGGGACAGTGGGGGAGTGGAAGGAGTGGGGGTGACAGGGCTGAGGAGGGGCAGGAGTGGGGGGACAGGATCAGTGGGGGGGTGGAAGGAGTGGGGGTGACAGGGCCGAGGAGGGGCAGGAGTGGGGGGACAGGAGCAGTGGGGGAGTGGAAGGAGTGGGGGTGACAGGGCTAAGGAGGGGCAGGAGTGGGGAGACAGGAGCAGTGGGGGAGTGGAAGGAATTGGGGTGACAGGGCTGAGGAGGGGCAGGGGTGGGGGGACAGGAGCAGTGGGGGAGTGGAAGGAGTGGGGGTGACAGGGCTGAGGAGGGGCAGGAGTTGGGGGTGACAGGGATAGTGGGGGAGTGGAAGGAGTGGGGGTGACAGGGCTGAGGAGGGGCAGGAGTGGGGGGGACAGGAGCAGTGGGGGAGTGGAAGGAGTGGGGGTGACAGGGCCGAGGAGGGGCAGGAGTGGGGGGACAGGAGCAGTGGGGGAGTGGAAGGAGTGGGGGTGACAGGGCCGAGGAGGGGCAGGAGTGGGGGGACAGGAGCAGTGGGGGAGTGGAAGGAATTGGGGTGACAGGGCCGAGGAGGGGCAGGGGTGGGGGGACAGGAGCAGTGGGGGAGTGGAAGGAGTGGGGGTGACAGGGCTGAGGAGGGGCAGGAGTTGGGGGGCAGGAGCATTGGGGGAGTGGAAGTAATTGGGGTGACAGGGCTGAGGAGGGGCAGGAGTTGGCGGGCAGGAGCATTGGGGGAGTGGAAGTAATTGGGGTGACAGGGCTGAGGAGGGGCAGGAGTGGGGGGGACAGGAGCAGTGGGGGAGTGGAAGGAGTGGGGGTGACAGGGCCGAGGAGGGGCAGGAGTGGGGGGACAGGAGCAGTGGGGGAGTGGAAGGAGTGGGGGTGACAGGGCCGAGGAGGGGCAGGAGTGGGGGGGACAGGAGCAGCGGGGGAGTGGAAGGAGTGGGGGTGACAGGGCCAAGGAGGGGCAGGAGTGGGGGCAACAGGGATAGTGGGGGAGTGGAAGGAGTGGGGGGGACAGGGCCGAGGAGGGGCAGGGGTGGGGGGACAGGATCAGTGGGGGGGGTAGAAGGAATTGGGGTGACAGGGCTGAGGATGGGCAGGAGTGGGGGGGCAGGAGCAGTGGGGGAGTGGAAGGAGTGGGTGTGACGGGGACAGGAGGAGTGGAAGGAGGAGGGGCAGGAGTGGGGGGACAGGAGGAGTGGAAGGAGTAGGGGTGACAGGGCTGAGGAGGGGCAGGAGTGGGGGGACAGGAGGAGTGGAAGGAGTAGGGGTGACAGGGCTGAGGAGGGGCAGGAGTGTGGGGCACAGGAGCAGTAGGGCAGTGGAAGTAGTAGGGGTGACAGAGCCAAGGAGGGGCAGGAGTGGGGTGACAGGGTTTGTGGGGGAGTGGAAGGAGTGGGGGTGATGTGGCAGGAGTGGGGGAGTGGAAGTGGGAGGGGCAGGGAGGAGAGGGAGGGGCAAGAGCAGGGTGGCGGGGAGGAGAGAGGAGGGGCAGGAGCAGGGATGGGGGGCAGAAGCAGGGTGGCAGGGAGCGGGGGGGCAGAAGCAGGGTGGCAGGCAGTTGGAGGGAGGGAGACTGTCGCAGGAGGAGCAAGAGGCAATGCAGAGTGCTGTGGAAGGTGGGCTGGGGGCGGCACTGGTGACAAAGGGGAAGGTGAATCCAGGAGGCAATGGGCCTGGGGAGGGAAAAGCCATGACTGGGGGTGCAAGGCTTGGGGGACAGTGAACAGGGGGCTGACGGGGACGGAAGAGGGTGCAAGGCTTGGGGGACGGGGCAGGGCGGGGCGGAAGAGGGTGCAAGGCTTGGGGGACGGGGCAGGGCGGGGCGGAAGAGGGTGCAAGGCTTGGGGGACAGTGAACGGGGCAGGGCGGGGCGGAAGAGGGTGCAAGGCTTGGGGGACAGTGAACAGAGAGCGGGGCGGGGCGGAAGAGGGTGCAAGGCTTGGGGGACAGTGAACAGGGCAGGGCGGGGCGGAAGAGGGTGCAAGGCTTGGGGGACAGTGAACAGAGGGCGGGGCGGAAGAGGGTGCAAGGCTTGGGGGACAGTGAACGGGGCAGGGCGGGGCGGAAGAGGGTGCAAGGCTTGGGGGACAGTGAACAGGGCAGGGCGGGGCGGAAGAGGGTGCAAGGCTTGGGGGACAGTGAACGGGGCAGGGCGGGGCGGAAGAGGGTGCAAGGCTTGGGGGACAGTGAACAGAGGGCGGGGCGGAAGAGGGTGCAAGGCTTGGGGGACAGTGAACAGAGAGCGGGGCGGGGCGGAAGAGGGTGCAAGGCTTGGGGGACAGTGAACAGGGCAGGGCTGGGCGGAAGAGGGTGCAAGGCTTGGGGGACAGTGAACAGAGAGCGGGGCGGGGCGGAAGAGGGTGCAAGGCTTGGGGGACAGTGAACGGGGCAGGGCGGGGCGGAAGAGGGTGCAAGGCTTGGGGGACAGTGAACGGGGCAGGGCGGGGCGGAAGAGGGTGCAAGGCTTGGGGGACAGTGAACAGAGGGCGGGGCGGAAGAGGGTGCAAGGCTTGGGGGACAGTGAACAGAGGGCGGGGCGGGCGGAAGAGGGTGCAAGGCTTGGGGGACAGTGAACAGAGGGCGGGGCGGAAGAGGGTGCAAGGCTTGGGGGACAGTGAACAGAGGGCGGGGCGGAAGAGGGTGCAAGGCTTGGGGGACAGTGAACAGAGGGCGGGGCGGGCGGAAGAGGGTGCAAGGCTTGGGGGACTGAACAGGGCAGGGCGGGGCGGAAGAGGGTGCAAGGCTTGGGGGACAGTGAACAGAGAGCGGGGCGGGGCGGAAGAGGGTGCAAGGCTTGGGGGACAGTGAACAGGGCAGGGCGGGGCGGAAGAGGGTGCAAGGCTTGGGGGACAGTGAACAGAGGGCGGGGCGGGCGGAAGAGGGTGCAAGGCTTGGGGGACAGTGAACAGGGCGGGGCGGAAGAGGGTGCAAGGCTTGGGGGACAGTGAACGGGGCAGGGCGGGGCGGAAGAGGGTGCAAGGCTTGGGGGACAGTGAACAGAGGGCGGGGCGGGGCGGAAGAGGGTGCAAGGCTTGGGGGACAGTGAACAGGGCAGGGCGGGGCGGAAGAGGGTGCAAGGCTTGGGGGACAGTGAACAGGGCAGGGCGGGGCGGAAGAGGGTGCAAGGCTTGGGGGACAGTGAACAGAGAGCGGGGCGGGGCGGAAGAGGGTGCAAGGCTTGGGGGACAGTGAACAGAGGGCGGGGCGGAAGAGGGTGCAAGGCTTGGGGGACAGTGAACGGGGCAGGGCGGGGCGGAAGAGGGTGCAAGGCTTGGGGGACAGTGAACAGAGGGCGGGGCGGGCGGAAGAGGGTGCCCAAGGTCACGGAGGGTGTGTGGAGGGGAGTCAGGACAGGGCCAGTTGGACGGGGGGACCCTGCGCCTGGACACGGAGCCTTTCCCCTTACGGGGGTGTCGCTGCTGGCCTGGCCGGCGTGGGACGTGGCTGGCTGCGGGGCTGGCGAAGGGGTCGCACCAGCTGGCCCTGCTCGGCGGTGCGGGAGCTGATCCCAGCCGCAGGTGGGACTGGCCGGCACGGGGATCCGGGGATCCCGGGATCGGAAGTGTTGGGGGATTTCCCCACCCTTGCCGAGCAGTGCTACGCTGCACTGTCAGTGCAGATCCGGGGGAAGGGGGGGGTCCTGAGGGGGGTGCCGACGGCCTGAACTGCAGGCAGCGCCTGGAGGGGGGTACTAGGGGGGTCCCATCCCCTAGCGTCTCTCCGCATCCCCCCTCGTTCCTCCCCGCTCTGGCAGCCACTACTGCTGCTGCTGCGTCACTGAGCTCAGCTCTAGGATGGAGCCGCAGAGGGGCCTGCTCTTTACCCCCTGAGGGCCCGGGCCGCCTACTCAGCCCTGAGACGCCCCCCCTCCCCAGACTGGGGAGGGGAGAGAGCCGGCCCCACCCTCACAGGAGACTCGGAGACCTGGTAAGGGCAGAAGAGACTGAGGGAGAGGGAGCACCCCTCCCCCATGCAGGGGAGAGAGATGGGCTTGCCAGCTGCAGAGAGCCCCTCCATCTTCCGAAAAGGAGACACCCCACGTCAGATCTCCTTTGTCCAAATCTGAATGCCCCCACAACTGAGATGCCCTCAGTCTGGGTGAGACCAGATCTCAGACCCACCCCAGAGGGCCCTCCTGAATCCGAGACACTTCCAGATTCCAGACACCTCAGAGAGCACCCCTGAATCTCAGACACTCCAGAGAGATGCCCTGAATCCAGAACACCCACAGATACAGGGCTCACTGAATCAGAGGCTGCACCAGAACCATTCCTGAGAGGGCCCCCAGATGCCCCAAATCAGACTTCCCCCAAATCGAAGCCCCTGAATCAGGCTCCCCCATCCATGTTTTTGACCTTCCAGTGTGGGCCTCCTGAATCCAAGACACCCCAAGATCCGGAATCCCTTCTGAGATGTACCCAAGTCTGGAACTCTCCCGATTTCAGATCCTCCTGAGACAGCCCTTCAAAACCCAAGACACCCTCAGATCCTCGACCCCAAAGATGTGGGGGACCCCCAGACTCTCCAAAGAAGCCCTCTAAATCAGATACCCCCAGTTTGAGCCTCGGGACACTCCAATTCTAGTTGCCCTGAGAGAGTACTGCAAATCCAAGACATCCATGGTCCCACACCCCCTGAAAGTCGCACCCCAAGACATTTCTGGATCTGAGGCACTTCAGATCCCCAAGACTGGACTCTTCAGATCTGAGAAACTGTCAGGTGCCAGAGCAGGTTCTCTGAAACTGAGCTGTTTCCAGAGAGGACAGCCTAGGACACCCTCATATTGGGTCCAGTAGGTCGGAGACACCACAGAGAGGGCCCCTTAGGGCTGAGACAGTCCTCCCAAATCCCTCCCTAGTTCTGAGCTCCCTCCAAGAACTGACCCTGTCTCTGACACACACCCCAATCGGGGAGACCTAATAAATAGTCCCCCAGCTTCCAGGTCTGTGACCCCCCCCCAGTTGCAGAGGTGTGCCCCCACTATGCACAGAAGCTCCCTACAGGAGTGCGTGCAGGTCTTGGGAATGAAGAATCTTGGTTTTTGTTCAGAGATCTGGCAGGTGACTGACCCTTTCCTCACATGGCAGATTGGTCACAATGTGATGGCGAGTGAGCCAACTGCTCAGACTTCCCGGGTGACACGCACGAGCTCCCGTCTGACCTCGGGCCCCTGGAAATGCCCAGCTGCCCCAGCCGCTGCTGTGGCTCCCAGTCGGCCCCGCTTCTGGGAAGGACAGGATGTGCTGGCTCGCTGGACCGACGGCTTGCTTTACCTGGGTACCATCAAGAAGGTGAGTGAGGCCCCACCACCTGCAGGAGGGCCCATCCATGTGATACCCTGCACTCACCCCTCTTTCTTCTGGCAGGTGGATGCAGCAAGGCAGGTTTGTCTGGTGCAATTTGAGGACAATTCCCAGTTCCTGGTGCTCTGGAAGGACATTAACCCCGGTGAGCGCTGGAGTGCGGAGGTAGTGTTGCTCTTAGCCCGTAGCCCCAGGTCTGCCGCCATGCCCCGTATGCCATGCCCACAGTCTAAGGACTGCTACCCGCCCACAGACACTGAGGTCTGCTGATGCCCCTATTCCCACTACGCTGCCCCTCCCTTTCTACCACAGCCATGGTCTCCTTCACACAACTCTACTGGTATTCAATTGTTTTGTCCTAGCACTGGGTTCCACTCCCAGAGCTTTGCCAGTACCTTTCACTTTCAGCCCACAGACCTTGGTTGTACAGCCCTATGCCCACCTCCGCTGGTGCCCTGCAGTCCTTAACATGCAGCTTTCTGCAGTTCCACCTATGGACTGCCCCAGCAAGGCATTAACTGGCTGAGCTCCATTCTTTCTCACAGCTGCTGTGCCAGGTGAGGAGCAGATCTGCTGTGTTTGTTACTTAGAGTCTGTGAGTCCAGAGAACGAGTTGGTGCGGTGTGAGAAATGTGGGCACAGTAAGTGATGTTTCCCTTCTCTGCCATTTCCTGGCTTTCTTAGGACCCCCCATTCTCTTGTCTCACTGGCTTTCTCACCTTGCAGCTTACCACCAGGAGTGCCACCTGCCCAGAGTGTTGGATGCGAGCTGCGAAGGGGCTGGAGTTCTTGGCACATGGATGTGTCGGCAGTGCGTCTTTGCTGTGGCCACCAAAGTGAGCAGGGGGCTGGCAGCTGTGGAAAGCCAGACATCATTCCCTTGTGTCCCCCAGTGATGCTTTTGATAAAAGGGGTGGGGTATCTTCCCAATTCTCATTGTTTCCTGCACAGCAGGCATGTGACCCCAACTCCCAAACCCCACCAGCAGGTTTGTCTCTCTGATTCCCATCCCTCTTCTGTGTCCCTGGCAGGTGCATTCAAACCCCCCTGTCCCCAATTCCTGTTTTCCTGTGAATAGATGTTTGTGTCCACCCTGTTTCACGTCTCTCCCTCTATTCTCTTTGACAGAGGGGTGGTGCACTCAAGAAAGGCCCCTATGCCAAGGCCATGCTGAGCATGAAGCTGGTACTGCCCTATCAACTCAAAGTTTTGGAGTGGGATCCCGCACACCTGACCAATCGGCAGCAGTGCTACTGCTACTGTGGAGGCCCTGGAGAGTAAGTTTTCTCTCTGGTCCTGCAGATTCCTGAGGCCAGCACTTGCTTTTGTGTCTGCTTCTTTAGGGTAATGAGCAGGAATTAGAAATGTTCCTGTTCCTGCCAAAGTGGACGTCTTGAGCAGGAAGATTTCAGATATAAATTTCAACTAGGCCCCTCAGTTTGGATCCTGATAGAGCAGTTAACACCAATCCCAGTGCTTCTGCCCCAAAGCAGTGTCTGACTTTAGAATTAAACTAGCAGGAGTTTGACCTAGCACCAGCAAGGCCATTTGGATTTGAGGATTTGGGAACTGGACTCGATGACCTCTCAAGGTTTCTTCCAGTTCTAGTATTCTATTATTCTGGAGCTATGTTTGGACAGGGAAGAGGTTCTGGCGTTGGAAGATGTTTCTAGAGCAGGCTACATATGGGATGGTCAGTTGCTGGAACCAGAGATTTCATTGGCAGGCTTGGAGTGTGTCTTGAGAAATAGTCTTATGCCTTATGTAGGTCTCTACAGCCAAGTCCATGGTGGCATGGGTGTTGTAGATTGGTTAAATATGGGAGGAACTTTTTTCTGCGGCCAGTTTTTGTCTGGGAGGATGGTTCTGAAGTGAGCTCTGGACTAGTGTGTTTCGAGATTGAGTTCTGACATTATATACCGTTTCAAAAAAAGAATCTGGAGTGCTTTCTGGAACTGGATTTTTCTGGCCTAGGATCAGCACGTGGTTTATAAGGTCATCTTTTCACAGATACTTGGAGGTTTTATTTTTCGTCTGAGGAAGTGGGTTTTACTCAGGAAAGCTCATAACCTAATAAATTTGTTAGTGTGTAAGGTGCCACAGGACTGCTTGTTATTTGTCACAGATGCTGGAAGCCAGTTGTGTTGAGGTAGGCTATTTTCTAGAGCCACTTCCAAGCTGGGTGTTTCTAGAGCAGGCTGGTCTTTGTAAAACAAATTCCCCAAACAGTTTCCAATATGAGATTCTTCCAGTAAAAGTTCCAGATTGGGTGGCTGTAGACTGGTATGAGACTTCTGCAATTAATTGTGTTCTGGAGTGGGGTAGGCTTTTACAGAACTTCTGCCAGGGGAGATTTGCCTAGGCTGTTTCAGGCTGGATAGTGTAGGGTTTCTGGAGGTGGTATGGAGAGGAGGGCAGTTCTAAAGCTGGGTGGAGCCTGTAGTGGGTCACCAAATGCCTCTGACGAACTCTCTTTTCTCTCCAATTGCTGGGCTGTTGGCAGGCTGTACATCTCAGAGATGTTGTCACTCAGCCTCTTTTTCCCCCAGGTGGAACCTGAAGATGTTGCAGTGCTGCAGCTGTGCCCAGTGGTTCCATGAGGCATGTACCCAGTGTCTGAGCAAGCCATTGCTTTACGGAGACAGGTGAGGGGATGGAGGGCTGAGTTCCACCCTAGCCCTTCTCGGCATAGATGGAGATGCGGGTACTAGGGAGGGAAGTGAGGGCCATGCCACTGTCTTGTGGACACAGGTGAGGGGGCAGAGGAGAGAGGTGAAGACAGTGGGGGTGGGAGGCAGGTCCCTGAGATCTAGGATTAATTTCTCCCTCATCCACCTTGCATCTCTTCTAGATTTTATGTCTTTGAGTGCTGTGTCTGCACTGGTGGCCCAGAGAGCGTACGGAGACTTCCCCTGAGATGGTGAGTCTTGTTCCTTCCTCCACAGTTCTAATGCCCGTGTCCCCACTGTGCCAGCACTGACCCTCTCTCCTCTCTCCACAGGGTGGATGTGGCCCATCTCATTCTCTATCACCTTAGCATCTGCTGCAAAAAAAAATACTTTGACTTTGAGCGCGAGATCCTGCCTTTTGCCAGCGAGAACTGGGACAACCTGTTGCTGGGAGAGGTGGGGTGGTTGTGAGTTGTGAGGGGTGAGGAGAGAGGAAGCGGGGCTCGGAGGAGCAGGGGAAAGCAGATAGGGCTGTGGGAGGCGGTGTGCATGGGGTGGGAAAGAAATGAGGGAGACCGAGGACTTAAGTGAGAGATGCCCAGGCAGAAGTTGAAGTGGGGTGAGAGGGACTCCGAGTGCTGTCTGGGAGGGAGCTGAGGATGTGGATATGCTGTGGAGACAGGTGGAAAATTCAGGAGGCAATGGAGGGTCCCTGGCCCATGGCCCTCACTGATCCTTAATCTGTTCTTGGTCCTTGTAGCTCTCGGATACACCCAAGAGGGACAGGTACAGCCAATTGCTGAGTGCCCTGAGCAGCCACAAAGAGAGGTGGGAGGAGCTTCTGTAGCATACAGCTTTGTTTGCCTGTTCCCTGCTTGTGTATGCCCACTATGTTCTGCCATTCCCTGTGCTTCTCCGGAGCCGCACGGCCCCACACGTGCTGAATTGTGCTGCCTGCTCTGCTGCACCCTGGCATCAGCCTGGACCCTTGCGCGTGCTGCCCCTCCCATGCATGCTCCTCCCTGCTGGTCCTCACATGCTCTGCCGTGCTTTTGCACCTATATGGGATCACACTGCTTCCTCACATGCTGCACCTTGCTGGCCCATGCATGCTCTGCCAGTCCCACACCAGCTGTCACAGGGGCTGCTGCTCCCTCACACCTGGAGTGAACTACACCACCCACTGATGCACCTTACCATGCTGGATCTTGATGCCATATCCTTGCACCCCACTCGCAGTTTCTCCAGCCCTTGTATGCCTCTCCAAATGCTCCCCAGGCGGCATCAGGCTAGCCTGTGCATGCTCTGCCATGGCTTCCCACCCACCAGGAACAGTCTGGCAGGTTTTTGTACATCCCTGCATTGCCAACACTGGTGCTCCTTTCTGGGGCCTTGGACGTTCAGATGGGATCTGGTCACCCTGCAGAGCTGAGACTGGTGTCTTCTCCAGATTTATTTCAGGGAAGGAAATCAAGAAGCGGAAGGGTCTCTTTGGGCTTCACACACGAGTGCCACCTCCTGTACCTCAGTGCTCTGGCAGCCATACTGACTCCACAGTCCGGCAGCCCCCACTTGCTGACAGTAGGTGAGCAGCCTCCGGTGCCCTGACCCTTGCCCCATACATGCACTCCGCCACACTAGGGCTCCAGCAGGGGTAGAGTAGAAAGGACAGCATGGGGTGGAGCTGCAAGGGAGAGGGTAGGGGCACTAAGATGATGTGATAGGGGACTGAGGGCACCGGAGAAGCTCGGGGGCCCCAGGTTAGGTACACAGCTGCAGATACGGTGTTGTCTGGAGAGGGTGCAGGACCTGGTCAGGTCTCTACCCTAGTTCCCCACTCCCCTCAGGGTCACTGACTCAGCCCCCCTTTAGGCTCCCAGTGGAGCAGGCGCGGCCCCCTGCGTGCTGTGCAGATAAGGAGGGTCTCTTACAGCTTCCTTTCAGGGCAGGGCAGCAGTGGGGCAGGGCGCCGAAGGCCCCGGAGGCGCAAGGTCCCCCTGGAACCCACAGATACCATGGAGCTGAGGAGCAGCAGGGAGAAGTGGCAGCTGGACAGAGCCCTCACCCAGGTAGGCTGGACAGAACTACCGCCATCCACATTGCCCCAGGAGCCCTGCTACCCTGTTTTGGAGGCCCTCCTTGGGCGCCTTCCTGATTGTCTCTATCTGCAGGAGGTGGTGGAGACTCCAGTCAGTGCTAGCCAGACATACTGTGGCTACAGCGGCACCTCCAGCACCTACAACTTCCGCCGCACTGATGCCCGTTGCCTGGAGAGGTGAGAAGGGACCAGCAGGGTTGGGGGGAGTCATGTTGCCCAGCCCTGCATTCACCCCATCTCTCTCTCGCGTGCAGTGCTCCCATCAGGATGTTTGCCTCCTTCCACCCATCCGCCAACACTGCCCGGACCCTGAGGTGAGAACGGGGAGGGAGGGTAAGAGCAGCTCCCATGATATTACTCTTCTGGGGACCTGTTTTCTGGAGCGCAGCACCTCTCTTTAGAGGCAGCTCAGAGGCCAGGTTCTAAAGCAGTCCCCCAAGCGATGGGATCTGTTCTAGAGCAGGGAGTGGGATGCTCTAGAGTGAGGGCTGAGTCCTCTAGAGCAGATTTTGGATCATAAAGTGGTTGTAGAATGGGGCAGAAAGGGCTATTCTGGAATTGATTCTGGCTGTGGGGGAGAAGGGTTCAAAAGGGGATTTTGGCCAGCATGGCCTCACTAGAGGGGGGTTGGGGCTTTGTGGGTACTTGCTGGCATTGGCCTGGACAGGCATGGGGGGAAGCATTTCACAGTGCAGGCTCCCCTGATGTCCCTTGTTTTGTAACAGGAGCACCACGGCCAGCTTGGATCCCCGTGAAGTACCTGCCCTGGAGAGTGAGAGCCCTGAGCACCCCCCTGCCCACACTCCGATCCCACAGGGGAAGTGCCCAACCCCCAGTATCAAGCACCAGCCCGAACCCTTGTCCTCCCCATCCTCCTCCAGTTCTCTGTGCCCAGGCCCTGCCCCCACCACCAGCAGCTACTTTGGAGCTATGGGGCGCCTGGCCCGAGGGGAGGCTGTCCGCATTCTGGCCCGAAGGGTCACCTTAGATGGCACTGTCCAGTACCTAGTGGAATGGGGTGGAGGGAGCATGTTTTGAGGGGTAGGAGAAATGCCAGACACACCTCTGCTGTTGGAGCTACAGAGTTGGCATCCTTCCTACATCCTCCCCTCCCCCTCCCATGCCCACACCCACAAACACTAAGAGTGCAACTCTCAGGAGCCCCCAGGACAGAGTGTGGGAGAAGGCTTCTTCCCAGAGGGTGGATTTGTCTCTGTGCCAGTGATGGGGGCTGCACTGGTGGGGGGAGGGCTCTCACCTTCAGCATGGATGTAAAGTGGGCACTGCTTAGTCCTGCTCAGAGAAGGGCCTCAGGGTGGATGGGGGCATCCCTCCCACCAGGCAAATGCTTCATTGTATTCAAAGTGTTTATTGTTGCATTTTTTTTATTCTGTAAAATATTCTATTTAATGAAGTTCCAAGGGGGGCAGAGTGTGGGGCGCACTCTGACAAAATGGGTCTGGCCAAGACAAAATAGGAGGGGCACAAGTATAAGAGGAGACAGTTATGCAAAGCCTGGGAGGAGAGGGGAGCCCCCCCGCCCAGTCATCCACCCTGCGTGTAACCTGCTGTACAGATGGCTTATGTCCCACTCCCCACAGGCCAGCTATGTGCCCTTTTCCCCCTTCCCTGTGTGCTGCTGCGACTGCCGCCACCGCCATTCTGACTGTACAAACTGACACCTGCAATAAACAGCTTGCTGAAGCCAGACTTGGCCTGCTCATTGGAGAGGGGCATGGAGGGCTAGAGCTGGAGCCCAGCCTCCCCCGAGGCCAGAGGGAACCTGGCTTCTGAGCACCATCCCACTCCCCCAGTACACAAGGGTTGTGCGCAATGTGAACAAAGAGCCAACCCCAGAGCTTCGTGCTTCAGGGGCAGTTTATTGGCTGCAAGTTCTCTCCTGCTCACCCTTGACAGGAAAACTTCCATGGGATGAGTAGGGGGCTTACTCTGGCACAGTCTCCCCAACCCACTGCAGATATGGGGCATTTCCCTGCTCGATGGGCAGGGCAATCACCTCTGCAACTTCATATGGATGCACCGACCTGTGGAGAAATGAGGGCAGGAATCAGAAGGGGCAAAATGCGAAAGGATTCCCCAGCACCTTGCCACTCTGCCCCAGGGCCCACCCACTAGGGAGTAACCACTCTGTCCTTGATGCCCTCCCCACAGTGCCCCACAGCAACCGTCACCCATCCCTCCAGAGACTCTGTTCCCCAGGAAAGCTGTTGGACTCCCGGTAGCCCCATAAGCAGGCTCCTAGGGGGTCAGGCAGCAAACAAAGGGCAATGGACTGACCGGACAAAATCAGTCAATGCTGGGATGCGGGAGCTCCGAGTTTTGATCATCTGGGGGGAGAGACAGATGGTGAACAGTGAGGGTGTCCGCTCCGCTCCGGAGGGAGTCCTGAGGTCTGGAGCCTCCCCAGCTGCCTACCCAGGCAGAGGGTTTAGGCCCCATCCCCCAAGGACACTGCCCCCCGCCTGGGTCCTCACCAGCAGTATTTCACTGTCTTCTTCAATCTTCCCCTTCCACTCATATCTGAAAGAAGCCAGCAGGGCTGCTGTGAGGAGGAGGCACAGAGAAAGTCTGCCCTAATCAGAGAGGCCAGGCCACTCCCCCAACAATCATCATCCAAGTTCAAGGCCCAATGCAGGGACCATGCAGCCTGGGAACATTGCTCCAGCACTCACATGGATGTGACCTGAGGTATGATGTTGACACAGGCAGCAAGATGCTTCTCAACCATCGCCCTGTTTGGGACACAGAGATGTCAGTGTTCTCCACGCTCCTGGCTGACACATCCAGCCACGGACTCCCACTCCCCTCTCAGGGTGAGACAGCAAACCTGGCTCTCAGTCCCCTGCTCTAAGCCACCAGTGCCACTCACCCCCCGTCCCCCGAGCCAGTCTAGACTCCAGGAACCTGGCTTGCTGCTCTAATCCACTGACCTGCCCCACCCCAGAGCTGGGACAGAACCCAGGTGCCCAGGCTCCCAGTCCCACCTTGCAATATCCTTTGCCACTTTCTCACTGGGGCAGGTGACGAACACGGCCGACAAGCTCCCGGGCTCATAGGCTTCAGCCGCCATGGAGAAAAGACGCCGATACGCAGTTCGGAGCAGTGAGACCATCAACAGGGACAGCAGGAGCACCTGCGGGCACAAGGCAGTGAGGGCTGGGGCCGGTGCTGCAGGGCCGCCAGGGCACCCTGCCCGCTGGGACAGCACCAGGGGCGGTGGCCTCTCTCTCCAGTATGCACAGCTGGGGGGACACCGGGGCACCCCACCCACTCGGACAGCACCAGGGGCGCTGGCCTCTCTCTCCGGTACGCACAGCCGGGGGGGTCACCGGGGCACCCCACCCACTCGTACAGCACTAGGGGCGCTGGCCTCTCCCTCTGGTACGCACAGCCGGGGGGGCACCGCAGCACCCCACCCACTCGGACAGCACCAGGGGCACTGGCCTCTCCCTCTGGTACGCACAGCGGTGGGGCACCGGGGCACCCCACCCACTCGGACAGCACCAGGGGCGCTGGCCTCTCTCTCCGGTACGCACAGCCGGGGGGGTCACCGGGGCACCCCACCCACTCGTACAGCACCAGGGGCGCTGGCCTCTCCCTCTGGTACGCACAGCGGTGGGGCACCGGGGCACCCCACCCACTCGGACAGCACCAGGGGCACTGGCCTCTCTCTCCGGTACGCACAGCCGGGGGGGTCACCGGGGCACCCCACCCACTCGTACAGCACCAGGGGCGCTGGCCTCTCCCTCTGGTACGCACAGCGGTGGGGCACCGGGGCACCCCACCCACTCGGACAGCACCAGGGGCACTGGCCTCTCCCTCTGGTACGCACAGCCGGGGGGGTCACCGGGGCACCCCACCCACTCGGACAGCACCAGGGGCACTGGCCTCTCCCTCTGGTACGCACAGCCGGGGGGGTCACCGGGGCACCCCACCCACTCGGACAGCACCAGGGGCGCTGGCCTCTCCCTCTGGTACGCACAGCCGGGGGGGGCACTGGGGCACCCCACCCACTCGGACAGCACCAGGGGCGCTGGCCTCTCCCTCTGGTACGCACAGCCGGGGCTGCAGGGGGCACTGGGGCACCCCGCCCGCCCGGACAGCACCAGGGGCGCTGGCCTCTTCCCCCGGTACGCGCACCGGGGCCCCCCGCCCGCTCGGGGCCGGGCTCAGGAGCTACTCACGCCGCAGGCCGCTCGCATCAGCCCTGCCCCCAGAGCGCTGCGGAAGCTCCCGCGAGCGCGCAACGCACAAGCTCCGCCCCGCCCCCTGCACGTGACCCAGGCGGTCTGCTGAAGCCCCACCCCCTTCACGTGACCCAGGCGGGCTGCTGAAGCCCCACCCCCTTCACGTGACCCAGGCGGGCTGCTGAAGCCCCGCCGTCCCGCAATGAGCTCCGCCCCGGCCCGTCGCCACGTGCCCCACTTGGACTTGTGCTTGGTGCCTTGGGTGGCCTGTCTTGTGTGCTCCAGTCCGTCTTGCAGCCCCTCCTACGCCCTCCTACTCCCCAGCTCTGGTGGCACCCCAGATCCCACCCACAGCCTCTGCTCCCCACTCGTGGGCTTTCCCCTGTTCTGCCCCCCCCCCAAAATCTGCCACGTACCCCAATGCCACAGGCACCAGCTGATACCCTGTCCTTCTTCCCAAGTTCTGCTGGGCCCCTTAATCCTACCTGCTACCTGGTTCTGGACTCCTTCCTGAACTCTGACCAGTGTGAAAAATCAGGATAGGGTGTGAAGTGATGGGTGCCCTCTATAACTCATTCCCCAACCATCCCTATAAAATCAGAACATCTGGTCCCCCTACTGCTCCCCCAGCTGTGACAACTCCTCTCCCACTTCACTCCTGACCACAGCATCCCAAAGCTCTAATGGAAAAAAACACTCAATGCAGACCTGCAATCTCCTCCCCCTCCAGCCCCTAATTAGATACACTGCCCTTTGGTTCCAAGGGCCAGATGCCTAAGTGAGCAGGAAACATTGGAAAGTCTCTCTCACTCTTCTCTTTTCCAGATTAAACAAACACAGTTCTTTCAATCTTCACTTCTAGGTCACGTTTCGTAGCATTTTAATCGTTTTTGTTGCTCTTCTCTGGACCTTCTCCAATTTGGCCTTCTCTCCTGAAACATGGTGCCCAGAACTAGCCACAGTATTCCATTTGAGGCCTAATCAGCATAGAGTGGAGCAGGAGAATTACTTCTGGTGTCTTGCTTATAACACTGAATACAACCCAGAAATTTTGTTTTGCAGTACTGTCACACTGTGGACTTATACTTAATTTATGGCCCACTATGACCCCCTACACCCTTTCTGCAGTATTCTTTCCTAGGCTACCTCGCTGTTACTCTCCATCCTAGACAGCCATTTATCATTTTTTATGTGTGAAACTGATTATTCCTCCTGACGTGAAATACTTTGCATTTGTACTTATTACATTTAATCCTATTTACCGCAGACCATTTTTCCAGTTTGACCAGATCATTCTGAATTATAATCCTATTCTCCAAAGCACTTGCCACTCCTTTCAGCTTGGTTCCATCCGCATACTCGCTAATCGCACTCTCTGTGACTTAAGCCCTTGTCCTCCTAGTGGCGCATAGGTCATCTACATGTCTTCACTCTGTCTTGAGACAAAACTTCTACTGCGTCCAGGCGTACCCCCATCCTTGTCCTTGTGTCTCAGTAAATATTCTCCATGTTGTCCGAGGTCTTCCTCTTCTGCACTTTCCTTGCAGTTCTATATGAGAGCTTGATAGATGAGGCTGGATGATGGTTTTCTGAGAGTGTGGCCAAGTCATCCCCACTTTCTTCTCGTGGTCCTTGTCCTGCTCTGTTCCAAAGCTCCTCATGTGTGACAAAGACTAGCCATTTGATGCGAGGGGTGTACCTCACGCATCTTCAAAAACAACAAGTCCTGTGGCTTCTTATAGACTAACAGTTATTTTGGAGCATAAGCTTTCATTGGCAAAGACGTGTTTCATCGGATGCATGATTGGGGGTTCCAGACGAGCGTCAGCTATATAGGCTCATGAAAAGGAGGGAGTCCCAGTCAGGAGGAGGGCCAGCGTTGACAAGGTCAGGTCAGTCAGGGAGGATGTGGCCCATCATCAGCTGCTGATGTGGCGCTGTGAACATCAAGAGAGGAGAAACCAGGTCAATTCAGTCAGGGAAGATGTGGCCCATTATCTGTACCTAATGCGGCGGTATGAACATCAAGACAGGAGAAACTGCTTTTGTAATTTGCCAGCCACTCCCAGTCTCTGGTCACTCCTTGGTTGATGGTGTCAAATTTGGAAATGAATTGCAGCTCTGAAGTTTCTCTTTGGAGTCAGTTTTTGATTTGTTGTTGTTGTTGCAGGATGGCTACTTTTAAATCTGTTGCTCAGTGTTCCTGGAGATTGAAGCGTTCTCTTACAGGTTGTTATCTGTTACCATACCTGATTTGCGTAATTTATTCTTTTATGTAGAGAGTGTCCAGATGATTCCAGATGGTTTCTATTAATGCCATTTGGTGGCTGGAATTCTGGAACACAGCAAAGGGTATATTGATCTACCGGTTCTCACAATACTAAGAATGGGAGCTACGTCTGGTAACTGTATGGTAATGATTGACAAACATTGTCATCTTTTTATGCTGTTTTTTCGATGTTGTTATATATTTTCTGTTTTGGACCAAATTTTGCCCTCCAAATTGTTGTAAGTAGATGTGGAACGGTATCTATTTATCAATGTCTGTAGCTTGTGATTTGAAGACTTAGTACACCAGGTCTCACATCCATACAAGAGCACATTCTTCACATTTGTGTTGAATATCTGCAGTTTTGCCTTCATAGATATTATTTGTGAACTCTATATGGGACGAAGTCATGAATGCAGTTGTTGCTTTCCCTATCCTGGCACTGATATCCTTGTCTGTCCTCCAACTCTGTTCATAATATTCTTCAAGTAGGTGAACTGCTCCACATCTTCCAGGTCATCCCCTCCCAGCGTGATGGTGTTGTTAGACTGGTTGACCCTCATTGCCTTGGTCTTTCCTTATGAATGCTCAGTCCAGTCATTGAGGAATTTTTGCCTAGTGTTGTGACCTTTTCTTCAATGCTTTCGTGTTGGTGTGAAAGAAGGGTGACATCATCAGCAAATATCAGAGGGGTAGCCATGTTAGTCTGTATCCTCAAAAACAACGAGATGCATCTGACTAAGTGGGTATTTGCCCTTGCAAGCTAATGCTCCAAAAAATCTGTTAGTCTATAAGGTGCCACAGGACTTCTCAGTGTTTTTGTCATCAGCAAAATCAATGTCCTCTAGCTGTTTGAACAGTGTCCACTGAATGCCCTGTTGATGGCCAGCTCTTGTCCTGCCCTCCCTATGTCATTATCTAAATCATTGATGAAGCTGTTGCTCAGAATTGGTCCCAAAACTGATCCTGGCAGAATCCCACTTGTTTTGCCCTTCCAGTATGACTCTGAACCATTGATAATTATTTTCTGAGAATGGTGTCTGAGGAGTAGCGATGTTAGTTTGTAGCTTCCCAAAAAACAAGCAGTCTTATAGCACCTTAACCAACCAGCAATGCACTCACCTAATATTAGCCCATTTCCATTGCATTTCCCTAGTTTATTGAACAGAAGATCATCCAAGACTATCAAAAGTCTGGGTATACTGAATCTAGGTGTGGCTTCCTGTCCCCTGGCTGATCAAAGGACCCATCCAAACACACAATGTGCCCTAACTGGGCCTGATGAAAGGGTGGCAGGGAGACCAAATATACCAGGGCCTGAGCTCACGAGGTGCCCACCCCCAATCTCTGTAATAGGACAAAATGGGAGAAGACGGAGCTCCAGTGAACATACCATACCAGGGCCACATTTCTCTTGACAGGTCCCTGAATGCACATTTCCCTAATACTGAACACACATTGAGCAGCCCTAAATGCACTCTGTGCCGCTAACAGATGACAAAGAAACACCCTGCCACTCAGTGCACCATCTGCAACAGGCATCACACTACTCTGAATAAGCACAGCTCAATGCACCATACGTCACCCTGACATACAATCCTGGCCACTGTAGATGCATCCCCAAAACATGCCCACCAGGCAAGCTGCTGTTGGACACACTCAGTAATCCATTCCACCCCAGGCACCCTCAAATGTGCACATGAACCTTGCAGGCATACCAGTGCACCCACTCAGACACCAGTGTTCACAGGCACAGGCTCTCTGCAAGAGCCTGGCACTGCCCGAGAAACACCCCCCCACCTCCACTTTGAGAGAGTTCTCCTCCTGACCCACTAATGGCAGGAAGGGGACACACAACACTCCCTCCACTCAGCTGATCTCCACCCAGTGAGAAGCAAAACCACACACTAACTCTTGTCCTGCAAGGCCATTTGCTCCTTCACACAGCCTGCATGCACATTCACCCCAAATACACACTCCTGTCACGCTTCACACATTCACGCTCAGCCTGCACACACATTCACCCCAAATACACACTACTGTCACGCTTCACACATTCACGCTCAGCCTGCACACACATTCACCCCAATACACACTACTGTCACACTTCACACATTCACCCCAAATACACACTCCTTTCACTCTTCACGCATTCACACTCAGCCTGCATGCACACTCACCCCACTTACACACTACTTTCACTCTTCACGCATGCACACTCAGCCTGCACGCACACTTGCTGCACATGCTCCATTTGTGCATTCCCTCTTCATGCAAACTTTCAATCATTTTCAACCCCCCCCCCAACAACACATTCTCACTAGCCTGGAGCATGTTTGTCCACGGGACAGTCACCCTACACATTGGCCCTCATTCTGCACACTCACTTGTTCTGCACAGCCACACACAGGCCCATTACTTCTCTGGACCCTTAGCCTGCTTCCATGGTTATCGCATTCTCCTGTCACACTCTCACTCACCTGATTTGCAAATGGCAGACTGACCCATGTACACTCACACCCACCCTAATCCCATTTACCCTGGCCACACATTCAGTCTGGGCATGCTCAACCTTCTCCTCTATTTGCTCACTCTGCACACACAGTCACTTTGCAGACACAAGTCCCACAGACACTGACCCTCACCCTCCACTCATATGTACTTGCTGCCACACTTGTCTTGCCCTGGTGTCACCATTAAAAGCAGCTGCACTACCCCCAGCAGCCCTACTGTACACTGAAAACAACAGACATCTGTGTGGATGGCTCGCACATAACCCAACCACTGCTGCCCTGGCCTTCCGATTCCTTTTTCCCCCTTCACCCAGATGAATGGATCTGGGATGGTTGGGGGCCCTGGGCAGCTAGGGTCATAGGGCTGAGCCTGGGGCAGGGGCTGTAGGGCAAAGGCCACAGGGCTAAGCCGGGGGTGGGGATCAGAGGCCTGGGGGGCCAAGGGGATGGGGGCCTGGGGCTGAGCCAGGGGCAGGTAAGGGCCTTTGAGATGGGGCCACAGCTGAAATGAGAAGGGAGCAGGCGAGGGCTGTGGGACTGGGGCCCTGGGCTGAGCCGGGGGGCAGGTGAGGGCTGTGGGACTGGGGCCCTGGGCTGAGCCGGGGGCGGAGGACTGGGGGCCAGGGGCTCGGACCGCGGGTCTCAGCCGGGAGCCATGAGGCCGGCTCCCGGGATGCGCGGTACCTGGCTCCGGAGCCCACGTGCCCCGCCCCAGGTTGAGGTGAGCTGAGGGGGGGGCGACGTTTAAAGGGGACGCGGCCGCTCCCTTTTCTGTCGGCCGCACACAGCGCGGCGCCCACCCCCACTGCAGCTGCCGCGCGGCCGCCTTTAAGAGTGGGCAGCGCGCGGGGCCCGGCTGCGAGGCTGGAGCGGCCGCAGCTTCGGCACCGGCAGCACCGGGCGGCGGCGGGGCGCTCGCTGCGGGGCCCGGCGGGGCGGGAGGGAGGCGGCCCCCGCAGGCCTGGCCCGCCGCTGCTGCTGCACCTGCCCTGGGCCCCGGCCCTCTGTTCCCCTTGGTCCCCACCCCCGGGGCCCCGGCCCCCTCCCCCTCCCCTCGCCCCCGCTCTCCTGCCCCCCAAGTCCCCGTGCCGCTGCGTCCCGCTCGCCTGGCCCCACGCCCGGTTCCCTTGTCTTCCCTGCACCCCTCCACGGGAGCCGCGGTCCGTGCTGCCCTGCAGCACCCCGCTCCCCCTCCCCTCACAGCCGGGGGGTCCCCATCTTCCTGGGTTGTCGTCTATCCTTCACCTCCCCTCGTCCATGACTAGCGAGCGGCTGGAGGAACCATGTCCTATGTCCCCTTTCGAGGTAAAGCCTGGGCAGGCTCGGCTGGGGGCTGCAGCCTGGGGGGCGGGCGGCAGGCTCAGTTGGGGGTTGCTGCAGCCTGGCGGGGTGGGGGAACAGGCAAGCTCAGCTGGGGGGCGGGGGGGGCTGCAGCCTGGCGGGGTGGGGGAACAGGCAGGCTCAGCTGGGGGGCGGGGGGCAGGCTCAGCCTGTGGGGGGGAGTGGGTTGCAGCCTGAGGGCTGGGGGAAGAGGTGGGCTTGCCTCAGCTGGGGTGGGTGGGGGCTGCAGCCTGGGGGAAGAGGCAGGCTCAGGTGCAGGGGGCTGCAGCCTGGGGGTGGGGGCTGCAGCTTGGGAGGCTGGGAGAACAGGCAGGCTCAGGTGGAGGGCCCTATGGCTGTGGGGTCAGAGCAGGGAGGGGGCTCCCCTAGAGCAGGACAGGTGGGGGTCACTGGGACAGGTGGGTTAGCAAGGGCTTGATGCACCCCATCTGGGTGGGTGAGGGGACCTGTAGGGTGAGGGCTTTGCTGGAGCTGGGGTGGGTTGGCTGTGGGGCTGGAAGGAGACTGCTGGACTGAGATGTGACAGTGGCCTGTGGGTTTGATGGTGTGGGGGTCTGGAGGGCACTGTGGTCTGTGGGGTATGAGCAATGGAGGGGAGTGGGGTTTGACTGGGAGGAGCAGTGGAATTCAGCACAAAAGGAACTCAGCTGGGGCCTGTGGCTGTGGGTAGCTCCACCTTGAGCCTGGGGGTTTGGGCCTGTGTGTGGGGGGGGGGGGAGGGTCACCTCAAGCCTGGCTGGGAAGTGTGGTTCATCCAGGGCCTGGGCCTCAGGGCTGGGTTAGGGAGAGGAACCTTGGGATGCAGCTTGAGGCCTGTGGAATTTACATGGGCCCTGGGTGGCAGGGGCCAATCTGAGAGAATGAAGGGCTTTCCTCAAGGGGCTGCTCCATGACGAGGGGTGGGGAGTTTGCCCTGTGGGACACAGAACAGAGTGCTGGCAGTTGCCTGAGGAGCAGTGGGGGTATGCGGGAGTGTCCAGTGCCTAGTGCAGGAGGTGGCAGCATTGGGGTGGGCTCTGGGCTCAGTACACTCCAGGGGTTGTGTTGATGGCAGGAAGTGGAGGAGACAGGAGGGTGCCCCAGGACTTGTGGGGTTCATGGAGTCTGTGGGGAAGGGCCAAAGGAGGATGGCACAGGGCTTGGGTGCAAGGAAGAGTGGATGCTGAGGGGAACATGGTGAGGTGTTCACACTGCAGTTCCTGGGGGCTTGGAGAGCCCATTGGGGGTGGGGCACATGAGGGTCAGGTTCACTTGGGACAGGGGAGATGTGTGGGGGTTCTTCATGTGTTGGCATGTTGCAAGGTGGTTGTATCTGTGGGCTCCCCAGAAACTGGGGGTGGTGTGCACGTGTAGTTCCATAGGGGGCTGGGGAGACTTCTGGGGACTGGGAATGTCTGGGGTTGGAAGTGAAAGGGGGGGTGCCGGGGCAGTGGTGGGGGCCTTTGAAGGAGGGATTATGTGGGTTGATGGGTGGTTGGTAGCGGGGCAAGAGATGCGCCTGGGGGGATGTGGGGAGACAGATGCTGGGCAAACCTGGCTAGCTGTTGCCATCTGGGTCAGGGGTAGTAGAGTAACAGGGGAGTCATTGCCTGAGGCATGGGGTTTGGTGATGGGGATAATTGCCCAGAGCCTGTGGGCGAAATTAAGGATCGGGGCAGAAGAGGCCTGTGGAGCTCCTTGTTTAGGCTTGTGGGCTGTAGGAATCTGAAGCGGGTCAGGGATCAATAGAGGGTAACAGTGTTCCTTACTCATGTCTAGAGGTCTCTTTCTAGGGGGCTGTGGGGCAGGGAGTCTCTAGGAGTTTGGGCCAGTAGAGGGCAGTGCAATTGCAAGGTGGTGGGGTACAGCCCAGGCCTGTGGGGTAGTGGAGTTGCTAGTGGATGGGATTGGTAGTAGGGGGCGGAGAGGGCACTGCTCAGGCCTGTGTGGTTGCTGGGGGCTGGGAGATGTAGGGCTCCTTGCCCAGGCCTGTGGGGGCAGGAGGAGGAAGGGACCTGTCCTGGGTGAGGTAACAACAATGGTACCAGTAGCAGGACTAAGACCACCTGCTTCTGTTGCTTGGTTGTGGAGGAAGTATCTTGGGGATGGATCCATGGTGTCTGCTTGGCCCCTAATGTTTTGGGGGGGCCTTGAGGGTTGCTGTCTGCAGCTTGCCTCCTCCCCTGACTTTTGATGTGAGGCTGATGTGATCCCCAGGAGACCGGAGTGACCCACTTTCCTAGTCACTGGCCCAGAAAGGATATGGGGGATGGTGTCACACCACTCATGGTGTCATATGTATGGTTCCCCCAGAACCCCTCTGCACTCTGATGCCAGGGTCCAAACACTCCCTCCTGTCCATGTTCTTGACTTGTGGCCCGAGGGGGTGTTGCATCATTTGAGCCCCAGTGCACGATGCTTCTCCCCATTGTGGGCTGTATCCTGGCATCTCACTGTGGTGGTGCTCTGATGTGACCCCCTTCCAAGCCCTGGGCCCCCCCCATCAGTGCTGGCCCCAATGTGGGGCCAGGGATACAGTGCTGCAAGGTCTGGTTGGGGGGTACTGGGAGGACACTGTGGGCATGCACTGTGCTGAGGGATGAGGGCTCCCCTATGGGAGGTTGCGGACTCCCATCTCAACTGCCCCATAATTGATTATGCTAATTTATGGTGGCCCCAAAATAAGAATATTAATGAGGGACTAAACCAAGTGCCATGGACACTAGTTAACAGGGCCTTGAAACACAAAAGTGCCATCCTTGTTGGCAGCCATACCATCCTGGCTGCCCACAGCACCCCCAGCTGGGTGAGGCCAGGGCTGGACGAGCTGGGAGCTCCCTGTAGAGCCAGTCCCCTCCCCTGCCCTGCCCCCACAGCACCCCCAGCTGGGTGAGGCCAGGGCTGCACTAGCTGAGAGCTCCCTGCACAGCCAGTGCCCTGCCTTGTCCTGCCCCCACAGCACCCCCTGCTGGGCGAGGCCAGGGCTGGACGAGCTGGGAGATCCCTGTAGAGCCAGTCCCTTCCCCTGCCCTGCCCCCACAGCACCCCCTGCTGGGTGAGGCCAGGGTGCAGTAGCTGGGAGCTCCCTGCACAGCCAGTGTCCTGCCTTGTCCTGCCCCCACAGCACCCCCTGCTGGGCGAGGCCAGGGCTGCACTAGCTGGGAGCTCCCTGCACAGCCAGTGTCCTGCCTTGTCCTGCCCCCACAGCACCCCCTGCTGGGTGAGGCCAGGGTTGCAGTAGCTGGGAGGTCCCTGCACAGCCAGTGCCCTGCCCTGTCCTGCCCCCACAGCACCCCCTGCTGGGTGAGGCCAGGGTTGCAGTAGCTGGGAGCTCCCTGCACAACCAATGCCCTGCCCTGTCCTGCCCCCACAGCACCCCCTGCTGGGTGAGGCCAGGGTTGCAGTAGCTGGGAGGTGCCTGCATAGCCAGTGCCCTGCGCTTTCCTGCCCCCACAGCACCCCCTGCTGGGTGAGGCCAGGGTGCAGTAGCTGGGAGCTCCCTGCACAGCCAATGCCCTGTGCTGTCCTGCCCCCACAGCACCCCCTGCTGGGCGAGGCCAGGGCTGCACTAGCTGGGAGCTCCCTGCACAGCCAGTGTCCTGCCTTGTCCTGCCCCCACAGCACCCCCTGCTGGGTGAGGCCAGGGTTGCAGTAGCTGGGAGCTCCCTGCACAGCCAATGCCCTGCCCTGTCCTGCCCCCACAGCACCCCCTGCTGAGTGAGGCCAGGGTTGCAGTAGCTGGGAGCTCCCTGCACAGCCAGTGCCCTGCCCTGTCCTGCCCCCACAGCACCCCCTGCTGAGTGAGGCCAGGGTTGCAGTAGCTGGGAGCTCCCTGCACAGCCAGTGCCCTGCCCTGTCCTGCCCCCACAGCACCCCCTGCTGAGTGAGGCCAGGGTGCAGTAGCTGGGAGCTTGACCTACAGTCAGCAACTTGCACTACCTCCCACAGCATCTGCTGCTGGGAGAGGCTGGGGCTGGCGTAGCTGGAGGCACTCCTCTGTTTTGGGGCTGAAATACCCCCCCACAGTCTCTTCTCTGCTCTCAGTGTGTGGAGGTGGCAGGATGCAGTTGCTAGGTAACCCCATTGGAGGATGCTCCCTCCTTCCTCCCATCCCAAGAGTCAGGGGACTGTCATGAATTGAATCCCAGAGCATGGCAATGTTGTGAGTGGCAGGTGGTGCTGGGGGTACACTCTGGGTCCCATCTCTCTTTAGGGGTAGGACATCCTCTCCCCAGTGAAGTCTGGGGAGGGACCTATTGCTGGTAGTAGAAGAAGGGGCAGGGAAAGGGCCTGTAGCTGTATATTGTGGGGGAGGGGTATCTCTTCCTCTCTGCCAGGCTGAATCCCCCTACCCCATGCTGTCACTTTGCACCACTGCCCTCCAGGCTACCTGCAGTCTGAAGGGACAATCACACCACCCCAGCACCCACCCTGTGATGCCAGGGCTGGGAGGGACTGCATGAGGGTGTCTAAGGGGTCCAGTGCTGAGTGAGCCCCTACCCCAGGATGGAGGCACACCCAGGATGCTTGGCCTAACAAGGAAGCCAGGTTTTAGGAATAGCTAAGTCCTTGGGATACTTGGCTATTCTATGCAAATGATGTGATGTGATTTGCAGGCAGGTCAGTTGAAGCAAGGAGTGAGTGTACATTTACATATAATTTGCATGTCACTGTAATACCCGGCTTTGAGTGGGTTCAGCATTGGAGAATCAAACTCTGCCTCTCTGCAGTGCTAGGCGCTACACAGCTGTCTTCCAGCTGATTGGGGACTGGGATTGTGGGGCAAAGCTTAGCCCCAGTAGGCACTAAAGAGGAGGGCCACTCTGCCTTGGTCTCGCCTCAAGGCTGAGCATCAAATCCCTTCCCCTCCCTAGTTCCTCTGCAGAGCCACTTCTCAGGAAATTGAGGCCTGACTCCAAGCTGGGCTTCTGCTTTCTGGACACACCCAGGCCTGCCTCCAAAAGAGGCTCTGCCAGGGAGTGCCCTCTAGTGCACCTTAACCAAAACCTGCACATCCCTGGAAACACTAAGGCAAGAATTTGTCTCCTGCACCGCAGCATCAGTGGTTATCATGACATCCTCCTATGGACATGGGTATGGGCTTGATTGTCTCCCCCCGCCCATTCATTCACAAACCCTAGTCCTCTGCCTACCTTGAAAGGAGGAGTGGTCGTCTTGTCAAGTCCAGCATTGGGAGTGGAGAGGTAGCCAGGATTCACATAAGCCATACAACCTTCCCACAGTCCCATGTGTAAACACAGTATGACAAGGTCCAGAATGTTGTCTGTGTATGCTGTTCCTGCCTCTCATCCTACTCGACATGAACCACTGACAGGAGCTGGCCCCACAACCTGGTAACTCCATAACATGGACCTCTCCCACAGTGCTGAAGGATTTATTGGCAGCATTAGTAGATTATTAGCATCTATGTGACCAGCTGTGGAGGAGGATGTGGCAGACACTTTACTGGAAGTTTGCACAACAATTATCAAGCTAGCAGCAGGAAGTTTTGAGACAGGACCCCCGACTCTTCTGCCCAGCTGTGGGAGAGGAGCGGAATCTCAAGGTTGGAGCAGGGAGGCTGGGAGCAAGAACTCCTGGGTTCTCCCCTTGGCTTTGGAAGGGAAGGGAAGGGAAGGGAAGTGTGGTGGGTTGCTGAGATGTGGAGAGGAGTCAGCCTATGGGAAGGAATACTGCTCTTATGTGCTGTTTTGAGGGGGAGTTCCCCCATCCCATGTGATGCTGGCAGGCCTATGGCACCCCTGTGTTCATTTGGAGATGGGGATGCAGAGGGGTGACTTCAGTAGCCTGCTATGCCCAGCTATGTCCACTGGGTGGCACTACTGTGCTGCAAAAGCCCTTTCCACCTCTCCTTGCAAACCCTCTGCCCCCACATCTGCTGGAGTGGGGTCAGGCCCCTGGCCCGGCTTGTGGGTTGGAGAGGTTATATGCTGCATGAGGGGCTGGACTCCCCCAGCTCTGTTTGCTTCCCCTCAGGCTTGGGATGGCTTGCTTGCCATGGGAGGGTTCCTCTGCTCCTCATAGGTTTGAAGGCCTCATCTCCTGCTTTGGAGCATGGGATCAAAGAGTTTCCAGTGGAGCTGTGGCTTGCTGCCAGGGCACCCCCAGAATGCCAGGTGGGATGAGCACCCTTATTTGTGTGGTGCCATATGGACGTGCCTCTCGGGCTACTCATGGCCTGGCTTGGCATGTGGGAGAGGAGGTTGTTTGGCTGGCGATAGTAAAAGCCCTGGGATGGGCTTGGTTCTCCCAGGGTCATGTGTTTTAAAGCAGCACAGCCTCTTTCATTGGCTGAGCCAGAGGATGCTGCCTTGGCAGAGGTAAAGTGGGAAATAGTTGAAGAGTAGGCCTGGCCTAAGCAGAGATCTGTTCTGCAACATTTCCAGCTCTGGCAGTGTTAAAGCCCCAGAGCCTGGAGTCATAGGGGTATGCGAGAAGTGGCTTGCACAATGTACAAATCCAACCAGTTTCTGAGCCTTGTGCTTAAAGTCTGACCTATGGCCCCAAGTAATCAGAAATTGGGTGTAGATAAACCAGACCCTGAAGATATAAAGCTAGGAAGATTTTAACATCTCCTGAGTGGTTTTTAAAGTGAGTGAGGTGACCTGTTGTGCCCCAGAACATAGGGTCTGAAAGACCAACACTGGCAATATCCCCACATGGGCTCCCATGATCTTGACCTGTAAAACAAGGAAGTGGGGAGGTGACATTGCCTCTGCAGACAGTGCTGAAGAGACTGGTGCTCAGCACTTCAGCCGGTTCTGGTGCCCTCATGGCTTACAAGAGGCAGAGGACTGGGAGAGGCCGAAGAAGCACTTTGTAAGGCTGGTGAACACCTGACATGGTGAGAGGTTAACCAGGCGATAGCTCTTTAGCTGATCCAAGGAAGAGGATGAAGGTGACTTGACTGCAGGATGTAAGGAACATCATGGGATTAAAACACTGGGTTCTGTAACTTAGCAGAGAAAGGCAGGCAAAGTCACTAGCCGGAAGCAGAAGGCAGATCAATTCCAGTTGGAAAGACGACTAAGGCACTTAATGGGGGAGGGTGGATTAACCTGAGAGCAGCACCTAAGGGAGGCAATGGACACCTTCTGAGGGCGTCCAGCCCTACCTGGGAGATGCTGTAGCTCAGCATCCATTCTGGGGTCAATAGCAGACACTGTTCTCTAGCTCTGCTATGCAAAAACTCCAGGTATTGGACTGCCTGGTCCCTCCTGACCCAGTCTGGCTGGTGAGCCCGCCCTTCCTGTGCTGGGGTGGGGGAGAGAGGCGCACTGGGGCTGGTCGATGGCTTCCCCATCCTGGAGAAGGGTGTGTCCAAGTTTTAGGGATCTTTGGTGTCTTCCTGAGGAGCTTGTTGTTTCCATGGTGTGCTTGGGAGCGTGAGCAGCTGAGGACAAGGAGAGGGCCTCCCTGGGACTGAGTCTGGCCTAAGATGCTTTCCTGGGGTTTGGGAGTGGAGTGGTTCAAGGATGGTGGGAGCTCCTGAGGTCCAGAGGGCTGGGCTGGAAGTGGGGTTTTGGGGAGGGTGCGGGGAGTGGGGCACTTTCCTGAGCTCAGGCAGGAGTGAGACTCGAACAGGTAGTTTCTCACCCTGGCCCTGTGGGTCAGTTCTGCAAGGAGCTGCCAGTCTCTGACGCCCCTCCAATGGTGATGGTGAGTATGGTAATGAGAGATGTGGGGCGGGGTATGTTTGGGGCAAAGGAGGGGGTGTGCTGGAGAGCAGGGCCCATGTGAGGGAGATGGCTGGCTGGAGGGGTGTGCATGCAGTGAGAAAGGGGCACTTGTGAGGATGGAAGGAAGGTTGTGTCTGCCTGGGCAGCCTCCCCAATGGCCTCATTTCTAACCCTCCCCCCAGATGTGCGAGGAGCTCCCCTGCATCGCATGCCCTATATGCACTCTCCCTACGAACGCCCAGGCTGGAATCCCCGGTTCTGCATTATCTCGGGAAACCAGCTGCTTATGCTAGATGAGGATGAGGTGAGACTGTGGGGCTGGAGCAGGTTGTATGCCTGAGGGGGCATGTGGAGTTTGCAGGGAGGCCCTGGGAGATCCTGACCCACCCAGGGCAGTGAGCTCTGCTTTCTACCATAGAGTCCCTCCAAGCACAGAGAGAATCCCTGTGTCCTGTCAGCCAGGGCTGAGACTTCCCTCCTGGGCCTAGACCTGCCTCAGCCAAGAGGTCTCCACAGCTCTGAGCATGGGCTGAGCTCCTCTGGGGATGGACTGCAGGCCTGATGCTGGGTGCTCTGGAGCCTGGATCCCCTGAGGTCATATGGCACCCTATCCTCCCCCCACCACCACGGGATAAATCTACACCTGGACGGCTTCAGGGAAGAGAGTCATTGATCTCTGCCCTCTTACCCTGACTGATAGCTGGGGCCCCTGGGATGCTGGGAGACTGGAATGGGGTAGTACTAACTGCCATCTCTCTATCCCCCATCCCAGATACACCCATTGCTGATGAGGGAACGGCGGAGTGAACCCTGCCGGACCAAGCTGCTGCGCCGCACGGTCAGCGTCCCTGTGGAGGGGCGGCCCCACCCTGAGCACGGTAGGCAGGTGGCAGAGGCTGGAGGGTGCGGGCCCTGCTGGGGTGTGGCCATGGAGGTTGGGGGGGGGGTCCCACCTGTGGTGGGTAGCTGAAGTTTGGAAGGGGTGCAGCAGGGTGTGACTAGCCAGCACCTTCTGGGGCTGAACCCATTTGACCCCACAGGAACATGTTTCCTTCTAGCACCCAGTTCCAAGTCGATCCTACTTGTCCTCTCCAGATCCCACAGGAACATGCCCCAGGTACCCAGTTCCTGTGCAAATGCAGAAGTAAGTGCTCACTCCCTTAGACAGGTGCTCCTCAAATAGATCCCACAGGGGTTTGCCTCATCATGCCGCCATATCCCACAGATGCACACTCCCGGGTACTTACTCACTCCAGTTGTTTCCACAGCAAATGTCATCTGGATCCCACAGAAACGGTCACTTTGTAGTGTCACCCCCTCATCCCCCAGTGCCTGGTCCCCTGAGATCCCACAGGCACATGTGCCTTGAAGTCCCCCATCCCTCCAAGGTACCACATGAGTTCCACTTGATCCCATAGCCACCATACTCTGTGGTGTCTGATCCTCTCTGTACCTGGCATACACGAGATTTTGCTGAGAGGTCTCCCATGGCACCCAATGGTCCTAAGACTGCAGATACGCAGCCCAACTGGATCCCATCATGATGGGCTGCACAGCGGCAACTGTTCCCATCAAGGAACGTTCGTGCCCTGTAGACCAGGGTGAAAGTAACTTCCGTTTCTTACAGGTACTGTCTTATTGCAACCCCCCACAGGGTTGCTGGGATTGGGGGGTGGGGGGAGGAGACTTGGGCAGGAACTAGAAGGGGGGTGGGTCTGTGCGGGATTGGAGGGGCTGTGTGAGAGTCAGGACAGGAGCACGGGGCTGGAGAGGGGTGCTGTGTAGGAGCCAGAGCAGGGAGGTGAGTGGGTGTGTAGGGAGAGTGATGATGTGCAAGAGCCACGACGGGGCTGTTGGTCTGTGGGCAAGCTAAGGTCAGAGAGCCACTAAAGCCAGCTGCTGTGTCCCAGGGCAGCAGGGACCCTGCTGCCTGAGTGCTGTCCCTCCCTAAATGCTGCCTGGGGAACACTGGCTTACTCTCACCTTTGCTAGAGATTCAGAGGTGAAGTGTGTCCATAGTGCCTGAAGACCAGTAGATCTTGTGGGACATGAGCCATGGTGCCTGGTCCCCAGGGAATTTCAGTGAAACAAACTTCCTAGATCCCCAGCCTCAGAAGATTCTGTGAGGAAGAAAAATCACTTTAAGATCTAACAGCAGAACCTTGATGGATCCAGTAATTCAAAGGCTCCACAACACTTGGTGCACAGCAAATCGCCCACATTCCTGGTAGGCCCTAGATTATGTCCCCTGCTGTGGAACCTGGCCCCATGGCGAAATTTTAGTTTGAGATGATGATTTCTTCAATTTGAAAATGGTATGTGCTCCTGTGTGTCTTCAAACAGCCCTGTCTGAATATTCCTCACTCTGCTCTGGAGGGTCCCAGGTTCTGTTCCATGGACTGGGGAGGGAAGCAGGGACAAGTGGGATACAGTGGGTGGGGTGGGGGCTGTAAGCCCCAGAACTTTTGGGTTCTATCCCCCAATTCTGCCAGGGAGTCATTGTCACTGTGTCTCTCTTCACCAGTAAGCCAGTGGCTCTTGGCCCTGACTGGATGGAGCTCCTGCTCTCGGAACAAGGTAGCTTTGTGATGGGACAGCTGTGGGGAGTGGGAGACAGTGAGTCAGGTCCTCCCCGTCCATACTCGTTCTAACCCAGTGTCTTCTCCCAAGTGAACCTGGCTACTTCCCATGCTCCCAGAATGCACTTCCCAGGGCCATATGGCACCCCCACAGAGATACTGTTCCTTCCTTTCCCATGCTTCAGGCTGTGCTATTCACCTGTATGGGGGGCCGGGGGTGGTGGTGTGCAGCTGGGGAAGGGGTTCTGGCTGGTATTGGGGGCTGTGTGTGTGGGGGGGCCTCTGTGGGAACAAGGCAGTGGTGTGGCATAGTATGGGGGGGTTGGGGGATGGTGCTGGCTGTTGTGGGAAGGGAAATGGGGATTCCTATGTGGAAGGGAAATGAGGGTGCCAGTTTGGGGAGCAGGTGCTGGCTGTTATAGGAGAAGAAATGGGGGTGTGTGAGGGGATGAGAGAGGGAGTGCTGGCTGGTGTGGGGGATCTCTATGGGATGTTGGCACACTTGAGGTTGGGGAGGTCTGGCTGGGAAGAGTGAGGGGGTGTCAGCCAGCATGGGATGGATTGGGGGTGTGTGTGTCATACTGTGGAGGTTGTGGTTGTTATGGGAGGATTGGGGTCTCTGTCCATTTTTGCAGCCTGCTGGATTGCACTGTCTCCGCACCCCCCCGCCCATGCTGCCTGGTGCCATGCCAAGGAGGCAAGAACTATCCCATAATAACCAGCTTGACTGAGTTGCAGCACGCACGGGTGCTTGGCTACAGTTGCTAGGGGAACCCCTTTGACAGAAATGCTGGCCTGTGGTTCTGTGATATTCCCTGCCTCTGGGTGGGGTTGGTGGGTACCAAGCTGCAGGGTTCCTTCCCAGAGGTGGGGCTGGAACCTGTAATCCTGGCTCCCAACCCTACTCCCCTCCCAGAGCTGAGGATGGAACCCAGGCATCCTGGCTCCCAGCCCCCACCCCCAGCACTTCCACTCTAACACAATAGACCCCAGTCCCATATCCCCCCCAGCCCCAAGCTGGGGATGGAACTGAGGGGTCCTGTCTCCCAGCACACCCCTGCCCCATCTCTAGACCCTATAGCCCTTTAGAGCCTGGAGTAGTCAGGCTGGTGTCCTGTGCCTACCTTCCTGACTCCTCAGCCCCCCCCCCCAACCTCCACAGCCCAAGGCTGGGGCCCCCTGAGTCCCACGAGGACTGACATGCCCCCTTCCCCCTTTCCTCTCTGCGTTTAAAAAAAGAATTTTGTCTCCCTGAGAAGTTGGCTTAAAAGGTTTCCATGGAAACCCCAAGGAGAGATGAAGGGAGGTGACGCAGCGTCGCTGCCGTGGGGATGATACAGCCCCAGCACCCATCTGGGACCGTGCAGTGCAGCGCCCCCTGCTGTGCCCTTTTGGGGCTGTGCAGCATTTGCCCCACTGTCTGCTGCACAGTGCCCTCTGGTGCTGCACAGGGTTCAGCGCTGACAGGGAGACCAACCCCTGCTGGTTCCTTGCAGTGTTGCTGGGATCACTTCCGTCCAGGCAGTGATGCTGCTAACTCTAGTGTGGAACCTCTTGGAGCTCTTGGGCTGAGGTATGTATGGCTGGCTTGGCCCTTTCTTTGGGGTTGCTCATCTGCTCCAATCTGCCTTCCATTCTTAAGGCTGATTCTCCCCTAATCCTCTACTGCCTGCCCTCTGCCTTCCTTCTCTCCAGGGTCCACAGGCCATGCTGTGCGCACCAGTGAGCTGCCTTACATGGGGATTGGTAGGGGAGAGTTAGGGTGAAGGCAGGGGGAAGGGATTTGGGGTGAGGTATGACAGAGGGGCTAGGGAGCAGGACTCAGGTGGATAAGGGTAGGCAGTAAGGAGTAAGTGTGTTTTAAGGTTAGGAGGGTAAAAGTAGGGGTTAGGCTAGGCCTGAGGAATATCCCCTGCAGGAAGGGGATTGGATTATGTAGGTGTGGATCTAGGCGTTAAGGTTGCGGGGGGAAGGGTGATGTTTCGGGCAGGCTAGAGATTTGGATTAATTGGTAACATTTGCCAGGTTAGTTGAACTGAAGCTGATGAAGGCAGTAATGAATTCTGAGGCAGAAGCTGAACATGTGTGACCTTTGCCTCGAAGGAATTGTGATGGGGGAGTGTTTGCCCTAAGGCCATGTCTGCAGGTGAGGTTGCATATGCCTCTGTAGCCTAGTTTCAGAAGTTAGTACATTAGCCAATCCTAAACCTCTGCTTTGACAGCAAAAAAGATGTGTTGTTAACCTGAGTGCACTGGGGTAAAGTATCAGTGAAGACCCAGGCCCTTGGCTTTTCACATGGGTCTCAGTGTGTGTTCAACCCTGGCACTCTGGCAATTTGAGCTTAACCTGCAGTTCTGAAATCCCTTTAAACCCTGAGTTGCCCAGTCTGGTATTGTTCTGTCCTGGCCTAGCTAATTTAATAAAACTGCTGCTTGTTTTTATTTTTTTCTCCAGTATGCATGTATCTTGTTACATATGTCCGCATTTACAGACTGAAACTGCACTTGTCCTGTTGACACTAACATTTTCACCTGGCTGGAGAGAACCTTTTGGCCTGAGTTTGTGGTTACAGGCAGAGACTTTTCCAACATGTTAGTTATTAGCCAATACCTGCTCTCTCCTACCCTGGATAGGCTGGCATGGTAGATTAGTTTGAGTTCATAGCAGTTTTCTCCAAGGGAAGATGCACCCAGGGTGTGAGGGTGCTGGGCTGACCAGGTCTGGTTGTTCCAGCCCAGTGAAAAGTACCCAGGCCTTGCTCCTGCTAGGATCCTACAAAGAGAAAGCGGGATGTAAACCCACCCCTTGTGCGGAGAGAACACTTGGCCTACTGGAGTGGCTTTTACATTGGGTTAGTGAAGCCAGTGCTGCTTTGGTTGTGTGGCTGCTTCTGTGGTGTTAACCATGGGTTTGTAGCAGTTTAGTTTGTGGTTCAAAACCATACTTCTGGAGGCAGTTGGAAAGCATTGCTAGGCTTTCCATACCCACAGCAGCAGGAGCTTCGCTGAAGCAATGTGAAGTACCCTGGAGAATTTTTGGGGGGCCCTGAGGAGTTTGGAGCTGGGTCAAGGGGGGGAAGGGTCCCAGGCTGGAGTGGAGCTATAGGTTATCACTAGAGGAGGGGATGGGCTTAAGGCTGGGATGATTTAGTGATGTGGGGTGTGGTTTGTGGGGTGAGGAGTTGGGCCAGGATGCAGACAGCTGAGGGCATGTGTGGGGTAGGGACAAAGCAGATGTGGAATCCCCTTGGATTCACCCAGGAAACAGCTGGGATGTCCTTCCTGCATCTCTACCCCAACCCCTCCACAGATCTACTTACAGACTTTTGTGACCCCCATCACCAGGCTCCCTCAACTTCCCACTACTACTGTCCAAGATGTCCCACTGAATGCACCTGTGGTTCCCCCCATCTCTTGACCGCCTTTCCTCAACCAGCTCCTTCCCTGTTAAATGCACCCATGTTCCCCTCTGCTGCCCTATAGCTCTGTCCTCCTCCATTGTCATGCTACCCTCCCCAGTTTCACTTGCCTGGTCTGCCAGAGCTCCGGCCACCTTTCGTGCCCTGCCGTCCTAGCCCTTAGTCTGTTCCTTTGGTGTAATGGGGCATGTCCCAAGCTGCTGGGGTGGGGGGCGTGATTTGAGCAGGGATATGTTGGAAAGGGGTTGGCTGCAGGCTGTTGTCAAGGGGCTGGTGTGTGTGTGTGTGTGTGTGTGTGTGTGTGTGTGTGCATGTGGGTGCATGGTGGGAGGAGGGGCCCTGCCTTGTCTGAGGGAAGGGAGTGGGGGGGGCAGCTGTGTGGGGGGGGAATGTGAGAGGGAAGGGTCTGCTGGGGCTTCTGAGCTGGGGGCTGGGTGGGGGAGATGACAGCCTGCAGTGACAGCAACAGGGGAAGATGAGGGGAGCAGAGGCCTGTGGGGGCCACTGGTTGTGGGGTGCAGTGATAGTAGCAGGGGAAGATTGGGGGGGGAGGAGCAGAGACCTGGGGGGAGCACTGGGTGGGGGGTGCAGTGGGAGCAGCAGGGGAAGATGAGGGGAGCACTGGGTGGGAGGGTGCAGTGGGAGCAGCAGGGGAAGATGAGGGGAGCAGAGGCCTGTGGGGGGAGGGGCTGGGTGGGGGGTGCAGTGGGAGCAGCAGGGGAAGATGAGGGGGAGCAGAGGCCTGCAGGGGGGCACTGGGTGGGGGTGCAGTGACAGCAGCAGGGGAAGATGGGGAAGCAGAGGGCCGGTGGGGGTCTGTTTGGGGGAGCAGCAGGGGAAGATGGGGAAGCAGAGGCCTGCGGGGGGAGCAGTAGGGGAAGATGGGGAGAAGCAGAGGCCTGCAGGGGGCACTGGGTGGGGGGTGCGGGGGGAGCAGCAAGGGAAAAGGGGAAGCAGAGGGCCTGTGGGGGTAGCAGGGGCCTGTGCGGGGCACTGGGTGGGGGGTGTGGGGGAGCAGAGGCCTGCGGGGGGAGGGTAGGATGCGGTGGGGCGGTAGGATGCGGGGGTCTGGGGTGGGGCTGCGTGTGGAGTCGGACTGGACTGGACTGGGGGGCCGCGGGCGGGGCGGGGGTGAGGGGCGGGGCGGGCGCGTGGGCGGTGCGCGCGGGGCGGAGTAGGGGCGGCGGGAGCCCCCCGGCCCCGCAGGGGTTAAGCGGCGCGCGGGCCGGCTGCGCGTCTCCTAGCAACCGCGCGGCGTGCGGGCTGGGGGAGGCGGCCGGGCCGGAGCCGCCCAGCCGCGCGCGCGCCGCCGCCGCTGCTGCGGAGGTGCCGGGGCCCGGGCATGGGGCGCTAGCAGCCGGGCCCCCGCCACCCGCGCCGCAGCCATGGGGCTGGGGCCGGCCCGCCGCGGCGCCGCTTAGGGGCGCGGGGCCCAGGTGAGCGGCGCGCGCGGGTGGCGCGTAGGAGGCGGGGGCGAGCGGCTGCGTGTGCAAGGGCGCGTGTGCAACGGTGTTAGCGTGTCAACATGAGGTGTGTCACTGCTCGGGGTTGTGCATGTCAGCCTTGTGTGAGAGTGCCAGGGTGTGCGTGGGATGTACGTGTGGCAGCTGGAGAAAGTGCTGCAATTGTGTCTGTGTGCAAGGGGGGGCTTGAGTGTGATTGTCAGAGTGTGTGTGGCCAGGCAGTGTATGTGTGCAGCCATGTTGGCATGTGCAAGACCATGTAATTGTGGCTGTCAGCGTATGCATATGTCAGTGCATGTGTGTGATAGCCACTCAGTGTGTGTTACTTTGTAGGGTTCTGTGCGTGTGCACGCTTTTGTCTGGATGTGTTTGGAGGGTTGTGTGTTTTTTAAGTACATGCTGGTGAGCATATATGGGGCTGAGTGTGCATGCATGAATGTGTGACCATTTCAGTATGTATTCAAAGTATGTGTGTTTCTATCTGTGGGCTGGTAAAATTGTCTGTCTCTGTATCTCTGTGTGGGTGTGTGTAGGGTTGTGTACCACTGGCTGTCAATGTGTTTGTGCGTCTCCATGTGCAATTGTATGTCAGTAGGATTATGTCTGTGTGTGACTGTGTCCTCCCTGTAATAGCATGCTAATGTGTGCAATTGTGTTGCTGTGTTTTTGCTTATTCCCCTCCCTCTGTGTGTGTGTGGGGGGGGGGGGGCCCGGGGGACTCATCCCATTCACATTTCCTTTCTGCTTCTGGCTTCACTGAAGTGGCAGCTCTGCTGCTCCAGTGTGTATGTGTGTCCATGTGCATAGGGTATATGTGTTTAAATGTATCTTGCATGTGTGTCTGTTAGTGTGTGGGGGGGGGTATACAGTTGTGTGTGGTTAGAGCTATGCCTCTACTTGTGTGTGTGCATGCATGCACGTGTGCACAAGATGTACAGAGCTGTGTCTCTGTGTGTGGTTTGTAGAGGGTTGTGGGGATTCCTTTTTCCATAGGGTTGTGTGCCTGGCTTTAGCTATGTGTTGGTGTATAGGTCTGGGATGGGGTTGTGTATGATGTGGCTTTGTGTCTGGGTGTAGCTGCTGCAATGTGGGATGAGGGCTGGAGCAGCTCACATGTCCAGAGGTGATGTAGTGCTGCTGGACATAGGGTGGCACATGCAGGGCTGTGGGTTCCATAGGACTCTGCCTGGGAGTTTGGCCTCTTCCCCAGGAGCAGCAGCTGTTCTGGTGGGAAGGAGTTTGCAGTGCCCTCCCTTACTGTGGCTGTTGTCCCCACTGCCCCATGCGTTTCAGGTTGTCTGGGAGTGGGGGGAGAGGCAGTGCCAAGGTAGGGGGTCACTCTTCCCTGACTGGTTTTTCTGTTTGGGAGTGAGCTTTTGTTTACTGTTCCAGCTGTGTCATGTTGCTGTTGAGCATCTTTTATGTTCAGACCCAGAGGTGTCTGCATTTTGAGGTGTGCCTGTATGCCCAGCCCCAGAGCTCCACCCCACAGGCAGCTGCATCCCTATGTTGAGTATGGAATATGTAGCAGAACTGAGGAGGGAGGCTGTGGATGTACCTGGCCACAGTGTCTGGGCTGCCAGGCCAGTTGTCAGGGATCTGGACTGGGGAGATGGAGCATGTACCTAGGGTGGGGCTGTTCTGTGGGTTAGGGTTGCTTGTCCTGGAGCTTGTTGGGTGGGATTGGAGCTGCCTGCAGGGGTGTGTTTGTAGAGTGTGGCTCAGAGACGGGGAACCCCCCAGCATAGCTCACTTTGCCCAGTCCTGGCTCATCCCCAGACCTTCCACTCACTTCTCCAGGGTTCTGTGTTAGTGTCCCCAAGCTGGCTGCTGCAGACTCAGGCAGCTGCAGTTTGGGGGAGGAGAAAGGGGGCTGTCAGTTAGGTTGTACCCCCATGCAGCTCTGAGTTGGGGGCAACTCGGGTCTGTAGTCTCAGCCCAAGTGATGGGCTGAGGATGCATCTCTGAGGGATGTCCTTTCCCTGCTGCCTTCTACTCCTTCCCAACCTCAAGTCACCTCTGTTCTCTGCCTCACCCCATATGACCTCTGATCCCCCTTGGGATTTGCTGTGTCTTCTCCATGAGGTGTTCCAAAGTCTTCTGGGGCTTGCGCAGTGCAGAAGTAGTGCTAAGATGCTGTTTCCCCAGCTCACAGGGGCTCACACTCCTTAACTCTGCCCTTACCTTGCTAGAATGGGGAGCCCCATGCAGAGCCTGCTGGAACCGGCCTCCTCTCCAGGCAGCTGGTGGTCCTCTGGGCAGTGTGCAGGGGGAATGCTGGCCAAAGCGCTCTGTGGGGTGGGGGAGATGGCAATGCTCCCATCTTGCAGAGCTATACTTGGGGCTGGAATCCCGGGGGGCAGAGGGAAGCTTGGCAGGCATGTGCATGGTCTGGCATGTGGAAGCAGCTTTTACCTTGTCACGTCTGTCTTCTTTCAGAGGTTAGGGGAGACCTCTCTCTGCTTGGGGAGAGGGGAGAAGACTGCAGTTTAGGGTCCACTAGCTAGGGTGACAGAGCAAAGGGATGCTGGGGATCTGGAGGGAGGGGTAAGGCTCTAGCCTGGAAAAGGTTCCCCCATCTCATCTGCCTGTTCTGCTACTGACTTCATGTGGATGGATCCTGCCTGTGTGGAATGGGACTTTACTGTGTGGAAATTTACTGTGGCTGGGGTGACTGGACAGCAGGGAAGGATGGTGGTGGTGGAGTTGGCAGAGCGGGGTGACTGAAGGAATGGATGGATACAGGTGTGTGTGTGTTAGGCTGGATGGATAGAAGGGTTGAACCGGTGGTAGAGGGATGTATGGAGGGGTGTGTAGAGCGGTGAGAGATGGAAAGGTGGCTGTGTGGAGGGAGAGGTAGATGAGTGTGAAGGAGACTGATGGTAGTGGGCTGTGCTTGGAGATAGGTAACAGTGGAAAGGTGTATGGGGCTAAAGCAGAGAGTTAAATGAGGGTGGAGGGGAGCATATGGTATGGATGGAGGGCTATGGATGGAGACAGGCGGTGTTGGAGGGGTGTGCATGGATGAATGGATAGAACTGTGCACACAGGGAGAGGTACATGGGTGTGGAGGAGAGTGTGTGGTGATGCATGGAAGGCTGTGCATACAGACATGCAGTGTTGGAGGGGAAGACAGGAATGAATGGCTGGAATGGTGCACACATGGGAAGAGGTAGATGTGTGGAGGAGAGCGCATGGTGACGGATGGAGGGCTGTGCATAGAGAGAGGCAGCGTTGGAGGGGTGTGCAGGGATGAATGGAGAGAACAATGCACACACGGGGAGAGGTAGGTGTGTGTGGAACGGAACGTATGGAATGGATGGAGGTCTGTGCATGGACACCAGCAGTGTTGGAGGTGTGTGCAGGGATGAATGGATAGAATGGTGCATACAGGTAGAGGTAGATAATACGTGGTGATGGATGGAAACAGACGGCTTTGGAGGGTTGTGCAGGGATGAATGGGTGGAACGGTGCACACAGGGATAGGTAGGTGTGTGTGGAGGAGAATACCTGGTGATGGAAGGAGAGGCAGCGTTGGAGGGGTGTGCAGGGGTGAATGGAGAGAACTGTGCACACGCAGGGAGAGGTAGGTGTGTGTGGAACGGAACGTATGGTATGGATGGAGGGACGTGCATGCAGACAGGCAGTGTTGAAAGAGTGTACAGGGGTGAATGGATAGAATGGTGTATAGAGGGAGAGATAGATGTGTGTGGAGGAGAGTACGTGGTGGTGAATGGAGACAGACGGTTTCGGAGGGGTGTAAAGGGTTGAATGGATAGAACAGTGTAAACATGGGGAGCAATTGATGGGTGTGGAGGAGCGCATGAGATGATGCATAGAGGGCTGTTCATGCAGACAGGGATGTTGGAAGGGTGTACAGGGATGAATGGACAGAATGGTGCATACGGGGAGAGGTAGATGGGTGTGGAGAGAGTAGAGGTGATAGGGAGACATGCAGCATTGGAGGGATGTACAGGGATGAATGGAGAGAACTGTGCACACACGTGGAGAGGTAGGTGTGTGTGTGTGTGAGAAACAGAGAGAGAGAGAGAGAGAGAGAGAGAAGGAGGCGTGTGCTGATGGATGGAAGGCTGTGCCTGGAGTCAGATGGTTCTGTAGAGTGTACAGGGATGAATAGCTGGAAAGGAACACAGAGAGTGTGGTAGATGTGTGTGGAGGATGGATGTGCGTGGTGATGGATGGAGGGTTGTGGATGCAGACAGACAGCGTTGGGAAGGGTGCACAGGGATGAATTGATAGAACATGCATGCGCAGGGAGTGGGAGATGGGTGTGGAGGAGATTGCATAGTGATGTATGCAGACAGGCAATATTGGAGAAGTGCATAGGGATGAATGGCTAAAATGGTGCACACATGGAGAGGAAGATGTGTGTGGTTGAAAGGGTGTAGTGACGGATGGAGGGCTGTGCATGGATACAGGCAGTGTTGGAGGGGTGTACAGCAAGGAATTTACAGAACAGTGTATGCATGGGGGGAGAAAAATGGGTGTGATGGATGGAGACAGGTGGTGTTGGAGGGTTGTATGGGGAAGAATGTATAGAACTGTGTACTCACAGGGAGAGGGATGTGTGTGAAGGAGAGCGTGTGGTGATGTATGGAGACAGGCAGTGTTGGAGGGGTGTACAGGGATGAATGTGTAGAACTGTGTACGCACAGGGAGAGAGAGATGTGTGAAGGAGAGCGCATGGTGATGGGTGGAGGCAGGCGGCATTGGAGGGGTGTACAGGGATGCCTGGAAGGGTGCCTGTAGGTCTGAAGACTTGTAACATAGGGATGAGAGCTGAGGGCCCCGGCAAGCTGTGTATGAATGGAGTATTGTAAGTCTCGTGCTGGACAGACATTTACTGAGAGATGATGGACAATGAGGGCTACATCTTTGCAAGACAGATGGGAAAGTATGGTGGGCTTGGAGACATGAATGAGGCATCTGTCCAGGGATGGACAGAGTGATCTATCTGTAGGCATGGATGGTGGGGGATTTCTGGGGGTAATATTGTCTTCATTGGTAGTATTGGGCAGAAGTGAAGGGTTAATGGGAGTGGAGTGTCTCTCTGACACTAATTGTTTCCCTTTGGTTCTCATTCACATGCTCCCTGCAGCCTCCCAGCCTGCTTGTCCATCAGTTGCCGATCACTCTGTCACGGTTGCTTCCTGATGGACACGCTCCAATGCAGCTGGGCTGCCCCCAGAATGTTGACCTAGTGAGGAGTGGGGCCTAGGAGAGGTAACCCCCCACCCTGTGATTGCAAGGGCAGGTAGCATCAGGAAAACGTGCTTATAAAAGAAAAGTGTTGAATTAGCATTAGACTCTGCTGCCCAAAGACATGTTTCCTCTCTCTCCCACAGCTCTGCCCTTGGATTTCGCTCACCCTTTGGTGCCCCTCACTCCTGACCCATAGCCCCCTGCTGCCCACCGTGAGCCCCTCTGCTCTGCCCACATCCCTCAGTCTCCACTCACAGCCTGCCCTGACGTCTGCGATGTGCGATGGCCCTCAGTCCCATTCCACACCCTCCCCCTACCTTTCCAGTCTATTTTCAGAGGCGGACACAAAAGCTCTGCAGCGGTTGATGGCTACAAAGGGCTCTCAGGGCTTCAGGTGTGAGGCGAATCAGGCGTGAGGAATGTGTGTGCATTGGTAACCCCATGTCAGCAGCGGCCATGCTCCATGCAGGGATCAATTGCTTGCGTGAGTCACGGAGCAGGGAAAGTAGGACGCAGGCAACTCCTGGCACGATTGTGTCCCCCCGCCATCCCAACCGGGCTGGGTGGCGCCGGTGCTGGCCCCTGCCTGTGGAGCTTGACAGGGAGCTGGGATCAGAACACAGGGCCATGGAGCGATGACAGCCACAAACACGCACAGCAATGTCCCCAGACCTCAGGTTGTGTGAAGTAGGTTTGTTATTGGTTGACTGGTCGGGGCAAGAGCAGGAGCAGCCTCCCACCCACTGCGGGCAGGAGGTTGTTCTGGCCCTGTGGGGCCACTGCGGGTGGGGGTGCTCCAGCCTGGCTGGAGTAGTGCCAGTCCCCAGTGTGCCACGGGTGGGCAGGTAGCAGCTGGGGAGGCCACTCCATCCTGGGGGCTGGAGCAGTCTCCTCAGGGGCCCCCACTTTAAATTGGTTAACTGGCTAAACCTACCAGTTAAACAGGGTTTAATATCACTAGTGGAAGAGCAACAGCAGTCCTGAGCATGGGAGCAATGGAAGGCAACCAAAATCCCACATAGCCCCAGTTTTCCTGCCCCCACAGCCAGGCAGTGATGGAGTTGAAGAGGAGTCAGGACTCCTGGATGGTCTCCCAGACATTTACATTTTGTCTTGGGGCCTGATCTGCCCTGTGGCACCAGAGTACTGGTGCAGCTCAGAATCCAGAACACCCCCTGTGGGGTGGGACAGGGCAGGGCTGGGCCATTCTGGGTGTGTTACATAGGGAGACGGAGACTTAGTGCCTGGCCCAGGATTACACAGACAGGTTGTGGCAGAACTGGTAACTGCCCAGCACTCCACAGTGCTACACGTGTGCCTGGTGTGAGATGTGTCCCATAGCTCTGGGCGCTGATGCTGCCCATGTGTCCCAGCCCTGGGGAACTTGATGTCTTGCAGAACCCTGGTGATGGACAAGCTACTGCACAACTTTCATCTGCAAAGGTGGCTGAACCTGTCACTAATGATAGCAGCATCTAAGGCACCTGTCGGCCCCAGTGCAGGCAGGGCCCTTCTGGACTCTGATATCCCTGTCATCCTGGACAAGTTCCTGATGTCCCATCCTAGACGGGGCTGCCTCTCAGCCCCAGGGAGAGAATCTCTTTATAAATGGCCTTGAGTCCCACCCCTGTGGCAGCTGTATCTTAACACCAGGTGAGGGATCCCTGTATGAACAGCTCCTGTTCCCCTCCACCCCAGAGGTGACTGCTTCTCAGCACTGGGTGAGGCATCCCTGTGTGAAAAGCCCCCATGCCCCACCCCAGAGGTGGCTGTGTCTTAGTCCTGGGCAAGGGATCCTGAGGTGCTGGATGCTGTAGAAATGCTGGGGAACAGCTGCAACCCCCTCCTGGTGCTGCTGTCCCTCCCTGTTAATGAGCTAGCATCAGAGGGGAAATGGCAGGGTGTTTTCCATGGAGACCTGCTGGGGGAGGAGCAGGTTCTGGCTGGGCTGCTGTAACCAAGGGCTTTTCACAGAAAAGGCAGAGGGGCTGGGGGAGCCACAGTCTCCACCTCCCCTCCCTGTGTCCCTGGGAGCGGGGGAGGCTGCATTGAGCTGGCACAGCCAGTGTGTTCCCAGCTCCCGGTTGAACCCTTTCAGTCCGAGAGGAGCTTGTTACTAACTGCATGTGAGGCTACTTCTCTTCCCCCACAAGTGCGACCACCTCTGGGGCAGAGCATGTCAGCCAGAGAACAGCCAGGCAGTAACACAGCAGAGGACAGCCAAGCCTGCTCTGTGAAGGGAGACAAAACTAATTCAGCTGGGCATCAAACTGTGACTGGAGGAAGGACTCCTACCCTGTTCTGTGCAGCACATCACAGCCTCCTAGTGCTGCCCTGGAGCACTGAGGCCAGGGGGAGAGCCCCCTGCTGCCCCTGCCTCTCAGTGCAGTGCAACTCTTAGTTGGTGCCCTGGAGCAATGTGGTGTCAGGGGATGTCCACCCCTCCGATGAAGCGGAGCCATTAGCACCACCCTGGGGCAGTGGGGCCAGCCCTGCCTGCCTGGGGAGAGACCCCTGCCCCACTAGCTGCAGCACAGCTGCCCTGGGGCAGTGGGGCCAGCCCTGCCTGCCTGGGGAGAGACCCCTGCCCCACTAGCTGCAGCACAGCTGCCCTGGGGCAGTGGGGCCAGCCCTGCCTGCCTGGGGAGAGACCCCTGCCCCACTAGCTGCAGCACAGCTGCCCTGGGGCAGTGGGGCCAGCCCTGCCTGCCTGGGGAGAGACCCCTTCTGAAGCATCACAACTACTGGTTGCCACTAGACCAGACTTCTGGGTTTTGTTGGGGCAGTAGCTGGGTCAGTTAAAGTGTAAGATGAAGAATAAGTTGCTGAGCCTCTCAGTTACAATCAGCCCTGCCCATGGGTGCGTACCCCACTGAGCCCCATGCTTGGGGGCATATTCCCAACACCCCACGGAGAGCCCCATCTGTGGGTGCCTACCTCAACATCCCACTAAGCTGCCCCACCCATGGGTGCTGACCCCAGACACCACATTTATTCCCCACTCATTTGTGCCTACGCCAAGACCCCATTGAACTTCCCTACTCATGCATGCCTCTCCCCAACACCCCACTGATCCCCCAGTCATGCATACCTACCCCCCAGACACACTTCCCTTACCACCCTCCAGGACTGCATCACAACCCATATAGCTTCCAGCCTAGGGATTGTATACTGGAACTGACACCCATCCACCACACGCCCTGTTGCAATTCTGCCTTCTTGGACAGCTTCCCCCCAACCCCCGCCCTGGTTTCCAGCACTTCTGCCTGAGGATTAATGAGCTGATGAATCTCCCACTCTCATTATTGCAGTGTTGTGGGAGGCTGGTAAGGTGGCCCCTCTGTGCCCACTGCCACACTTGGGGACAGGCTTTGTGGAATCTAGCTTGGGGGTGAAGCCACTTCGCCTGACCAGAACTGTCCTGAGTCCCCCTGAAATTTGTGATGTGTGGGGGCAGGCTTAGGTGGTGCTGGCAGTCACCTGGCATGGATGGGTGTGACTTGATGACAGGGCACATGCGGGGTGTTTTATCTGTTCCTGGAGTAGGTTATGGAGAGAGGGGGTCAGGCCAGTGGGCTCCATCCCTGCCTCTGCAAGGGAAGTAGGGGGCTGGGAGGCATGGGTGGGGGGTCTAAGCATTGGGGGGGGTCACAGTGCAGGTCTCTGTGGTGCTGGGAGCAAGTGAAGTTCGAGCACTGGGTGTTGGCTGTCTCTCCTTGGTACTCGTGACCCTGCAGCTCCCTCAGGGATTTAGTTCAATAGCAGGCCTAGTACAAGTGAGGGAGACGACACCTCAAGCACCTATAGAGCATGGAGAAAGATGTGGCTGAGGAGAGAACCCAGGCACCTTGGCTCCTAGGCCCCTGCCTAGAATGCAGGAGGCCTGGCTGCCATGCTCGCATATGGAGGAGGATGTCTCTGCTCTGATGCTGGCAGAACCTGTGCTGCCCCGCACTCCTAGAACCTGGGCTTCGAAGGCTGTGGGATGGGCTCATCCTGAACCTCCCTGTCCCTTCAGTCAGTGCCCCCTTGGGGCCAGATAGGAGCTGGCACCTCACAGAGGGAAAGACCCTTTGTCCCATTCCCTGCTCCCTCTGAGCCAGCCAGTCCCTGCTCTAGGGCTGGATCAGAGTTAGCTCCCCAAGAGGGGAAAGACCCCCTGTCCCATTCCCTGCCCCCTGAGCCAGCCAGTCCCTGGGGCCAGATCACAGTCTGCAGGGCAGAGGCCCTATGTCTTAGTCCTTGAGCTGTGTGTAGTGCTTATAAGATGCTGAGGTTCCCTTTGGAGTCTTGGTTATGCTCATTTCAGAATGGGCTGGACTGGGGCCCCTGTGTGGAGCTCCGAGCCTTCCATAGTAACCAGATCTCCTGTTTTCAGATCATCACGTCAGCCGCTCCCGAAGGAAGAGCGTCCCTGCAGGGAAGCAATACAGCATCAACATGGACGCACCCCCGGCACCCCCATTCCGGCCCTCGGTGAGAGACCTTCATACAGGGAGATGCTCAGTCACCCCTGCATGGACACTTCTACTTACTGATTCATACCCCCCAAGACTCTCACTCTCACACACACCAGCAGGACTGACACTCAGAAATGCTCCATCACACTCACTGCCCCCTCTTCCTGCAGCTCTTTCCTGTGCACTCATGCCCTGCCCTGCCCATCCAGTTCTGTGCTGGGCTGTTGCATTTAGTTGTACCCTGCTAGGCTCTGCAGAACAGGAGAGCAGGGCAGATATCCTGGACTTCCTGAATACACTGAAATGCCTTTGTTCTCTTAGAGGGTTGCAGGATTGAGTGGCTAGAGCTGGGGAGCCCTAATTCCCTTTCCAGAGACAGGGATAGAGCACCTAAGTCCTGGCTCCCAGCTCCCCCACAACCCACCAGCACCCACGGCCCTCCCTGAGCTAGGCAAACAACTTAGGTGTCCTGGCTACCAACACCCCCTGCCCCTCGCTTTGCCGCTTTCCTCACTAGATCCTTCTTCCCTCCCCAAGCAAGGCAAAGAACCCCTGAGTTCTGGCTCTTAGTTGCCCTCCCCCACCCACCAGTACCCCTTTCCCTGCCAGAGCTGGGGAGAGAACCAAGGAGTTCTGGCTCCCAGTCCCTCCAACCCACTGGATCCCATTTCCTTCCCAAGGCCGGCACTGAAACTCAGGTGTTGTGACTCCTTCCATGGCCTCTGTGTCACTCTGTCTGTTCCCCACCCTCAGCAGGGTTTTCTGAGCCGGCGGTTGAAGAGCTCCATCAAACGGACAAAGAGTCAGCCCAAACTTGACCGGACCAGCAGCTTCCGCCAGATCCTGCCCCGGTTCCGCAGTGCCGACCATGACAGGTGAATGAGAGCCCCATCTGCCACCTCAGTTCATACCCCAGCTCTCGCACCACAGCAGTGCAGCATGAGACTCTGAGGTACAGGCCCTGCCCAGCACAATGCCCTGGTTGGGGCCCTCAGTTCCAGGCACGTTCATGGTCAACTCTCTTTGTCGCACATGGGAGCGGGTGCCCCCTCAGCAGAGGCAGTTGCATCTCAAGGCATTTTCTGCATTACCAGCCCCTGCAGCCCCTTCCTCCCCACTTCCACAGCAGCGTGCAGAGTGACATGCAGGTAGCTGGGGGCTTTATTAATAATGTTGTTGTGGCCTCAGTGGGGGAATGTCCCCTCTGATCCATTCTCTGGTGGTGTGGGGATTAGGGAACTGTACCTTGTCCCCCTCTGCCTCTCTGAAGATGCTGGAGTCCGTCTGAGATGTGCTTGTGGGCAGCAGGTTATACAGGGTGAGCCAGGCCTAGGGAAGGAAGGTGGGGAGGGGGGAGAGAGGCTGGAGCAGTGTGGCCTCAAGGCAGCCCAAGGTGAGAAGAAGGCAGAGGGAGGAGGTGGCATGGAGGAAATAAGAGCAGGAGGTAGCTGGCCATGGGGAGTGGGGCACAGGGGGTGAGGCAGCTGGTGGTAGGGATGGGCGTGGGGGAGCTGGACAAGGTAGAGAAGTTAGTGTAGTGGGGGCAGCTGGGAGGAGAGGCAGCCAGTGAGGGGAATGGGGATGGCAGGATAGAAAGGGAGCCACTGGGGATGGGGGAGTGAAAAGAGGGGTGCGCGCAGCCAATGGGGAGAATAGGGCTGAAGTGGGTGTGGGAAGAGCCAAAGAGGGCCTGGGAGTAGAAGGTTGTGGCCATGGGGGGAGGTGGGAGGTAGGAATCGGGTGCAGCCAGTGGGGAGGATGGAATGGGGGTGGGGAAGCCCAGCCACTGGGAGTGTGGGAGGCAACCAGCATGAGTTGGGAGTTGGAATGGAGTGTGGGAAGCATCCAGCAGAGGGGCAGGAAGGCGGGGCAGGAGGAAGCTGGGGGCGTGGAAGGGAGTGGGGGTGTGAGAGACAGCCAGCAGAGGGGCACGAGTGGGGGTTCAGGAGGAAGCTGGGGGGTGGAAGGGAGTGAGGATATGGGAGACAGCCAGCAGAGGGGCAGGAATGGGGGTGCAGGGGGAAACGGGGGGTATTAGGGAGTGGGGCAGGAATGGGGGTGCAGGAGGAAGCTGCGGGGTTGGACGGGAGTGGGGGTGCGAGAGACAGCCAGCAGGGGTGCAGGAGTGGGGGTGCAGGAGGAGGTTGGGGGAATGGTGTGGGAGGGAGCCACCGATGGCCATGGGAAGCTGCCAGTGGGTCTGGGAGGCAGGCAGGTAGCTTGGGGTGGGAGTTGAGTGTGAGGGTGGGACTGGAGTGCAGGAATCAGCCGGTGTTGGGAGTGGGAGTGGGAGTGGGAGCGGGAGCATTGGTGGTTGGAGTGGGGGGGCGGCAGGCAGCAGTTGGGGTGGTGGGGGTGTGGGGGCAGCAGCCAGTGGGGTTGTGGGAGTGGGGTGGGGGGCAGGAGTAGGGGTGTGGGGGCAGCAGCCAGTGGGGGGAGCGGGAGTGGGGGTGTGGGGGCAGCAGTCAGTTGGGGAGTAGGAAGTAGCCAGCAAGGGAGCAGGATTGGAGGTGTGGGGCAGCAGCCAGTGGGGAGGGAGGGTGTGGGGGCAGCAGCTAGTGGGGGAGCAGGATTGGAGGTGTGGGGCAGCAGCAGTGTGGGGGTGGGAATGGGGTGTGCAGGAGGGGCGACAGGGAGCCACTGGGGGAGCTGCCAGCTGGGGAAGCGGGGCTGGGAGGCGGAAGTGGTGCTTCTGGGTGCCGGGCGCTGTTTATAGCCGGAGGTGGTGGGTGGGAGCTGGGAGCCAGGAGCCGGAGCCAGCTTGGCAGAGATCCCAGCCCTGGCCTGACTCGTCCTGCCTCCCTGGCTGCTAAAGCCTGGCCTGGACCCCTCCCTGCCCCCCAGCCCAGGTTCCTGCCCTGTGCCAGGAGTCCTTGCAGGACCCGTGGGGCAGAGCAGCAAGCTGGGCAGGTGTGAGCAGGGACCCAAGTGGGTGTGGTGCATGTGAGTCAGTGTGTGCTTGAGACAGACAGGCTGTGAGGTTAAAGCCAGTGACAGACTGTGCTGCGTACGGCACGTAGTGACCCAGGGTTGTGAGATTTCCCTGTCAGGACCCAGCAAGGCTGAGCCCCAGGCTACAGTGGGAAGAAAGTCACCCCATGACATGCACACACCTGTGCACCTCACATAGCCCTCCTGGCTTGTCTGCTTTGAAGCTGTGCTGTAGGCACTGGCTGGGATGGGTCTCTGGCAGCGTGCAGCTGGGAGGGCAGACGTCAAAGAACCCTGCTAGTCATAGAATTTTGCATCTCCCCCAGGCCAGCCCAAGAGAGAGCTCCAAAGGAAAGGAAGGGGGTGCACGCCTCCCCCATGTGGCACGATAGAGTGCTGTGCTGAAGGGGCTGGGGGCACTCCCTTAGGTGTCAGGGGTGGGCCGGTTTGTTCCAGGGAGGGGAAGGAGACGCACGGGATATGGGCTTCAGTTCCCTAGCCAAATGTGGGCACCCAGGAGCCTTGCTGGAGTATTGGTTGGGTACGAGGTTCTCCTGCCTGGCTGGCCTCTCTCCTGCTGTGTCTTTAGTCCCACTGCCCGAGCCCAGAGGTGGCTGCATCTCAAGCACTTGTAGGGCTGCGTGGGTCTCTGTGTAGGAGGGGCAGGCATGTGAATGGGGGCATGGAGAGTTCCTGTGATCTGTTCCCCTTTTCAGACCCAGCTAGGCAAGGTGCAGCTGTCTTGGAATTTGGACTCCTGGCTCCCCCACCCCTCTAGCCCAGTTTCCCAGAGACTGGCTCCACAAGTGTCCTTGGGTGCCCTGCACCCTCCCCTGCCTGGGTTTCTCCATTTCCTGTCTCTGGCTCCTCTGCCTGAGCCCAGGCATCTCCTCCCTTGCAAACCTGCCTCCCTGACCAACCTGAGCTTCTCCCTCCCTGTGTGTGCCCTCCAGGCTCCCTCTCTCCCCATTCTCTTCCCTGTCCCCTGTCTGGGTTCCCCTTGGCCTGCTCAGGGCTCCTCTGCCTGCCTCCCCAGGCCCACTGCTGGCACGTCCCTGCCTGGCCGGGTGAGTATTTTTAGCTTCACCCGCCCCCACTCTGCTCCAGTGACGGCAGAGCCGAGCCCAGCCGAGCTCTGAGTCGCTGCCTCCCGGAGACGCAGGGGCCTCTCTGCTTACGCAGCTCGGGTGCTAAAAATAATCGGCTGGGGGCGGGTGCTCACCTGCACCAGCTGGGGGCTGCCTTGTGTGTCCTCGCCAGCATGGGGCATCCACAGGGACTGGGAGCCAGGACTCCTGGGTTATACCCATGGCTGGGAGGATCCAGGGGTTTGAGGGGTCTAGTGGGTAGGGGGGCTGGGAACCAGGACTCCTGGCTTGTACCCATGGCTCAGAGGATCCAGAGGTTTGGGTCCAGTGGGCTGGAAGCCAGGAGTCGTGGGCTGGAAGCCAGAGACTAGTATAATTTGGGCAGGAGATGCGGGTGGTAAATCCTTTCCCTCTTTGGGTCTCAGTTCTTGCTCTGGAATGGGGGTAATGGTGCTGGCCCCCAGACCCTGTTCAGATGTATATGCAGATGCCCTATGACTTCCCTGTGGGTCACAGCCTCCCCAGGTGACACCAGGGTCCCTGAGGGAGCCCCTTCCCTTGGGGAATCAGTGCGTGCCTCTGACTCTTTCTTTCTCTCTCTCTCTTGTTCTGCGGTCCAGACCCCTGGCAGTGCAGAATTGTCTCTAGGGCCCCTCCCATGGCTGAAGTCCAGGTACCCCCTACCCCGGGCACTAGCTGTCTGTGCAGTCTCACCAGTGCCATGGCCACAGTCTGGCATGTTCTGCACGCATCCTGGGAGGCTGTAGGACCTCTGCCCCCTAGCTTGGCTGCCCCCACCCCCAGCAGCTTCAGAGCCCACATCTCAGTCACCCCCTCGCTCTCCCTGTCCCACGCTTGTGTCATGGCACCAGGTTCACTGTTTGACCTCGCGTGCACGGGACGGACTCACTCTAGTGACATGAGATCAGGCCCGCAAGTCTCCCGTTTCACTAGCTCCTCTCCCCTGCAGAGCCCGCCTCATGCAGAGCTTCAAGGAGTCGCACTCCCACGAGTCGCTGCTAAGCCCCAGCAGTGCGGCCGAGGCCCTGGAGCTCAACCTGGATGAGGACTCCATCATCAAACCTGTGCACAGCAGCATCCTGGGCCAGGAGTTCTGCTTTGAGGTGTCTGGGCCTTAGCACCTGCAGGGGTCTGGGAGCCGGGGAGCCTGGGTTCTCGCCTGGCTGTGGAAGGGGAGTGGGTGCTGGTGGGTGAGAGCAGGGGTCTGGGAGCCAGGGTGCCTGGGTTCTCGCCTGGCTCTGTTAGAGGAATGGGGGCTAGTGGTTAGAGTAGGGCAAGCTTGGGAACCAGGATGCTTGGGTTCTCTCCCAGCTCTGGAAGGGGAGAGGGAGCTGGCAGGAGGTGGGGAGCAGGGGGCAGGGAACCAGGATACCTGGGCTCTCCCCTGGCTCTGGGAGTGGAGTAGGGTGTGCAGCTGGGCACCCCAACAGGGACTGCAGAAGTGACTTGTGGCCCTGCTCAGCTGCTCCCCATTCTCTTCCTCAGGTCACCACAGCATCTGGCACCAAATGCTTTGCATGTCGCTCAGCCGCTGAGCGTGACAAGTGGATCGAGAACCTTCAGCGGGCCGTGAAACCCAACAAGGTGCTGTAGGGCACAGGAGCCCTCCTTGAAGCTGGGAGGACAGGGGTGGCAGGAGAACTAAAGGGCCGGAGGCTAGGTCCACTTGCCCCTCCCTGCTGGCCAAGGAAAATGGGCACACCCATGTCTCTCTTTCTCCACATTTGCCCTGTCTTCTCTATCTCCTTCCACGGTTGCTTCTCAGGAGTCACGTCTGCTTGGGGCTGCAGAGCCCGAGAGCCTGTCACAGCTGTTCATTCTCGCAGAGCACTTATCCCAGCCTGCATCCTGATCTGCCAGCCTGCGCTCAACCTTCTTATGCTCCGTAGGACTGACCCCTTGTCTAAACCCTTTGCCCCCAGGATAACACCCAGCCCCCGAGCCCCATCCAACCCGTTTCCACCTAGGGTAACACCCAGTACTCCCTCTGCTCTAATCCTTTTGCCTCCAGGATAACACCCAGCCCCCATGCCCCATCTAAATCCTTGTACCCCTCTCGGGGTGACACCCAGCCCCACAGGGTAACACCCGGTACTCCCTCCAGTCTAACCACTTTGCCCCCAGGGTAACACCCAGCCCATCCTTGTCTCACTGTGTCCTCAGGACAACAGTCGGCGTGTGGACAATGTACTCAAGCTGTGGATCATCGAGGCGCGTGACCTGCCACCCAAGAAGCGCTATTACTGTGAGCTCTGCCTGGATGACATGCTCTATGCCCGCACCACCAGCAAGATGCGCACGGACAATGTCTTCTGGGGTGAACACTTTGAGTTCAACAACCTGCCGGCTGTACGTACCATCCGCCTGCATGTCTACAAGGACACCGACAAGAAGCGCAAGAAGGACAAGAGCAACTACGTGGGCATGGTCAGCATCCCCATTGCCAGCGTGACAGGGCGCCACTTTGCCGAGCAGTGGTATCCGCTCAGCCAGCCCAGCACGAGCAAGAGTAAGGCCGGCTGCCCTGCCGTGCGCGTCAAGAGCCGCTTCCAGACCATGAGTATCCTCCCCATGGAGCTGTACAAGGAGTTTGCAGAGTATGTGACCAACAACTATCGCATGCTGTGCGCCGTGCTGGAGCCAGTGCTGAGTGTCAAGAGCAAGGAGGAAGTGGCCTGTGCGCTGGTGCACATCCTTCAGAGCACTGGCAAAGCCAAGGTACAGGGCAGTGAGTGTCAGCAAGAGGGGGGGAGGACAAAGCTCCCAGCAGTTCCTTCCGGGCATAGAATCCCAGCACCGGAAGAAACCTTGGGAGGTCTAGTGAGGTGAGGGCCTGAAGTGTAAGCCCGTGTACCACAGCTTGGTGGGAGACGGAGGCCTGGTCAGTGAAAGACAAGACTTGGCTAATCAAGAGCAAAGTCAAGCTGTGAGCAAGAAGCAAGCCCCTGTTAACAGTGTCTGGCGTGAGCAGGATTAACAGTGTAAAACACTGAGTGGTACTAGGCCCCGGCTGGAAGCATGTTCCAGAGGCGCCTTGTGAGGGAAAATCTGGTTACCAACCCGTTCCCCCCAGATAACAGACGTACCAGCCCACGGTCAGGACAGTGCCTAAATTGACAGCACAACAGAGTGACTGAACCCCCTGTGCAAGATAAAGGGTGACATCTAGGCAATGTCTGATAAGTCAGGAGTGATGCTTAACTTGTTTGTACCTATGTAAAAATGTACCTGAGGGAGCTGTCCTTGTCCAGCGAAAGGGCAGTGACTGAGCTGAGTCCATTGTAATGACTGTAGACGTGACCTAGGGAGCTTGGTTCTGTGCTTCGGGTACGATAAATCTGGCGTAGTTTGGTGGTTTTACTGCTGTCGTGTCCTCGTGGGTCCCTGGCTCTGTTGAAGATAACCAGAGGGCTGCTTGTGTGCATGTTCAATGGTGTGGGTCCAATAATCGCAGCAGACCTTGCAAGGTTGCCCAAAGACCACAGACCAGCTGCAGATCAAAGGTGCCCGGCCAGGGTTTATTGCCAAGCATGGTACAAACAGTTGTCAAGTATACTTTACTGATCCACTGCACATCCGTATCTACACCAATGGACTGACCCAGTCAGTGGGAATTCCACTGCCACCCTAGGTCAGACAAAGACACCCCCTCAGGTACTACATTATATACAGGTACAAACAAAGTACCTCGCTGCTGACGTTGTCAGGTCATCACCCTCTGGTGCTACTTTGATACCACCAGTTACCTTGTACCTTGTGGTTTAGTTAGATCATTTCTTATCCATCATGCTGTCGTTTTTAGACCCTTTCCTGAGCCTAGGTCTGTATCTGTGCAGGGTAGGTACCAAGGCCTTTTTTTTAAATGAGCTGGTGGTACTTGTGATTTCAATGTGTGAACTGTACCAATTATTGTTCTGCACCTGAGCTGATTACCAATTAGCGTTTTGTACACTCAGCCCGGTTAGCAGAGGCCTGCCTCTTGCTCATGGGTTAGCTTTGCTCTTAGCCATGTTTTGTCCATTGTTGCTAGGTCTTAAGCCTCAAACCAAGCCTATGCTATATGGGCATAGGCCGGCATCTTACTACACCTGGCCTGGTGCCTTTGATGCTTGTCTGGTTTTGGGGACTGCCTCAGAGTCTGCTGTGTTGGCTACTCATGCAAAGCAAATGTAGCACACAGGAGGTGCACATGCATGCAGCCGAACAGTTATCATTGAACAGAGGAAGAAACCTGTCAGGACACCACACTGGGCATGAGGGGAGAGCTTGGGGTTCCTGGGGCCTCCTGCTAACTCTCCTGCCGGGGCATGACCCTTGCAGGATTTCCTCTCAGACATGGCCATGACAGAGGTGGATCGGTTCATGGACCGGGAGCACCTGATTTTCCGGGAGAATACCCTGGCCACAAAAGCCATAGAGGAGTATCTGAAACTCATTGGCCAGAAATACCTCAAGGACGCCATTGGTGAGTGAGGATGGGAGAGGGCTTTGCATGCATATGCAAGTGTGGGGTGGGCACACTCATGTGTATGCACTGTTGGGAAGTTTGGGTCCATCCCATGTGTGTGCCCTGCTGCCTGAGAAGCAGGAAGGTCTATGCACTGGGCCTGTGGGGCTGTGTGTGTCCAGAGCAGGCATTAGCCCTGCACACAGCCTGCCAATGGGGTGTGATCCCCAACCCAACAGCTGAGTATAGCACTGGTACAGAGCAGAGCTAGTGTATCCCTCTGTCTGGCCTCTGGAGAGGCTGATGTAGCATCTCCAACCCAGCTCTAGGCCCCTAATGAAAAGGAATGAGGACTGCAGGGGGAGAAACTGGTTCCCAGGCAGTGGGTGCCCTGGCTCACCAGCTCGTTGTCCCCTCCTGCAGGTGAGTTCATCCGAGCACTGTATGAGTCAGAGGAGAACTGCGAGGTTGACCCCATGAAATGCTCCTCGTCCACCCTGCCGGACCACCAGGCCAACCTGCGGATGTGCTGTGAGCTGGCGCTTTGCAAGGTCGTCAATTCACACTGGTGGGTGCCGGATGCTGGGGCAGGGGCCGTGTTGGGTTAACTGCTCATGCTGCTCAGGGTGGCAGGGAGGGGATGAGGTGAGGTGGGAGGGAACCAGAGGAGGGACGACGTAGTGACATGCACAGTTGGCACTGATAACTCCTTCAGCTCCAGCGTGAGCTCTGTGCTCTGCGGGGCGTATGGGCTTGGGGGGCAGGGGAGGAGGACACTGACAGCCCTTACCCTCCCCACAGAGCGTTCCCCTGGGAGCTGAAGGAGGTCTGTGCCTGGGTGTATGTGTGTAGGCTCTGGGGGCACTGACAGCCCTTGCCCTCCCCGCAGCGTGTTCCCCCGGGAGCTGAAGGAGGTGTTTGCCTCGTGGCGGCTACGCTGTGCAGAGAGGGGCCGTGAGGACATTGCTGATAGGCTGATCAGTGCTTCGCTGTTCTTGCGCTTCCTGTGTCCGGCTGTTATGTCGCCCAGCCTCTTTGGCCTCATGCAGGAATACCCGGATGAGCAGACGTCCCGCACACTGACCCTCATCGCTAAGGTCATCCAGAACCTGGCCAACTTCAGCAAGTGAGAGATGCACCATGGGCCAGGGCGTGGGGGCACATCATGGGTATGGAGAATGAGTTCTGGGGCCACTGCCATGGGGTGCTGCACCGTGCTGACTCAGCCCCCTGCCCTGGGCATGTTCAACCACAGAGAGGAGGAGGCGGAATCACTCAGATATGAGTTTCTGGAGGGGGCCTGGGCATTGTATGGGGCTACATCTGCTGGGTGCTGTACCCAGGGACCCCTGGCAGGGCTAGCAAGAAGGAGTAGATGCTGTTAATGAGCGAGTGCCTGGAGTAGAACTGGGCCAGCGTGGGAGAGGCTCTGAGCATTGTATGGGACTGTACCCCACTGACCTCCCGCCTTTTTCCCACCCCCAGATTCGGCAGCAAGGAAGAGTACATGGCATTCATGAATGAGTTCCTGGAGCTGGAGTGGGCCAGCATGCAGCAGTTCCTGTATGAGATCTCAAACCTCGACACCCTGACCAACAGCAGCAGCTTTGAGGGCTACATTGACCTGGGCCGTGAGCTCTCCACGCTGCATGCTCTGCTCTGGGAGGTCATGCCCCAGCTCAGCAAGGTATAGGGGCCTCAGACGTGGCCCTGAGAGCCAGGGCATCTGGTTCTGTCTCCGCTGTGGGAGGGGAGTGGGATACAGTGGACTAGAGCAGCGGGCTAAGAGCCAGAACTCCTGGCTCTGGGAGGACAGCTGGGATCCCCAGGTATCATGCTAATCTCTCCTCTGTCTGTGCCTCTGGTCCCAGGAAGCCCTGATCAAGCTAGGCCCCCTGCCTCGGCTGCTCAACGACATAAGCGTCGCCCTCAGGAACCCACACATCCAGCGGCAGCCCAGTCACCAGGGGGAGCGGCTGCAAACCAAGCCACTCATCCTGCGGGGCCCATCCGCTGACATGCAGCCCTACATGATGCGGGACCTCAACAGGTGAGTGGAAGCTGAGGCACCGTGCAGGGAGCAGGGCTGTGAGTAGAGCAGCAAACCTCCTCCCTGTGGGGAAGCAAGGGAGCATCTCCATCTGCACCCCATTTCCCATATAGGAACCTGTCCCCAGCACTAACTGCTGCCTCTGCTCCCCCTGCAGCTCCGTCGATCTCCAGCCCTATATGGTGAGGGGCCTCAACAGGTGAGTCCTGGCACTGGCCTTGTACGTCCTGGCAGCCGCCCCACCCCATTTTCCTGCTGGGGAGCAGCTCCGTCCTTCCCGTTCCTTGCCCAGCTCTGGTCCTGTAAGCGCTGACCTGCTCAAAGCTAGCTCTACCTGTGGCCTGGGGCGTTCCAAGTGGGGCTCTTTGCTCCTCTGGGGACTCCTGTGGAACCTGCATGGAGGCCACTCACTTTGGGGAGCTGCAGCAGGGACTGGGAAACACGTCCCCCGGCCACCCCTGGAAGGGGATGATAGAATACTAGAACTGGAAGGGACCTTGAGAGGTCATTGAGTCCAATCTCCTGCTGTCACAGGGCCAAGCACCAGATCATCCCTGACAGGTGTTTGCCGAGCCTGTTCTTAAATATTTCCAATGATGAAAATTCCACAATCTCTCCCTAGGCAATTTATTCTAGTGTTTAACCACCCTGGTATTTTAGGAAAAGTTTCTCATGTCCAACCTAAACCTCCTTTGCTGCAGTTTCAGCCTATTTCTTCTTGTCCTATCATGAGAGGTTAGGGAGGAAATTTTCTCCCTCTTGTTTGTAACAGGTTTTTTAGGTGCTTGAAAGCTGTTATCATGTCCCCTTCTCAGTCTTTCAATCTTTCTTCAAGCTCATGTTTTGTAGATGTTTAATGTATTTTATTGCTCTCTGGACTTCTCCAATTTGTCCACATTGTTCCTGAAATGTCATGCCCAGAACTGGACACCATGCTCCAGATGAAGCCTAATCAGTGCAGAGTAGATCAGAAGAATTACTTCTTGTGTCTTATTGACACTGATCCTGTAATACAGGTTGAAGCTCTCTAGTTCAGTACTCTGTTGTCTGGCAACAACCGTAATCTAGCATGATTATAGTTAGCAGACGCCCATTTATCATGGGTGTGGCCATGTTTCACATGACACCATAAAACTTGTTTAAAGCCATCAGTCTTGGCTCTTCATGTTCTGTGCTGTTTGTTTAGCTGTGATTTACCCACTAATGTCTTCAAAGAGTCCAGTAAGCAGTGGAAGCATAGGTAGTGCTGTTAGACAATAGTGACCTCCTGTGATGCGGCAAATTCTCTGATTCAGTACCAGACAGGTCCTGAGGGTGCTGGACTAGAGAGGTTCAGCCTGTACATTCTAGAGTGATTGCTTTTTTTGCAACAGTATCACACTATTGACTCCTATTTAGCTCGTGGTCTACAACGATCCCTATATTCCCTTCTGCAGCATTCCTTCCAGACAGTCATTTCCCATTTTGTATGTGAGCGACTGATGCTCCTCTCTATGTGGGAGAACTTTGCAGTTGTCCTTATTGAATTTCATCCAATTTACCTCAGAGCATTTCTTCAGTTTGTCCTGATAATTTTGAGTTGTTATCCTACCCTCCAAAGCAATTGCAACCCCTCCCAGCTGTGTACCATCTGCAAGTGTTATAAGCGTACTCTGTGCCACTATTTAAACCACTGATGAAAATATTGAACAGAACCAGTCTCTGAACTGATCCCTGGGAAACCCTGCTTGTTAGGCCCTTCCAGCATGACTCTGAACCAATGATAATTGCTCTCTGGGAAGGGTTATCCAACCAGTTGTGCACCGATCTTATAATAGCCCCATCCAGGTTGTATTTCCCTAGTTAATCTATAAGATGATTGTGTGAGACCATACCAGATGCTTTACTAAAGACTAGACATGCCACGTCTACTGCTTCCCCCTTAGCCCTAAGTCTTGTTATTCTATCAAAGCCGTCAAGTTGGTTTAACGTGATTTGTCCTTATTATCTTAATTATTTGCTCCATTATCTATTGTGGCACAGAAGTTAAGCTGACCAGTCTGTAATTTCCTGGATTGTCCTTATTTCCCTCTTTTAGAAATGGGCACTAGATTTGCCCTTTCTAGTCTTTCGGAATCTAGTCCGTCTTCCATGGCTTCTCAAAGATGATAGCTAATGGCTCAGATACCTCCTCAGTCAGTTCCTTAAGTTTTCTGGAATGTATTTCACTAGGACCTAGTGACAGATGATGCAGGAAAAGCTGAAGTACTCAATGCTTTTTTTGCCTCAGTCTTCACGGACAAAGTCAACTACCCCAGGATGGTCCTAGATGATGCAGTATGGGAAGGTGGAGGGCAGCCATCTGTGGGGAAGGAACAAGTTCTGAGCTATCTAGAAAAACTAGATGTGCACAAGTCCATGGGTCTGGATTTAATGCACCCCAGGATACTGAGGGAATTGGCAGAGGTCATTGCTGAACCTTTGGCCATTATCCTTGAAGACTCTTGGAGATCGGGGGAGATACCGGATGACTGGAAGAAGGCAAACGTAGTGCCCATCTTTTAAAAAAGGAAAGAAGGACAATCCAGGGAACTATAGACCCATCAGCCTTACCTCAAGCCCTGGAAAAATAATGGAGGGAATCCTCAAGGAATCCATTCTGAAGCACTTGCAAGAGGGGAAAGTGATCAAAAGTAGCCAACATGGATTCACCAGGGGCAAGTCCTGCCTGACCAATCTGATTAGCTTCTATGACGAGGTAACAAGTTCTGTGGACATGGGGAAGTCAGTGGATGTGATATACCTTGACTTCAGCAAGGCTTTTGATATGGTCTCCCACAACATTCTTGTCCATAAGTTAAGGAAATATGGATTGGATCCATGGACTATAAGATGGATAGAAAGCTGGCTTGATGATTGGGCCCAACGGGTAGTGGTCAATGGCTCAATATCTGGATGGCGGTCGGTTTCAAGCGGAGTGCCGCAAGGCTCGGTTCTGGGCCTGGTGTTGGTCAACATCTTTATTAATGACCTGGATGAGGGACTGGGTTGCACCCTCAGCAAGTTTGCGGATGACACAAAACTAGGGGGAGAGGTAGATATGCTGGAGGGTAGAGAGAGAATCCAGAGGGACCTGGATAAATTGCAGGACTGGGCCAAAAGAAATCTGATGCGGTTCAATAAGGAGAAGTGTTGAGTCCTGCACCTGGGGCGGAAGAATCCCAAACATTGTTACAGGCTGGGGACCAACTGGCTCAGCAGCAGTATGATGGAAAGGGACCTAGGGGTTATGGTGGATGAAAGGCTGGATATGAGTAAACAGTGTGCCCTTGTAGCCAAGAAAGCTAACGGCGTACTGGGGTGCATTAGGAGGAGCATTTCAAGCAGACCTAGGGAAGTAGTTTATTCTTCTTTATTCGGCACTGGTGAGGCCACATCTGGAACATTGTGTCCAGTTTTGGACCCCCTAGTATAAAAAGGATGTGGATTTGCTGGAGCAGGTTCAGCGAAGGGCAACAAAAATGAGTAAGGGTCTGGAGCACAAGGCCTATGAGGATAGGCTGAGGGATTTGGGCTTGTTTAGTTTACAGAAGGGAAGACTTAGAGATGATTTAATAGCAGCCTTCAACTTCCTGAAGGGGAGCTCTAAAAAGGAGGGTGAGAAACTGCTCTCAGTGGTGTCAGATGTCAGAACAAGGAGTAATGGTCAGAGGTTGAAGAGGGAAAGGTGTAGGTTAGATATTAGGAAAAACTACTTCACCAGGCGGGTGGTGAAGCGCTGGAATGAGTTGCCTAGAGAGGTGGTGGATTCTCCATCCCTTGAGGTTTTTAAGTCCCGGCCGGACAAGGTCCTGGCTGGATGACTTAGTAGGGGTTGATCCTGTTTGAAGCAGGGGGCTGGACTAGATGACCTCCTGAGGTCCCTTCCAGCCCTATGATTCTGTGACCTGGTGACTTGAAGATAATCTGATCTTTCTAAGTAATCTTTAAATTGCTGTTTCCTACTCTTCTTTCTGAACCTACCTCCTTTTCTCTCACATTCACTAACATAGTCATCCAATCACCACCAGCCTTCTGGGTGAAAAACAGAACAAACTCATTAAGCATCTCTGCCATTTCCATATCTTCTGTTACTGTTTTTTCTCTCTTCATCAAGCAATGGTCCTACCCTGACCTTGGTCTTTGTCTTGCTTCTAAATGTAGTTGTGGAATGTTTCCATGTTACCCTTTAAGTCTCTAGCCAGATTGAGGTTGTTTTGTGCCTTTGCCTATCTAATTTTGCACTTACATATTTGTGGTACTTATTTATATTCATCCTTTGTACTTTAACCTAATTTCTGCTTTTTATAGAAAAAGCAGATGGATGTTCAGATCATTTGAGAACTCCTGGTTAAGAGAGGGTGGTCTCTTGTACTTCCTTTCTTTTCTACACCATGGAATAGTTTGCTTTTGTACCTTTTAATGTCCTTCTGAAAGCTGCCAAATGTCTTCAATTGTTTTTCCTCTTACACTTGCTTCCCATGGGACCTTACCTACCAGCTATCTGTGTTTGCTAAAGTCTGCCTTCTTGAAATCTGCTTTTATTTGGTGGTTCTCCCTCCTGCCATTGCTCAGAATCATGAACTTCTTCATTTCAGGATCACTTTCACCCAAGCTGCCTTCCACTTTCACATTCTCAACCAGGTGCTCTGTATTTGTCAAAATCGTATGTAGAGCAGCCTCCTCCCAGTAGCTCCACCTCCTGAAATAAAATATCTCCGGTACATTGAAAAAAGTGTTGGATAATCTGTGCCTCGTGGTGTTATTTTTCCCACAGATGTCTGGGTAGGTGAAGACCCCCATCATCACCAAGTCCTGCTCTTTGAATGATATTATTAGTTGTTTAAAAGAGAGCCTCAGCCACCTCTTGTTCCTAATGAGGTGGTCTGCAGTGGACCCTACAACCATGATATCACCCTTGTTGTCATTTACGCCTATTAACCTTACCAGGGACTCAACAAGTCTGTCTCCTATGTCCATTTCAACCTCAGTACACGTGAATGCATTCTTAATATATAAGGCAACACCTCCTTCCTTTTCTCCCTGCCCATCCTTCCTGAGCAAGTGGTACCCTTCTGTACCGACATTCCAGTTGGGTGGTATCCCACCAAGTCTCTCTGATACCAACTATGGCACAGTTGCTGTGTTTATTTACTAGTTTTTCAAGTTCTTCCTGCTTATACCCCATACTTGTTGCTTTAGTCTATAGACTACTTAGATACTGATTTGATTTTGTCCCCAGTTCTGCCTTGTTGCTCGTTTTTTCCCTTCTGTTGCAGACCTTGCTCCCCACAGAATTTTTGGCCCCTCTCCCAGGTCTCTGTGTTTTTCACTCACCTCCAGGCACTGGTCACCCACCTCCGTCAAACTTAGTTTAAAGCCCCCCTTGCTAGATTAGCCTCATCTCTGATCTGCTCAGAGATGCTCCCATCCTTTATGTCTCTGGGTCCTTGGGCTGAGGCTGCTCCCTCCCCCATTCTGACCCCCTAGGATGGGCTCTCACTGACTCGTATTCCCAGCCCAGAGGTCACGGGCTGCTTTCCTACCCTGGCCTCCTAGGCCTGCTCACCGACTCCCCCATCCACTGGGGCCCCTGGGCTGTGGCTGATCCCCTCTTCTGGTACCCAGGGCTGCTCACCAACTCCCCTATTCCCCAGGGCCCTTGGGTTTGGGCTGCTCCCCTTCCACTGACTCCCATCCTCAGGGGGCCCTGGGCTGTGTCCACCCCCTGCTCTCCATCCCCTGCAGAGCATTGGCTCCAGCCCTTACCACCTGGTCCTTCTGCCCCCAGTTCCATGGACATGACTCGGTTGCCTTCGCCTACCAAGGAGAAGGGCTCCAAGGACATGTTCTTCGTGACCCGCCCGCCCCTGGCCCGCTCCTCACCAGCCTACTGCACCAGCAGCTCTGATATCACGGAGCCCGACCAGAAGATGCTGAGTGTCAACAAGAGCGTTTCAATGCTGGACCTGCAGGACAGTCGCATGAACAGCGTCTCCAACCTGCAGAGCGTGGGCGATATGCTGAACAGCAGCCAGGCCTCCATCACCGCCGCCATGGGACTGCGGCCCAGCCGCCTCTCGCAAGGCAGCGGCTCCAGCATCGCAGCTGGCCTGCGCCTCAGCCACATGGGGGTCACCACTGATGGGGCTGCTGCTCAGCAGCTGCGGGTGCCCCTCTCCTTCCAGAACCCCCTCTTCCACATGGCTTCCGATGGGCCTGCTGCCGCACCCCCACATCGCCCTGCTGAGGGCAATCCTGACACCTTTGCTCCCTTCCACGGCTACAGCAAGAGCGAGGACCTATCTGCCAGCAAGCACATCATCCACAGCCACAGCTACAGCGATGAGTTCACCCGCCAAGGCTCGGAGTTCACCAAACGCCAGCTTTCACTGCAGGAGAACCTGCAGAACATGCTCTCCCCACCCCAGATCACCATTGGGCCCCAGCCACAGGGCCCACTCCAGCGCGGCAAGTCCCAGCAGCTGACTGTCAGTGCTGCTCAGAAGCCCCGCCCCTCCAGCGGCAACCTGCTGCAGTCGCCTGAGCCCACCTATGGGCCAGCCCGTGCCCGCCAGCAGTCAGTCACCAAGGAGACACCCTCGGCACTCAAGCCAACAATTACCAAGCAGGTGTGGGGAGGGCAGGAAGGGAGGGGAGGAGTGTCAGTGAGGGGGAGTGGGGCCAGGTGGTACAAAGAGAGGTGGCTGGTGGGAGACAGGGCGGGAAGCCACTTGAGTGGTACAAGGGGAGGCAGAAGCGGGGGAGATGGGCTGGGGGCCAGGCAGGGAGTGGTACAAGGTGGGGGAAGGCTGGAAGGGAGTGGTACAAGGTGGGGCAGGGAGGGGTTAGATGGGGGGAAAGGGGATGAAGCCAGGAGGGAGATGGGCCTGGGGGCCAGGCAGTAAGTGGTACAAAGCAGGGCAGCCTAGGGCTTCAGGAGCTGTGCACCAGTTTGAGTCCGTGTGGATCGCTGCCTTTCAGGCTGGGGCGATGTTCTATCTTGCAAGCTGGGGGAATCTCTGGCAGGGAGGAGGTCTCAGTCCATGCTCATTCATGCCCTTCTCCTCCAGCCATCCCACACGCCTTCCACACTGAATCCCGTCATGCCGGCCTCTGAGCGCACTGTGGCCTGGGTCTCCAACATGCCACACCTCTCAGCCGACATTGAGAGCTCCCACATTGAGCGTGAAGAGTACAAGCTGAAGGAATACTCCAAGTCCATGGATGAGAGCCGGCTGGACCGGGTAAGAGACGCCAGGCAGCCTGGCCCCCAGGTGCCTCCTTGTGCCAGAGACACAACACCACAGGCCCCTCTTGTGCCAGGGATAGAACCCCACAGGCCTGGGCCCTAGGTTCCTCCTCATGCCAGAGACACAACCCCACAGGCCTGTCCCCCAGCCTCCACTTGCTCCACACCCCCTCACCATGCCACGGACAGGACTCCCTGGCCCTCTGCCTGTCACATTGCCTCTCCCTCCAGGTGAAGGAATATGAGGAGGAGATCCACTCCTTGAAGGAGCGGCTGCACATGTCGAACCGTAAGCTGGAGGAATATGAGCGGCGCTTAATGTCGCAGGAGGAACAGACTAGCAAGATCCTGATGCAGTACCAGCAGCGGCTGGAGCAGAGTGAGAAGCGGCTGCGTCAGCAGCAGGTGGAGAAGGACTCGCAGATCAAGAGCATCATTGGCAGGTGAGGGGCGGATCGGAGCGGTGGGGTCTTGCAGCAGGGTCACTGGGGCCTGGGCATGTGCGGGGAAGGTGGGGGCCATGGGGTCCCTGGCACATGTTGGGGGAGATGCGGGGGGGTCACAGGGTCCCTGGCACACCTGGGAGGCAGCTCATGGCAAAGGATTCCAGGCATGTGTGGGGAAATGGGAGTCACAGGCCCTGTCATCAGGTCCCAAACACACACCTAGGGGCTGTGGGGTGTGGTCACAGAACCCTGGGAGGCTCTGAGATTCTGAATGCAGGCTGGGAGGGAGCAGTTTGTCTAAGAGCTGCCTCGCATCCCCTCCCCCAGATACCTGCTGTGGCCTCCGCACCCCTGCCCTTCCCCAGGGACCTGCTCCATCTGCCCCTGTCCCCTGGGCGTTAGCTGTCAGGGACCCTTGGCCTCCCCCCGCGGGAGCCCGGATTGACTCCAGTGAAGCCTGTCCCTGCAGGTTGATGCTGGTGGAGGAGGAGCTGCGCAGGGATCACTCGGCCGCCCACGACGTCTCCGAACCCCGGAAACGCCTGCTCGACGCTCAGGTGGAAATTACAATGTCATTTTTCTTTTCCGTGTCTCCATTTCTCATCCCATCTCGTCTGCTGTCTGTCCACGGGCAAGGCTAGTGCTGGGAGAACCGCCGGGTGGACTGCGGCAGGCCTAGTGCTGGGGAGACAGCCAGATGGATGGACATGCTGCAGGGTCAGAGAGGGAGAAAGGAGCATCAAAGTCATGGGAGACAGACACACTGGCTACCCCAGCATTCAACTCAGGAGAGGCTGCCAGAGAGGAGGCGTAGGGTGGACAAGGAGAACTAACACTGGTTAACCCTTAGACAGTGTGCCTGCCTCAAGGGGGACACAGGGTCCCTGTCCTCTCAAAACAGGCCTGGGATTCGGTGCCCCCCTCCAGGGGAAGAAGGCTGAGAGGGACCCTGCACAGAGGGCATTTCTTGGTCCATGGAGTCTAGGGTGAGGAGATGCCATCTGGATTCAGTGAGAAAGAGCACTACCCAATTCCTCCCTCCCTGGTGCTTGGGCAACTCCACTGTAAAAGTCCCTGTTCTCCAATCAACCCTTTTACATTTCCCCATGAAACCCCACAACTCCCTCAGCCACCATAGCTGGCACAACAGGGCCTCGCAAGGCTTCCCTGATGAACACACAACCCCAGGGCTGCTCCATGACCCCCAGTTCTGAGAAGGGCCTTGCAGGCTGGGCAGCAAGGGACCTGGGCCTGGGAAGAGTAGGCTCCAGAGCCAGGGGTTGTGTTTGGAGTTCTGGGCGGCCGTAGAGCCTGGCTCAGGGACTGGGACCCGAGGAGTCCATGGGGCCCAGCTCTGGCCATTGAGGCGCATGCAGGGATTGGGACCCAAGGAGTCCATGGGGCCTGGCTTGGGCCAGTGAGGCATGTTCAGGGATTGGGGCCTGAGGAGGCCGTGGGGCCTGGCTCAGGGGTTAAAGAGGTTGAGCAGGGGGGCTGGGCCCTAAGGAGGCTTTGGGCTTGGCTGAGGCATCAATGAAGGACATACAGGGTTGATTCCTGAGCAGGCTGTGAGATCTAGCTTGAGGATAGGTTTCCAGGCTCATCCCTTATTGGAGGTAGCTGTCCTGAGAAGTCTCTTTCTGGCTTGGTACCTGCTGCCCAACTTGGAAGATTCATTCCAGGTGTCCTGGGACTTTTGTGTGTTGGAGGTGGTTCCTTAGCTGAGACTGGAGTCAGTGGAAGGCTCTGGGTCTGTGTCGAGCCTGGTGAGACCAGTTCTGAAATTGGAGCTTGAGGTGGCTTTGGAGTATGGTTAGGGTTCCTAGGGCCTCGCAGAAGTGGATTCGTGGTGTACAGAGGTAGCCATGGAGCTTTGTGCTAGGTCCCCATATGGTTACTTGAAGCCATGCAGGCAGAGGACTGTTTGGCAGTCCTATCTTGGGTGGTGCTTGTGAGCTCGACTGGTCTCTTATCTAGAAGTTGCTGCAGCAGGAGGTGGCGGGCTCCATTGGTTGTAGGATGAACACCTGTCCTGCATTTGAAGGCATTGTCTCCGAGTTCCTTGATTTGTGCCTTTATGATGCCACCATCCCAAATTTTCAGACGTACCAACATTTATTCAAATGATGAGTCCCATTCAAACAACACATTACAGTGCAGCTCACGAGACTTGCGTGGCATCCAGCAGGGAGCACAGTTGTATGCTCGAGAGAGACAGTGTGCTTCCCTGAGCTCTGTTAAAATGAAGCCTCATCCTTTGTTCCCCAGACATTGCCCTTATTAGCATCTTCCATAGGTCGTCCCCATCCAGGTGTTGGTGTGTGGATGCTGGGCTGGGGCTTTGGGTGCCCAGGGGTCAGTGCACAGATATCAAGTAGGGGACCTGTGTGAGGGTTTTGGTAGTTCACCTGGCAATCGCATTGTGAGCCAGTGGCAGGAATGTCTGCCCCCTTCCCTTGACCACCCCTGTGTCCCCCAGAGCTGGGCCATGTTGGTCCCGGATCTGTGGGTGCAGGGAGGGGCTTCAGTCATGATTTTCCCAGGCACCTTCCTGCTGCTGCCCTCAGCACTTGCCATCCCTCTCCCCTCTGGGGTCTATGTACCCCTCCCATTTTTGGGGGAGATGATTGAGCCAGCAATGGGGTGATCCGTGCTCCCACCCGGGGGCACCAGTGCCGGGGCCCTGACCCGTCTGTTTCTCTGCTCTTCATCCTAGCTTTTCATCAGGTAACTCTCTCTGACTCTGCTTTTGTCACGTGGAGGGATCGGGGGCACTCTCGCCGTTCAGTAGCAGACCAGGTGGGTCCTTTCCTCTCCTCCCCCTCCACCCCCATCTGCACACGCACCCCCTCCCCCTCTGTGCATCACCCTTTCCTGTAGAGACTAGCGAACTACCTCCTCCTTCCACGTGAGGTTCAGTTAACTCCGTTGTCTGGTTGGTTCTATTCCCCCTACCCCAGTGAGCCTCCAGCTCTCTCTCTACAGTGGGCCCAGACCAGTGTGGCCCACTGTGTACTGGCATGGCTGGGTGGTATTGACCTTGGAAACTGGTCAAGACTTTGCAGGCACTGAGTCTCTTACTGCTCAGCCCCAGGGGCTGGCCTCACTCTCTTCTTGGGGGCATCTGTCTTTTTCCAGGCCTTCCCACAGGCCTGTCAGTCTTATCAGCTTCTTCCATCACCTCCGGAGAGCCGCTCCACACCCGCAGCGTTTGGGGCCTCAGGCTGGAGTGTATGTTACAGGGTGCCCCACGGCTGAGAAGAGAGTCAGAGTACAGCCTGGAGCACCTGGGTCTTTACTAGATGGTGGCAGCCAGCCGCCCAAGGCAGAGCTGTCTGGGTGTAGCATTACTGTCTCCCCAGAGCTGCACTCCCAGTTGTGACACAGACCAGGTGGGTAAAGGTGTCTACTGAGCATTAGCAATTTTGGCCAGTGTTTCTCTGGCCAGTGTTCCTTCCTGGGCTGACTCTGTGAAGCCCTCTCTTTGCTTGTGCTATCCAGAAGCAGGGACAGAACATAGCTGTAGATGTGCCCCTGGTCTGATCTGCACCCACTTACCTGAAGTTTAAGCAACAGAATTTTAAGACAGGAACCGAGAGAGAATAGTGTGTCAGGAATAAACATCACCTGTCAGCCTGTCCCCTTCCTGCTCCCTCTGCTCATTTGACCCTGGCCTGGGCTGCATTCCTATGGGGATAGCCTGTAAACTATAGTTGGCAGCACTTCTATTTCGTTGGAGCTAGGCTGTTGGGAGGCACCAGGCAGCCTGGGCTGCCCCCAGCAACAACTCGTAAGTTCTCTGCAGAGCTGGGGATGATCCCCTCCCCACCACCCTTCTTTCTGTTCAGCATGAAGCAGGGTTCCACAGAGAGTTGCATTTCTTGGAGGGCCACTGAGCCTCGGTGCCCAGCTTTTGTCAAGGGAAGGGTGCTCCTGTGGACAAGTTGGGGGAGCAGTGGTGGGAGGGGGGCAGAGTGGGAATCAGAGCTAGGGTGGGGACCAATGGGGGGCAGAAACATCTCTCACCAGACAAGGGCAGTTAGTGTTTTGTTACTGTCTTTGAGCATCTTCCCCAGCGCTAACCCCCGTCTCGTTTCCATCCCCAGTCCTGTGTCCGTCTACACCTCATCTCACTGAACCTATAACTCCTATCGACCTGGCTGGCAGTGGAGGGGCTGGCTCAGCTCCCAGGGAAGAGACCCAGGGAGTCTGAGGGAGGGAGTGCAATCCTGAGGTCTCAGGTCTGAGCTGTCCACACTTCCTGGGACTCTGCTCCCCCCACCCTGATTTTGGGTGTTCTGGCTTGCCAGGGCTGCAGTTGGAGTGTCCACATCTTGTCCATGTGTTGCGGGGGGGTGGGGGGGGTGCAGTGTAACATGGACGTGTGTGTGTCTGTGTCCTGTGAGCATGTGTCGGGGGCACAGGTCTCAGCGATGAGAGCACAGTCCACTGCCCAGAGGGGGCACCCCAGAACACTCCCGGGGGGTGCCGGATGGCAGGTGTCAGAGGTTAGTGCCCGCGTAGGAGGGCGTGCATGGTGGTATTGGTTTGGGGCAATGGGTGGGAAGGGGATAGTGCAGACAGAATGTGTTTCCATAGAAGCCAGGCACTGACATACAGTCCTGAGCTGGCTCCCATGTCATCCACAGCCTTGCAAGTCCTACCCTGTGTCAATGGAAGGACTGTAGGAACAATGGGAGAAGAGACTGTTCCCTGCTCTGCTCCCTGTGGCAGTGGGGTCTCTTCCTCTCTTGTCCCTAGCTTCTCAGGTTTGCCACGTTCCCAGTGACCTGTCACTGAAAGTACTGGGGAAATGTGAGCTCATGAACTGGCAGCATGCTGAGTGAGGGATGCCAGAGGACTGGAATTACACAGCAGCTAGGGGCAGGAGCAGGGCATGTGGAGGGTCAGCTTTACCCCTGTTCCCTGACTTCCAACAGGAATAGCTCATGCTGCTGTCCAGCTGCTAGGCTGAGTGCTGAGCACTTAGTCAAAACCCCTCCCCTGGCTCAGTTTGGAGTAGCTTTGTTTTAAGGCTGGCACAGGCCAGTTTGTTCTGCAAAGCGGTGCTGGCAAGAGGCTGCCCTAGTGAGGGCACAGATAAACTGGGATAAAAGTGCCTTAGACTTTTCTACCTGATCCCCTTCAGGAACAGTTGGCTGCTCACAGCCCCTTTGCATAGCGGGGTCCCTGTGTCCACGTTAGTGAGTGTCTGCTTTGGCCCCCCCAGGATAGTACAAGCAGGACACCACTTTAGCACAGGATGAGCTTTTAATGAGAACAGCTCCTAAGGGGATTTTCACAAATTTCCAAGTGGGTTAGGTGCCATTTTCCTGTCTTTGTAAATCTGGCCAAAAGAGGCCTGCCCAAACTGAGACAGAGCCTGCAATAGAGCAGGGACTGGGACTGGAACACAGAGCAGGTGACCAGCCAGCCCACCACCCTGGCGTTCCTCACAATGGAAAATGCATCTCAGGGTAGCCGTGTCCATCCTGGGGTCTTGGTGGTACCCACATACTGGTAAGAGGTCACCACCCATAACTTTCATAGTAAACTGGTACAGCTTGGAAGGGGAAACCAGGCTAGCTAGATCTGCATCCCAAGGCTGTTTAAAATGGGGGCAGTGGCTGGGCTGGGCTGGGCTGGGCTGGTTTGCCTAGCTGGGGGCTAAGAGAAACGTAGGGTAGTTAACACATTCTGAGAGTGGTTGCTTGTGGCCATTCCAAGTAAGTGTGCATGCTGCGTGCATGGCGGTTGGAAGGGTTTTCTCCTAGTGGTTCCTGTCGAGTCAGCAGTGTAGCCCCCGGATGTGTGTATAGGTCTCTATCAAACCACCTCTTCAGTTCCTTCTCACTGCCAATGACAGTCATTGGAGCAGCTCCTGTTGTGTTTGCATGGGATTCCCTAGTGAACTCTTTCTTAGTTTGCATAGTAGTAGGTCGACAGTTAAGTTTATGTTGGACTAGGGGATGCCACAGTCTTAGGGCTTCAAGCCACGTGGGTCCTGACTCAAGCCCATGCCCATGGTAGAATCACACCACTACTGTCTCAAGTGCCGTGGGGCAGGAGACCAGACCAACAGGTGTAAAATTTGCAGGGTCTTTAAGCTGCAGGTGGAAAAGGAGTGGTGCTGGTGCCTGAACTCCTTCGGAGGGAGTCAGTCCTTAACCTCCCATCTGTGTTGGGCCTGGTGCTAGACGCTTGGGTGTGCAGCAGGCCAGCCTCCACATGGGAGGCCACAGCGCTGAGAAATGCCTCCTCTAAGCAGCCCAGCTCCACCATTTCCTGGCCCCAAGGACCAGCTCTGGCGTGAGGCGCTGCTCGCAGTCTGCGGTGCTGCACAAAAGGAAGAGGGCACATGGTGCGCTACCCTACCAAGGCAGCGTCTTGCCTGAGGAGACCCAGCCTTGGCCGGCCTGTGCTGGCACTGTTGATTCCAGCCTTTCACGGAGGTCTGTCGAGTCTGGTCCTGTTGGACTCCCCGGTGTCAGAGGAACTGGATCTTCCCTCCACGCCAGACACAAGGGGCCTGACCTGCTGGCCCGTGCACCGCTGGTGGTGCAGACAGCAGCACAAGTACCTGTGCATCTCAGGCGCGTGCCTACCGTGATACAGCACTGCTTGCCTTTGCCATGGCACTGTTCCTCTGCACTACTTGGGGCAGGCAGGGACTTCTCCTTGGCATCAGAGGTGGACTCCTGCACATCCCAGCAGAGCTGGTACTGCTGCCAGCACTGCCTGCAGCAGATCAAAGAGCAGCCAGAGCCTGTAATGTCTTGGCCTTCTCAGTGGCCCTTTTGGATGACCTAGACCCACGGCCAAGCTGAGGGGACTAGTTCCAGGTTCCTGGCAGTGGTATCAGTGTCTTGGATGCCTCTATCACCCTCCTCTTTTACCTGGGGACCTTCCCATGGGCAGGATGCAGAAACCAAGGCTACTGAGCAGTCAAGGCGGGCCAGTGCCTTGCTTTTCTGATAGTCATCCAGTGGCTGGGGTTGCCAAGGTGCCTGCAGTCAGTACTGGCAAGTATTGGCACAGAGAAAGCACTGGGGCTGGCTACTGACACAGGCACTGATACTGCAGTGGTTGTGGCACCAGGCACTGCAGCCATAGCCTTCACTGTTGAAGTGGCCACCAGCCAGGTGGGTCCCTGCAAGCCCAAGGGTCTGGATGATGGAGTGCCACTACACGCATGGTGACAAGTATCAGAGAGGGAGCCGTGTTAGTCTGTAGCTTTGAGAACAACAAGAGGTGCCACAAGACTTCTTAGTGTTCACTACGCACATTGTCCTCTTCCTCCCTGGTTGAGGCAGGGGGAGGGACCTTTACTTCACTGCTTGCTATAGACAGCAGGGCCCATCAGGACCTACTCAGGAGGATGACTCAGAACTTGCATGCAGAGACTTCTGAGGACACAGATCCCATGATGGATATTCTGAAGGGCCATTGAGGTTGACTGTGACCCTCACCAGAACTAGACACAATACCACAAAGATGCTGTGGCACGTCAGCTTCCACCCCCAGCCTGGCCAAGGGGGAACAGCGTAAATACTTTGTGAAATCAAAGAGGTACAAACACCTCTCTACTCCCACCCCAGCTCGGGCCCCTGATGGCAGAGGTAGCTAACCACAAGCAGTGCCGTGGCAACCTGGGTCTGTGCCCAAATCCAAAGATGCTCAGAATCTGGACCTCTGTGATTGATCCACTTGGGGCTCCAGCTGTGGAGAGCAGACTAGCAAGCGGCCCTGAGCTGCTATGCTTCTAACTCATGTTGCTGTTACCCAGTGTTGGAAATTGCTCCCAGCTGTCCCTGGTCTCTGTTTTGGGGTCAGCTGGAAGGAGGAAAAGATGGTCACTAGGGCCTTCCTCCAGAGGTCCTGTCTCATCCATCGTGGCCGTCCAAGCCATGACAGCCTTGAGGTGCAGCTCCTGGCTTCAGGTCTCAAGGCTCCCTCATGAGGTCCACAACACAAGCATGCACCAGCCCCACAAAGGAAGCCATGTAAGTCCCACGCTACGCCACCCTTCTGTTCTGCTCCTCCTAGACAGCTTAGAGCAGGAAGCTGAGCAGGCGTGATAGGAGGTGCCTGTCTCCATCCTTCTCCAGCCAGGACCAGGGGTCGGCTAAGCTGCTTTCAAGCTTAGAGCTGAAATTCTGAAAGTGTACCCGAGGCCAGAGCACCAGTTCCATACCGGGCTCTTTCCCCTCCCTGTGTGAGCCATTGATGTCATTTCTACTGTACCTGAGCTCTGATCGCCTCAAAGGATGGGCCTTCAGCAGAGGCAATGGGTGAGGGGGAACCCAGAGGGCCATTGGCTATGTGCCTCTCACCCCCGAGCCCAGGAAAGGGCCAGGACAGCCCCCCTCCAAACCAGGCCATGCTTCTCCCTGCCCTGGCTCGACACTGACCCACCTCTTCCCCCACCTGAGGTGGCTGTGGGGGTCCGCCAGGGTGCAGGCATGGGCAGCAGGGGTCTGTGCCCTCCACAACCCGCACTCACCTGCAGCAGGGGAAGCAGACCAAGACCAACCCAGCTTGCCTTGCCCCCACAGCCATGCAGCTCTGCTTCCCCCTGGGGAGTGTGGAGGTATCCTGCCCCATCCCCCAGAGTGGTGTGGCTGGAGAGCACCGCGAGCTGGGGTTGCCTTGATGTGCTTTCGCCCCTTCCTGCAGCTGGTGAATGTCTTAGCGGGGAGGGGCACAGACCCGTGCTGCTGGAGTCTGCCCTCTGGCTGCACGAGTCCCGCCACTGGCTGGCCTCTCCTGCCCATGGTGTTCTCTCCAGTTCTGTTCCTCCTGTCTTTCCTGTCCCTCTTCAGGTACAGTTCTTAGGAGCAGCGTCTAGTGCAGGAGGTGTAAACACTGCTACCTCCTGGAGTGGTAGAGGGGGTCCCCCTGGAGCTTAGAGAAGGGGAGTCTAGTCCTGTTACTTCTTAATGCTCAGGACCAAGGGTGGGCTTAGACCATTTTAAACCAATGAAACCTGAACAGACTGATGAAGAAGTTGAAGTTCCTTATGGTGTTTGTGGCCTCCGTCATTGCCTCTCTGGATCTTGGGGGCTGGTAATGCCACTGTTGACTTGAAGGACATATACTACCATGTGTCACCAAGGGATGGGGAAGTCAAGGGGCCCTGCACTCCCCAGCCACAGCAGCCGTGACTGTCAACCAACAGTTAGAACAGAAACTTTGTTTGTTTCTTGACACAGCATGGAACAGACGGACTTAGCACAGAAACCAGAAGCAATCTGTACAATCCATCTTTAGGCGAGAGGGCCAGACCCAGGGCCCTAGCCCTTCCCTGACTTCCCAAGCCCTCAGACTTACCCACTCCCAACTCCTGGTGAAAGATGTCACCCCCTGTCCTGGGCAGAGGTTAGGAAAGGCATCGGCCATCATGTACATGCAGGAGGCTGTCCCACTGAAACTCTTATCACCATCTAAGTAGTGGTGCAGTGCCCAGGGTAACTGAGGCACGTGTGGGCCTACCATAGGACAGTAGAACTCAAGTGCAACATAATGCGGTGAATAAAATCCCCACTTTTTCCACACCCTGTCTCCATAAACTTCCATCCTGAGATGGTTTGTGGTCAGCAGCCTGCACCTGCAGTAAGCAATCCACCCCTTTGGCTTAGTGGTGGTGCTTTAGGTGTTCACCCAGTGCACAGCTGTTGTAGCAGCCTCTCTTCAAAAGCATCAGGTTCAAGTATTCCCATCTAGATGACTGGCTCGTCAGGAGTTGGGCTCAAGCCCGGGTGACAGGACATATGAACATGGTGCATGCTCACACTTCGTCTTATCCTCATATCAAAGTCAGCTTAACACTCGCTGGCTGGAGCTCATCAGAAGCGCTTGGACCCCTTCTGCCAGAGGGTTCCTGTCCAGCTCTTGTCATCTGGCCACAGGCACCATCATAGGAAGTCTGCAGTGATTCTCCACCATGACCAGATGTGGCCTAACACTGCTGGGTCACAAGGTGGCTTGCACTTACATCGTGCAGCACGCAAGTCCGGTCCTCCGTCCCCTTCAGATGTGGCTTGCCTGAGCGTGCCAGATGAACTGGGACCACCTAGACCAGGGTGGGAAACCTACAGCCCACAGACCGGGTCTGACCCCTGAGGCTTAGGGCTCCCCTGCACTGGTGCTCCAGCCTCACAGTCTCCCCTGTGTGGCTGGAGCATGAGTATTGGCTCCCTGCTGTGATGGGGGACAAGCCCTGAGCCTCACAGGCCTGATCACAGCAAGCTGGAGCTGGATCTGGTCGGTGGGGGTCTGCCTGAAGCAGCAGGAAGCTCTGCCACTCCCTTTTTCCCCCTCCTCCAAGCTGGGAGAATGGCAGTGCAGGGAACCACTGGCCTGGAGGGTTTTTCCCGCCACTGCTCCCATTGTCTATATTCACAGCCAGTGGGAAGCAGTGGCAGGGAGCACAGAGCCACATTTCACCCTGCCTGCCAGGGAGCTGTGCCAGGTGAGCACCCCACCCCCTTCACACATCCTCATAGCCAGATGCGACAGCCTTAGCCATCCGCTCCTGCATCCTACCTAACTCCTGCCCAGACTCCAGCTGCTCTGGCACCCTACCTGTGTCCCACCCAGACACTGTGTCCCATCCATCCTGCTCCCCAGCAGCACCCTCCTGCACACCCATCCCCTCATTTTTGGTCAGACCTCAGAGCCTAGGGTGGTCCACAAAATCAACTAGCCCCAGGCCCTCAAAAGTTAACCTGGCCTCGGGAGGCCCTGACTGTCAGCCCTCCCTCTCTCCGTGGGGCTGGAGCATGAGCAGAGTTAGATGCCTCAGACAGGGGCCACAACAGTGAGAGTTGGGTTTTTCTTTTTGCTTCTCAATTACCTATGGCTCTCTACTGACTTTTTTCTGTGAGTCAGTGGCCCCCTGAGTAATTAAAGGTTCCCCACCTCTGACCTAGAGAGGCTGGTCACACACTCTCATGAGGCTCTTGAGTCCCTTCAGTCTGCACAGGACTGCTCTTCTCCAAACACCAGCCATTGTGGTTGCTAGTCACAGATGTGTTAGGGCAGGCCAGGCATCTGGGTGACCTCCATACACAAGGTCTGTGGTCATAGAGCTGCTGTTGCGCCTTACAAGACCTCCATGCAATGTGTGTAGCTTGCCAGATGTTTTGGGTCCATCGTCAGAGGAAGTGTGTGTCAATGTTCAATGTAAACAGGGTGGTGCTTGCTCCTCTCTGCTGTGCCAGGAAGCCCTCAGGTTGTGGGTCTTGCATCACCCACTCAAAACAGGTGGAGGTGGTGGTGTGTCTGTTGGGGCTCATAAAATGAACTGGCCAACTGCCTCAGCAGGTCCTTCCACGGCCACAAATGATCTCTCCATCAGGATGTCATCAGTAATATCTTCTAGAGGTGGGGTCTCCCTGAGTAAACCTGCTTACAACAGGCACCACCAGCAGTTCTGCTCCTTCTTGAATCACGGCCCTGTTTTGGTCACTAATGCCTGGCTCCTCCTGTGGACCTGGCACCTGCTATACACATTGACGAATATGAGGGGGTAGCCATGTTCGTCTGTATCTGCAAAAACAACAAGAAGTCCTGGGGAACTGTGCAGACGGAAAGACCAGCTTTGTCAGAATGCATCTGGCAAAGTGGGTCGCTGCCCATGAAAGCTTCTGCTCCAAAAAATGTGAGAGTCTGTATGGTGCCCCAGGACTTTTCGGTTTTTGCTGTTCACATTCCTGCCTTTCCCTCTCAGCCACAAGACCTTTCTCGAGGTCTGGCAGCACGAGGCATGGCTGATACTCTCAGTGTTGGCATAGACCCTCCTGCACTGGTTTTCCATGCTGTTGCCTCATCATGCAGGACCATCACTCCTCCTTGGGACCCATCCATCTCACAGTGGAGAGAGCTCCAGCTCAGTTAAGGAGGTTCTCCTTGGCAGCTGAAAATCCTCCACTGGTGTTGCTTACCTGGCCACATGGAGAAGGTTCTTTATTTGGGTCTCACAGGAAGGTGCCCCTGTACTGCAGTCATCAGTCTCATTTATGCTGGACTGTTTGTTCCACTTGAGGCAGCAGGGGCTAGCATTCTTGTCAGTCAAGGTGCATCTGGTGGCTATTTCTGCTTTCTCTCCCTGTGCTGGGGGGTGATTGACGTTTGCTGACTCCATGGCTAGACACAGTGCACCCTTTGGTGGGACAACCAATCGCACCACCGGACCATAACCTGTCCTCTCTAGGTCATGTGGGTCTGCCTGGAAACCTCTAGCATCTCGTTCTCTGCATATCTCTTGTGTTCCTTGTCTATAACTTCAGACACATGAGTATCAGAGCTCAAAGGTTTAATGTCTGAGCTCCCTTATACAGATGCATCAGGATGTCTCCCTCCCAGTTTTATCCCTGGAGCCTCGTGCTAACGACAAGGAGCATGTGCTCCCTTCCCTGGATGTCAGATCCATGCTGGCTTTTTACATGGAGCAGACAAAGCTTGTTTGGAAGTCAGTGCAGCTCTTCATCACCATCCCTGACAGGGCAAAAGTACTGCCAGTGTTCTCCCAACAAGTCCCTTTTTTGGACTACGGCTTGTATCAGGACATACTATGACCTAGCAAATATTCCAGCCCCAGAGCTGACAGCACACTTCAAGTAAGTGTAAACTTTGTCTGCCGTGTTCATGGTGCACATTCTCATCCATGGCATCTGCAGGGTGGTAAAACAGTTGTCAGTTCACAGCTTTACAGTGTTCTATGCCATCATACACCTGGAGGTAATGCCAGATTTGAGAGAGCAGTGCAACTTGGTGAGCACCAATCCTCCTTTGGGGCACGACTTGGGAGTCACTTACTTGGAACAGACAGGAGCGATCACTGGAGGATGTTTACCTACCTTCTGTAAGGTTGGTTCTTCGAGAGGAGGAGTTTGTGTCCATTCCAAGACTTGTCTGCATCCCCTCTGTTGGAACGTCTGTCAGGAAGGAACTAGAGAGGCCATGGGTTGGCAGGGACCTATATACACTCCAGGCAGCGCCACTGGGAAAAACCCTTGAGACAGTTGTGCTTGTGGCACACACACCTGCTTGGAAGAGACATGAGCAATGCATCTCAAAGAAAAACATTTATGAAACATAGATAACTGCTGTTTGTCCAGTGGGAACTAACAAGGGAACCCTTTTCCCTTTTCTTCCACTATTCCTTTTATTTAGGGTGCATTGCTGGAGTGCAGCGTTAGCAAACGTACCTGCCCTATGGGGCTGGGGTTGCTCTGTGGGTAGGTGGCAGTGGGCTGGTGAACGGGGCTGTAGTTTGAGCGAAGCTGTAGTTTGAGCGGCTGAGCCTCTGTAACGTTAATAAATAAGCTTTTGCTCTGTGGGTCTGTGTTGCAGGAGAGGCAGCTTTCCGCCGTGGGTACAACAAACCCGCGTTTGAGCGGCGCCCTGGCCCAGCCATGGAACGGGATCCTGCCCGCCCAGCCACCGCCTCCGCCCCCGCGACTCCAGATCACGGAAAATGGAGAGTTCCGCAACACCGCTGCTGAGCACTAGCCACCGCCCCCGCGAGACGCGGCCCGGGGGAGATGGGGGCGCCCCCAGCCCGCAGCTCGGCGGGAGCAGCAGAGACCCTGGCAGGGATGCAGTGGCCCTCCCAAGCAAATAAACTTGCATGGGGGGGCACCCATTTGCCCCTTCCCTTTGCACCAGCGCCCCCCCCCACCTCCTGCCCCCTTGAACTAGCCCTCTCTCCTGCACTGTCCTTCGGGGATGGTATGATGCTTTGAACTCAACTTCAGGGTGTTTTATAGCAGAACACAGATGACAATCTTACATCCCCTCCTCTCATGCCCCTTCCCCTCCCCTCCCAGGGGGAGCAAGGCTGACACCCCTTTCCCCCTCCATGGACCTCCGCCTCCCCCTGGAGGAAACTGGGACATTACCTTTTCCCTCTCTCTATTTCTCAGGAGTGGTCTCTCCCTGGCAGCCATATTATTATATGGCCCCTCCTTTCCCAGGGTGTGTCCATTGGAGGAGGGAACTCAGCTCCAGCCTGCTCCCAGGAGCCATGGTAGGGGCTGCTGGGGGACAGGTTTAAGTTGGCCGTGTTCCTAGAGGTTTACTCTCCTAGAATCAGAGAATACTAGAACTGGAAGGTATCTCAAGAGGTTATCAAGTCTAGTCTCTTACCCTCACGGCAGGACCTAGCACCATCTATATCATTTCGATGTCATCCCCATGGTGTAATCTTAAATGAAACTGTAATCTGTATTTCCTGGTGACTCCAGAACAATCCTGGAGGTTTGGCTACCCTAGGGGCAGCTGAGGGTTGAGGCAGCTTCAGACAAAGCTGTTCCATTTCCATGCCTATGGGGGCTCTGCCTAGCTCCAGCTACCTAGGGCAGTGGGACTTTTCAGAGTGTGACAGAGGATTCACAGCTCTGTCTCAATGTTTGGAATTTGGGTTAGGGTCAAAGATCTGTGAAGTAACAAGTACTCTCCATGCCCTACCTCTCACGTGCCAGCCTCACCCCCTCCAGCAAGGCATGGCACCCCATACCGTTGCCCTGGCCAAGGGTGAGACCACCCCCTTTCCTGCCTGGCCAGGATCAGGGCTGAGGTTTGCTGCTGCCTCTGCTATTCCTGCCTGGTATCAGTGTTGGGGGTCTCCCCAGCTCCCACCTGCTGCCAGCAGTGGGACCCTACTACCCTCTCCCTCTGCTCTCTGTGCTCTCCGTACTCTTGATAAAGGGCTTTGCCTGCTCAGCCCCAACCCCTCCAGTGTCCTGCACCCACCCCCATCTTTGGAAATGATTATCTGGACATTGATCTTTTTTTTTTCCTGGGGAAGGCATTGAGGGAAGGGCATTTTCTCCCTTTCTTCCTCATTCTCAGACTCCCCCTGTCCCCCAAGTCTGGGGTTGGTGGGGGGGGAGAACAACCAACAAAATAATGAAGCCATTTCTCTGCCCACCCGCCAGCGCGTGCAGGGCACCAGGGTAGGGGGGGACACCCCCCCAAAGCACGGAGGACTGGAGGGGACTCTTGTGGCTATTCACCGTCGTGCTATGGTCTGAGCTGCTGGGTGAATGTGTTCAGCACAGTGATTGTACTGGGTGTTTCTTTGCTGTTTCTGTGTCTCTATTTCAGACTTGGGCGAGGACAAGACTCGCCATTAACCAGCCCTTCTTTGCCCCCTCCCCACCTCAGTCCATATTTCTTTTGTAAGGACTCTCCCCTTCCTCCCCAACCTACGGACAGCGGCGACTTGGGCGGCGCCATGATATTTATACGTATTAATTATTATTATTATTATATAAAAGTTTGTACATATGTGAAATTTCCTCTGCCTGCCCTGCCTCCCCTGGACACATCGCCCCCTGGGCTGGGCGCTGTAATTACCACTGGATTTGTACTGTACATAGACCTCTCTGGACCTCATTCTCTGTATATACCCCCCACCCTTGGGAAGGGAGTTCAGGTCATGAGCGCCCACCCTGACGGCGTGTCAGGCACCCTGGGCGTCTCTCTCTGTTTTATTTTGTCAATTTTATTTTTTCTCATTTTTTCTGGAGTGTGTGGTGCCAACGGAGAAATGTTTAATAAACAGCGATTGTTCTTTTATGCCACCTTGGCCTGTTGCCACAGGGCACAGCCGTTGCAGGGGTGGAGAGGTTACTGTTTTGGGTCATGAAGCTTGCCTCGTTGGGTGGGGGCAAGGGTCTGGCATAGGGCATGGTCTATGTGTGGGGTCCAGTGTGGTATGCTGGGCCACAGCACAGGAGGGGTCTTGAGTGGGACACAACTCAGGGATCCCGTTCGTGTGGGGTGCAGAGTCAGATTTCTGGGGGGCTTTAGTGGGTTCCTGCATGGGCGTGGAGCTTTGTCCATGGGGAGGGACACAGCTCAGGCGTCCCACTCGTGGGTTGCAAGGTAAGTTTTCTGAGGGGTTCCTGCGTGGGCACAGAGCGTACTCGTGGGGAGGGACACAGCTGCGGGGATCCCACTCGTGTGGGCTACAGGGGGAGTTTTGTGGAGGTCCCTGGGGGGTTCTTGCGTGGGAGCGGAGCGTGGTTCGTGGAGAGGGGCACAGCTCGGCGATCCCACTCGCGTGGGGAGCAGGGCGAGTTTTCTAGGTGCTCCTAGTGGGGAATTCCTGCGTGGGAGCGGACTGTGGGCCGCTAGTTGGAGGGGGGGGGGGGGGGGGGGGTCATCCCTTGCTGGGCACCTGGAAAGGTCCAAAGCCGCCGCTGGCTGGAGAAAGCTAGATTTTAACGTCGGCCGGAGGGCCTCCAGGGGCCGGCCTCGCTTTGCCAGCCAATCACAGAGCGCCCTCTTGGCCAATCAGAATGCCGGGGGGGCGGTGCGACTGGCCGCCAATCGGACTCGAGCTTCGGCAGAACTACCTTGGGACTGGCTGACGGTCTCGGCTCCCAATGGGCGGTGCTGTCTGACGTAGGCGAGTCTCAGGGCTGGCTGAGCGAGGGTGGGCCCGCCGGTGCGTGACCTCGGGCCTGCCAGCGATTGGCTCAAGTCTGAAAGTCGAAAGAAGGAGTTGCTTTTGATTGGCCAATGGCCTCTCCGGAGGCGTGCTCTGGCTTGGTTACTCGAGTGACCCAGCTGAAGTAGGCGGAGTTTTCTGGGGGTTGGTTTTGCTGGGCCCGGGCCGAAGGGGCGGGATTTCCCTGGGTTCGCGCTCGGTCGGCCCGGCCCGCTGGGAGTCGGTCTACGCACCGCCGCTCACAGGTGAGGGTTGGATTTTCCCCGTGGCCTGGGTAGGGGGCTGAGCAGGGCGCTGGGGTGGGGGTGCTTGGGCGAGGCGCTGGGGGGCTGAGCAGGGCAGGGCGCTGGTAGAGTGGGCGGGGCGCAGGGGTGGTGGTGCTTGGGCAAGGCGCTGGGGGGGCTGGGCAGGGCAGGGCAGGGCACTGGGGTGGGGGTACTTGGGCGAGGCGCTGGGGGGCTGGGCAGGGCAGGGCGCTGGTAGAGTGGGCGGGGCGCAGGGGTGGGGGTGCTTGGGCAAGGCGCTGGGGGGGCTGGGCAGGGCAGGGCAGGGCACTGGGGTGGGGGTACTTGGGCGAGGCGCTGGGGGGCTGGGCAGGGCAGGGCGCTGGTAGAGTGGGCGGGGCGCTGGGGTGGGGGTGCTTGGGCGAGGCGCTGGTGGGGGCTGGGCAGGGCAGGGCAAGGCGCTGGGGGGGCTGGGCAGGGCAGGGCAGGGCACTGGGGTGGGGGTACTTGGGCGAGGCGCTGGGGGGCTGGGCAGGGCAGGGCGCTGGTAGAGTGGGCGGGGCGCTGGGGTGGGGGTGCTTGGGCGAGGCGCTGGGGGGGCTGGGCAGGGCAGGGCAAGGCGCTGGGGGGGCTGGGCTAGGCAGGGCAGGGCACTGGGGTGGGGGTACTTGGGCGAGGCGCTGGGGGGCTGGGCAGGGCAGGGCGCTGGTAGAGTGGGCGGGGCGCAGGGGTGGTGGTACTTAGGCAAGGCGCTGGTGGGGGCTGGGCAGGGCAGGGCAAGGCGCTGGGGGGGCTGGGCTAGGCAGGGCAGGGCACTGGGGTGGGGGTACTTGGGCGAGGCGCTGGGGGGCTGGGCAGGGCAGGGCGCTGGTAGAGTGGGCGGGGCGCAGGGGTGGTGGTGCTTGGGCAAGGCGCTGGGGGGGCTGGGCAGGGCAGGGCAGGGCACTGGGGTGGGGGTACTTGGGCGAGGCGCTGGGGGGCTGGGCAGGGCAGGGCGCTGGTAGAGTGGGCGGGGCGCAGGGGTGGTGGTACTTAGGCAAGGCGCTGGTGGGGGCTGGGCAGGGCAGGGCAAGGCGCTGGGGGGGCTGGGCTAGGCAGGGCAGGGCACTGGGGTGGGGGTACTTGGGCGAGGCGCTGGGGGGCTGGGCAGGGCAGGGCGCTGGTAGAGTGGGCGGGGCGCAGGGGTGGTGGTACTTAGGCAAGGCGCTGGGGGGGCTGGGCTAGGCAGGGCAGGGCACTGGGGTGGGGGTACTTGGGCGAGGCGCTGGGGGGCTGGGCAGGGCAGGGCGCTGGTAGAGTGGGCGGGGCGCAGGGGTGGTGGTGCTTGGGCAAGGCGCTGCGGGGGCTGGGCTAGGCAGGGCAGGGCACTGGGGTGGGGGTACTTGGGCGAGGCGCTGGGGGGCTGGGCAGGGCAGGGCGCTGGTAGAGTGGGTGGGGCGCAGGGGTGGTGGTACTTAGGCAAGGCGCTGGTGGGGGCTGGGCTAGGCAGGGCAGGGCACTGGGGTGGGGGTACTTGGGCGAGGCGCTGGGGGGCTGGGCAGGGCAGGGCGCTGGTAGAGTGGGCGGGGCGCAGGGGTGGTGGTACTTAGGCAAGGCGCTGGTGGGGGCTGGGCAGGGCAGGGCAAGGCGCTGGGGGGGCTGGGCTAGGCAGGGCAGGGCACTGGGGTGGGGGTACTTGGGCGAGGCGCTGGGGGGCTGGGCAGGGCAGGGCAGGGCGCTGGTAGATTGGGTGGGGCGCTGGGCTAGGCAGGGTGGGGCACTGTGGGGCTAGGCACAGTGCTGGGAGGCTGGGCGGGGTGCAGCACTGGGATGAGGGTGCTTGGGCGAGGTGCTGCAGGGTTGGGCAGGTTGCCTAGGGCTGGTGGAGTGGGCGGGGCGCTGCGGTGTGGGGGGCTTGGGCAAGGCTTTGGGCGGCTGGGCAGGGCACTGGGGAGCTGGTAGAGTGGAGTGGGTGGGGCACTGGGGAGCTGTGATGCATGGGGATGGGCAGAGTGTGGCTGCATGCAGAGGGTGACTGTTAGCACTGTAGGCTGTGCAGTGGGTGCTATGGGACAGTAGTGTGGGGAGTTTCTATGGAGTTGCTGCAGTGTGTGGGTGGGGGTATTGGATGAGGGTCTCCGCTTCCAGGAATCTGGCCTGTGAAGCCCATTAGGTCTCTGGACAGGAGAGCAGCAGCCTTGGGAACAAAACACTTGGCACTCTCTTACAGTTTCCCCTCAAGCTGGGCCCTGCCATCTGCTTGGCTTGGGCATGGGTGGTTCTCTGAGCTGTAACACACCAGCTGGCCTCCTGCAGTGATCTTCCTTCTCCCTTCTGTGGCAAAAGCACCATGGGGAGGGATTTTCTGGTAGCTTCAGCAGTCTTCACTCCCTGTCTTTCCTGTTGCAGGGACCTGTCCTCTGAAGTTAGTGCCATGGAGCCTGACACCCGCAGCATCCAAATTGAGTTCCCCCACTATGCTGCAGTGCTGCTGGAGTCACTTAACAAACACCGCTTGGAAGGCAAGTTCTGTGACATCTCCATCCATGTGCAGGGCCGGGTCTTCCAAGCTCACAAGAGCGTGCTGGCCGCCTCCTCACCCTACTTCCATGACAAGCTGCTCCTCAATGATACCAACTGCATAGTGCTGCCCAGCGTCATTGAGCCAGAGGCCTTTGAGAACTTGCTACAGCTCATCTACTCTGGCCGCCTCAAGCTGCTGATGGAAGCGCTGCCCAGTCACTTGCTGGTGGCCAGTGGACTGCAGATGTGGCAGGTGGTGGACCAGTGCTCTGAGATCCTTAAGGAGCTGGAGGGGGGTCCCTGCCGACCCTGGTCAAGCAGGGCAAGTGAGAGCCAGTCCCCAAGTAGCAGCAATTATTTTGCTGTGAAGGACGATGGAGATCCAGGGGGCAGCAGCTCCGAGGGGCCTGGGCATGGTGGGGTGTCATCGGGCCGGGCAGCACCTGGCTGCCCTGACACTGAAGTGATGAAGATCCGGGTGTCCCAGGAGGAAGAGGAGGAGGAGGAGGAGGAAGAGGAAGAGGAACATCAGACCCAGATCTGCAGTGGTTCGATGGACAAGCCAGTGAAGATTGTATTAGAGGATGATAGAGAGGTTGGTAGCAGAGTCAACTCCAAGGGGCCATCTTCAGGGGAGCTGGATGGTGCTTTCCATGGCCCCCGTGATCACCCCAAGATCTTTTACATCAAGCAGGAGTGCTTTGACCCTGACGAGGCAGCAGTGGCAGCACTGGGAGGAGGTGTGAGTGCTGCAGGTGAAGCCAGCTTTCTCAAGTCACTGACACAGGGGCGGGCATTGGGCATAGCTGAGGTTCAGGGCCTCTGCCAGGCAGAGTTCCAGCCAAGCAGTGAAGTCAGCTACATAATCCCTGCTGCAGCCACTGGTTCCACCACTGCCGCCTCCATCACAGCCCCTGGCTTTACCATTAAGGCCCAGCCCCTCTCCTCAGATGAGGCTGGCTTCCCCCAGAGCTCCTGGAAGCCAGTGGACCTACATGGCAATGAGATCATTGCCCATGCAGTGCATGGTCAGGTGGTGCACGCACCTGTCAAAATTGTGGCGGCACCTGATGGGAAGAAATTTGGTTGCCTGTGTGGCAAACGCTTCGCTGTCAAACCCAAGCGCGACCGGCACATCATGCTGACTTTCAGCCTGCGCCCCTTTGGCTGCTCTGTTTGCAACAAGAAGTTCAAGCTGAAACACCATCTGACGGAGCACATGAAGACTCATGATGGCAACCTGTACTCGTGTGAGGACTGTGGGCGCAAGTTCCGTGTGCAGAACTGTTTCCTCAAACACAAGGAACTGTGCAAGGGCCAGGGCTGGGCCACTGCCTGCTGGACCTACAAATAAAACTGGACGGGGACAGCGCGGAGGACTCCTGACACTGTCTGTAGGCTGAACCCAACCCCTGAGCTCTGCTGCTCTGGATCGTAAGGGCTCTTCCCTCCTCAGCTCAGAACGCTGCTCCAGGCCCTGGGGACACCACAGAATGAAGGGGACATAAATGGGAGATTTGACATCAGCACATTGGCTCCCTGTGTTGCTCCATGGCTTAATATTTCTGATGTACAGTTTTTGCCATGGTCAAAAAGGGTCGGAGTTTGAGAAAGCAAGAGAGGTGCTGGTTAATGTGACAACTCAAGACAGCAGGCTGGAGCAAGGGGCTGATGGGAACCTCAAGGCAGGGGATTAGCAGCCATGTTACATCCCTACTTCAAGTCTGGTGCTGTTTTCCCCGGAAGGGTACCACTCTCATTTGAGCAGCCCTAACTGTTGGATCCCACATATTCTTCACTCAGCTGAGCCCATCTTCCTGGCTATGGGTGTATCCCGGGTGCAGGGTCCATGTCTGCTGCTGCTTCTTGGGATGTTGGCTTTGCAGCTAGATTTGAACCAGCACCTCAGCCTTGACCAGCCCCCCAATTGCTTGTACACATGCCCTCAGAATGTACCTTCTTATGGGTGCTCTGGGTTGGAGACTAACCCCTTCAGGGACAGTAGATCAGGGGAGCAAAGAACACAGGCTGAGACTCCTGAATCAGTGGCATGTAGGATCTGTGAAAACTACAGCTCTGAGGTGCCCTCCTGCAATTCTGAATTCTGGTCAGTTTTCCAGCCAAGGCCATGTCTCTCCTGCCTATTTCCCCATGACCCTGCTCTTGAGGAGAGCGGCAGTGAGCAGCCTGCCCTTCTCTAGGAGCACTCTCCTTACACCTAGTCTGTGACTCTTTGGCCCTGTGCCCAGTCTGGGATATTCCAACTCCTTGCCGTGGGAGACCCACCCCAGAAAATCAGTGTCCCTGAGCTGGGCCTTGAAATTGTCCCCAGTTGATGGGTCTTAATGGTTCAGTCATTGATAGTCCTCAAGAGTGTCACATGCCTATCCCCAACAGAATCTTGACTGAACTAGAATGGCCTTGTCAAATTCAGGCTGGCTTTTCAACACAGCACAAAGTGAGGGGCACAAAACACAGATCACCCCTGGATCCTCTCTCCTACTGCAGCCACTTGCTAGGTCAGTAACCTGGATGCCAGCATCTGCTGGGCTAGGCCTGGGTGCATGGCCAGATCAGCTGGGTGGTATAGAATCAGGTTTCGTGGTTTGCAAAGGGAGAGTTTTGGCTATGGTGCTCCCACTATCACCCCACTCTGCTTCAAACCAGGCCCAGTGTGAGCTGCTTCTCCTGTCAGAGCAGCTCAGCCACTCTGCTTCCAAACCCTCCATTGTGTTGGGTCCCAGGCGTGGTGACTCAGATTCCACACTGAGCCCCAGCATCCAAGCAGGTTGGGCTGGGGCCAGAGCTCCTCTTTTTGGCAGTGAGTGGTGTGAAGGTGCTGTAGGCTAGAGAGTGTGCTTCTCTGTGGACCTTTCTGCTGACTGGTGCACAAAGTAGGGAGCTAAGCACCATGTTCTGATCAGGCAGGAGAGGTCACTTCTGTGGAGCTGAAGTTCCTGAGTAATTGCCATCAAGGCCCATGTTGGGGTGGGCTTGTCAGCCTCTCTGCAATCCCTGGCCTGCTTTCTCCCCCTGCTGTCTTCCTGGCCCTACTATGGGCGTGTTTCTTAGTGCCTTTATTTGCTCTCCTTTTCCCACCAGTTCCCTGCCATGATTCATGCCCCTTCCCCCGCCCCACATGCCAGTGGGAATCTGTTTCCTTGAATAATACCTTGAGCCATCTCACTCAGCCACACAAGGAAAACCAGGTCCTTATTTGTAAGTGCATGTGCCTCCCTGGGTGCCCTTGCATGGGCTGTGCGCATACGCCCTCCCCACCACAGATCCTGGTACTGGTGCATGAGAATGGCTGTGCTGGATCAGGCCACTGGTCCCTCTAAGTCCATGTCCAGTCTTTTGACTGGCCAGTGCCAGATGATTCAGAGGTTCTTTTTTTAAAATCCAGTTACACTTTTGGCCTTCAGAGCATCCCCTGACACCAAGTTTCACAGGTTGCGTTGTGTGAAGAAATGCTGTCTTTTGTTGGGGTTACACCTGCTGCCTATTCATTTCATTGGGTGACCCATAGTTCTTGTGTTACGGGAACAAGTAAATAGTGTTTTCGTATTCACGCTTTCCACACCAATCAGGATTTTATAGACTGCTCTTATATCCCCCCAAGTCATCTCAATCCAGTTTGTACACTCCCAATCTTTATATTCTTCATTTGGAATCTGTTCCATATTCCTGAGTGTTTTTGGAGACCTCTGTAGATTTTGCAATTCTAACATGTATTTTTAAGATAGGGGACCTGAACAGCACATAACATTCAAGGTGTGGCCTTATTGGTGATTTGTTTAGTGGCATTATGACATTTTCTATCTTTATCAATCCCTTTCCTAATGAACCCTAATGTTCTGTAGCCTCTGGCCTGGGTTCAAGGATTTAATTCCTTCTTTGTTAACTGCAGTATTGATTACCTCCGATACACTGTGTGGCTGCAAATCAGCTTAACCTGTTCCAGAGCAGGGTGCTGGTCCAGCAGGAAGTCCAAACACATCCTGCTTTTCTGACCCAAGTAGCTTCAGTTTTCTGCATGTTTTCTTTTGTCCTGGCCAGAAGAGAGAGAGACCTAAATCTGGACATCTCAGCTAAGTATTGGTTGAGGAGGGGCCCCATAGGGTTGTAACTGGTCGTAGCTGAAGGGTGCCAATGTGCAGCACTAGTAGTACTAGTAGAAGGCATCCTTCAGTCTGCATAGACTATGGATCGCGCCCTTTAAAGTTTCAATTGAGGACTTCATTTACAGCATCTATTGTAACTATAAAGACCCACACAAGAGTGACAGTCCTTGCTGCATCTCTTGCAGATGTAGTGGGTGTCTGGCAAGTCCTTATTGTGCTTTCTGTGCGCTCGCTTCTCCTCTGCTAGCTGTCTGATCTTCAACTCGCCCTTCTGAAGGCCCTTGTGTAACCCCTGCCTCCATCTGCTGCGGTCATCTGCTAGTTCTTCCCAGTTGTCCAGCTCGATGTCTACCTCTCTGAGGTCTCTCTTGCAGACATCTTTGTAACGCAACTGGGGGCGTCCGGGAGGTCTTTTGCCAGAGGCTAGCTCTCCATACAGGATGTCTTTTGGAATCCTTCCATTGTTCATCCTGTGGATGTGGCCAAGCCAGCGGAGTCGACGTTGCCTGAGGAGGGTGTGCATGGTTGGGATTCCAGCTTGCTTGAGGACGGCAGTGTTGCAGTTGTTCCACGAAAACATGAGAGGAACCATCCAATATGACGGCGCATTATCGGATGCTTTCAGAATCAGGAGCGGTGTCAAACAAGGATGCGTGCTTGCTTTGACATTGTTTGGGATCTTCTTCGCACTCCTCCTGAAGCATGCCTTTGGATCTTCAACAGAGGGCATCTTGCTGCACACAGGATCTGATGGGAAACTGTTTAACCTTGCAAGGCTGAAAGCTAAGACTAAGGTGCGAGAAGTCCTCATCAGAGACATGCTGTTCACAGATGATGATGCTGTAGTGTCTCACACAGAAGACCAGCTTCAAAAACTACTGGATCGGTTCTCCAAAGCGTGCAAGGACTTTGGGCTTACCATCAGCCAAAAGAAGACAAACGTACTCGGTCAGGATGTTGCTGAATCCCCATCAATCAGCATTGACAACTATATGTTAGAGGTCGTCCATGAGTTCGTTTACCTTGGGTCCACCATCACTGACACCCTGTCGTTGGACACTGAGCTAAATAGGAGGATCGGAAAAGCGGCCACAACTCTGTCCAGACTCAGCAAGAGAGTGTGGAATAACAACAAGCTGTACACTCACACCAAAATGCAAGTCTACAGAGCCTGCATGCTCAGCACCCTCCTTTATGGCAGCGAGACTTGGACCCTGTATGCCCGCCAGGAAAAGAGGCTGAACGTCTTCCACTTGCTCTGCCTCAGGCGCATCCTTGGAATATCATGGAAGGACAGAGTTACCAACACTGCTGTCCTCGAGCAAGCTGGAATGTGTAGCACTAGGGCAAAGGGAACCACATATAGTAGTGAGGGGCAACCCAGGCTATTGAGTAGGTTGCATGAGGGGCCCTCTTTCACCTCAGTGGGCTGCACGATTGTCACCCAAAAAGGTTTCCTAGGATAGGGTAGAGTTGCGAAGCATGCTTGCATGTGTAGCATTTTGGGGTGTGCTGATTGGATGCAGGGAGAACGCTGTTCTCTCACAGGCTGCGTTGTGTGCAATCAGCATGCACCTCACTTTGCCTGCCTTTGCTTTAAGTGTGAGTTACTTGTGTAATACTGGTAGAAAAGAAATTATGCAGACAAAAGAACAGGGCAGAGATTAAAAGAAATCTTGTGGCCACACATAGAACCCAATGGGCTGCAGGCTGCCCACATATGATGTAGGGGGATCTAAAGGGAAAGAGATGGCAGAGGAGCTCTGAAGCCTAGCCCCAAGAGCTGAGTCCCAAGGGAGCTGGGTCAGGATCAGTCTTTCCTCTGGCTGTGGGACAAAGGAGTCCCAGAATCATAGAATCCTGGGGTTAGAAAGGACCCTAGGAGATCATCTAGTTCAGCCCCCTGGAGGTAAGGGAGGGGTTAACCCTAACTAAATCATCCCAGCCAGAACTTTGTCAAGCTGGGACTCAAAAACCTATGGAGATGGAGATTCCACCACTTTGCTAGGTAAAGCATTCCAGTCCTTCACCACCCTCCTGGTGAAATAGATTTTCATAATGTCCAACCTACACCCCTCCTTCTGTAACTTCAGACCACTGCTCTTTGTTCCATCATCCATCACTACTGAGAACAGCTTTTCTCCATCCTCTTTGGTGCCCCCCCCCCCGCCCCTTTTCAGGAAGTTAAAGGCTGCTATCAAATCTCCTCTCACTCTTTTCTTTTGCAAACTAAATAAGCCAAAGTCTCTCAGCCTCTCTTCATAGGTCATGTTCTCCAGACTCCTCACCACTTCTGCTGCCCTCCACTGGACTCGCTCCAATGCATCCACATCCTTTCTATACTGGGGGGCCCAGAACTAGACGCAGAACTCCAGATGAGGCCTCACCAGTACCAAATAGAGGGGACTAATAATGTCTGTAGATCTGCTGGAAATGCTTCTCCTAATGCACCCCAACATGCCATTAGCCTTCCTGGCTACAAGGGCATACTGTTGACTCATATCCAGCCTCTCATCCATCATAATGCCCAGGTCCTTTTCTGCTCCACTGGGATACAATGCTTGGGATCCTTCCATCCCAAGTGCAGGACTCTATACTTGTCCTTGTTGACACTCATCAGATTTCTTTTGGCCTAATCCTCCCATTTATCTAGGTCACTCTGGATCCTGTCCCTACCCTTCAATGTATCTACCCCTCCCTGCAGAGTAACATCATATGCAAATTTTCTGGGGTTGCAATCCATCCCCTCATCCAGGTCATTAATGAAGATGTTAAACAGTACTGACCCTAGACCCAAATCTTGGGCCATCCCACTTGAAACTGATTGCCAACCAGATGTTGAGCCATCCATTGCTATACATTGGGCTCAATCATCTAGCCAGTTTTCTATCCCTTACAGTCCAGTGTCCAATCCATACTTCCTTAATTTGTGGGCAAGAATATTGTGGAAGATTATTTGAAGAGTGTAACACTAGCTTGGGGAGAAGGGATGGAAACAGGAAGCTCTGCAGCAGGGGAGGGTGGATGAAGGGGTGTGAACAAAGCAGTGTTTTTTTGTGTTCAACAGATGTACAAACCCATCTGTACGTTGTATAAAGTTTTGCTATGGAACTGAAGTCGTTTGTGCGTCATTCTGGCCTTCTCACGAGAACCCCCTGTCCTTGATACCCTTAGTAGGGGACACTTGCCTATGACTGCCCCCTTCATGGGGGGTCCTGCCCCATGAACCCCTGCCCCCTTACGGCCGCGTCACCGTGCTTAACCACATATGCTCCGGCCCCTCCTGGCCCCATCCCATAGGGCCCTATCGCTCACCCCTACCCCTCCTATATGGTCCCTTTCCCCTCTATGGCCCCGTCCGTCCGTCCGTCCCTCCCTTGCCTTACACACCCCTGCCCCTTCCCTGTCTCACCCGTGCGCCGCCCACTCGCCCCACTTTAATAAGCATCGCCGCGACCTCTGACCGCGAGTGCGCCGCCCCCACTGATGGGTTTACGGGGTGATTCGAAGCTTCTGTTCCCTCCGGCTTCTGGGTCCCGGAGCTGCGGCGCTTCGGCCTCGCCAGCAAATCAGAGACGCCAGGGGACGGGGTGTTGGCGATGAGCCAATCAGCGGACCCAGAGTCCGCTGACGTCGAGCAACGAAGGTCGAGCAGCGAAGAAGGATTCCGCCTACGACCAATCGCAGCTGAGGGAGGTGGTTCGTCCCTCACGCAGCGCGGGTTGGACAGCGCCGGAAGAGTTGCTATAGAGACAGTTTGACTCAAGCCCGGGATCCGGTGGAAGCGACTCAAAAGAACGGCGTGCTGGGGGCGGAGCGTAGCTCCGTCACCCCGGTAACCACTCACGCAGCCCATCTCTCCATCACCCCGGCAACCAGCCTTCGGGCGGTAGCTCCGATAACCTAGCCGGGCCATGGCGCGACGGCGACTGGAGCGGGCGCTGCTAGAAGCGCGCGGCGGGGAGCGCGAGGAGGCGGCGGCGGCGGCGGCGGCGGGCCGAGACCCGGAGCGGCTCCGCCTCCGCCTCCGCCACCAGGTGCCGCTCAGCCGGGATGCGCACGGGATCTACAGCCTGCGTTTCGAGTCGGGCGGGGCGCGTCTGGCGGCCGGCTTCGGCAACGGCGCCGTGCAGGTACTGGGGTCGGGGCGGGGCCGGGCCAGGAGGTGGGGCCATGCGGGTACCGGGGGTGGGACCGGGGGTGAAACAATGGGTTGCTAAAGGCTGGTACAGGGAGCCGGGTCAGGGACGGTCCCTGGGCGGGTAACTGGGCTGCCCCCCTGCGCACTGGGAGGTGTTTGCAGTTTGAGGGATGTAACTGGGGGAATGGGGGTGAAAGGGTAAGAGGGTGACAGGTGTAACTGGGAGGTCTGTGGGGGGAATTGGGGCTAACTGGGACAGAAGGAATAGGGAACTGCACAGGTAAGAGGAGAGGTAACAGGGTGGGTAACTGGCAAGGTGGGCAGTTGGAGGCTGAAGGCTAAAGGCAGTTGTACAGGTAATGGGGGGGGGTAGGTTGGAGGATAACAGGGCAGCCCATGTGGGTACTGGTAAGGAGTGAAGGGTAACAGGGTAAAGTAACACTGCAATGCCTATCAAATCAAACATCCCATTTTCCATTGCCCCCTCCATTGCAGATTGTGAATGTGGCCACAGGCTCCCTGGCTGCCTGTCTCTTCCCAGGACACCGTTCACGCCATGCAGTCACTGCCTTGGCTTATCACCCAGGGAGACCCAGCCTGCTCCTGGCTGTGGGCGCTGATGGCATCATTTCTCTCTACAGTGTGAACTCGGGGAAGCTGCTGGCAACAGTGACAGGTATCTGGAGACACTCCAGAGAGTACCTTGCTCAGATGTGCCCAGGGCATGGACCTGTCACTGCCCTCCTCAAGAGAAAGGCTGTGAGAGGCCTCTTTTACTAGGAGCCCTGGCACTATGATATGGGGGATTGGTGATTGCAGGAAAACCTTTCCTTACCTTTGGCTTTGTTGCTGGGGTAAACAGCTCTTGCTAGCTGCTCTCTCCATGCTGTTGAAATGCTATTGATGTAAAGAAGTGGGTCTGTCCCACGAAAGCTCATCATCTAATAAATTATTTCATTAGTCTTTAAAGTGCTACGTGACTCCTGGGTTGTTTTGTTAGAATTACCTCTTTGTTACTGCTCTTTCCACGTGTGCACTGCTGCAGAGAAGGAGAATGAGATCAATGCCATGGATTTCTGCGTAGATGGCAGCATTTATGCCACAGCTGGCAAGGACCGGCATATTCGGCTCTATGATAGCCACACCAACCAAGTAAGTGGGGTGGGCTACGCAGGACAGGGTGCAGGCAGCACACTGGAGGGAGGGGTGGGACGAGGAGGTGCTATATTTTGAGTGGCAGGTAGGCATCAAGGATGGGGTGTGCTATATTAGGGAAGAACCATGCCTTGGCTTGGCCTGTGTGTGGTGCCCCTACTCATAATGGTGGGTCCTGTTCACACCATAATCCAAACTCTATTTCCCTCCTTACAGCTATCCCATACTCTGCAGGCTCCTGACTTCATGACTGGGGATGTGACAACAAGCAGTGGGCATTCTCGACGAATTTTTGCCCTCCGCTTCCACCCTGGAGAGCGCCATGTGTTTCTGACAGGTGGTTGGGATGACTGTGTCAAGGTGAGGCCTTGCATTATAGGAAGAAGGGGGAGGGCAGCTTTCCTGCCCTCCAGCTAATGGAGATCGGTTCTGGATACTACCATTGTTACCTGTCTTTTGTCTGCACTTAGATCTGGGACAAGCGGATGGCTAAGGAAGCCCAGGGAGTGATTAATGGGCCTCATATCTGTGGTCCAGGACTCGACATCCAGGTGAGATCTTCAGAGTGGAGAGGGACAAATGAGCTACACTGTGAGGGCATACAAAATCTCGGACAGAGCTGGTCTCTGCTGGCTTTTTTTTTTTTTTTTTTTTGGAGCTTCTGTGCTTACCCTGCAGGGTTTGGTCCTACTTAGAGCAGGGGGCTGGACTTGATGGCTTTTTTAGGTCTCTTCCACCTCTATTATTCTATGATACCCTGATGCAGTAGCTTTGGGGCCAGAGTGACATGCTCCCCCACACGTAATACCTGATCCCCACTGGAGAAGTAATCTTTCCCCACCTGGGATAACCGTGCTCCCATACCAGCTCCTGCATGCCCTGGAATAGGGGTAATTCCCCTTATTTGAGCTTCACTTCTTTCACTCAGGGTAACCGTGTGCTCACTGGCTCCTGGGTTCCTCGCAATGCGCTTCAGCTTTGGGATCTGCGGACATCCCAGCTGCAGAAAAACCTCCCCTTTCCTGGGGGCCCCACACAGGGCCAGTTCCTCTATGCAGCCCAATTCTGTGATAAGGACATAGTGGTGGCTGGGGGCAGTGGCACCAGTGGAGCCAGTGCCATCCATGCTGGCACAAACCAGGTGAGACAGGGTGGGTGGGTACCCCCAATGGCAGTAAAGGTTCTGCCACTCTTCACTTGGGGAGATGCCAATGGAGCTGGATTACCCCTTGAGGACTGGGAGTCAGCATGAGCCAGGGAACAGGATGTGGGGGATGCTAGGGGGCCTTGGCTGGCCGGAGCCGCACAGGGAATGGGATGGTGGAGGGATGTGGTGGTATGAGCAAGAACAGCAGGAAGGTGAGCAAGGATAGATGGGCGGGGGCTGGGGGAGGCCAGGGATAGGGTGGCATGGGCCATGGATTGGGTGGCATGATCCAGGGCAGCAGATGCTCCTAGTCCTGGGTGACATGCTCTTTGTCTCCAGGTGCTCGGCGAGATCCTGCTGCCCAACAAACCAGTGCAGGCTGTGGCAGTAGCACCCGGTGGGCGGGTGGTAGCTGTGGCTGGCGTGGGAGGGAACCTCCACATTGCGGACCTGCACTGAGCCCCAGCAACGAGGGTGTGAGAAAGGTGCAAACCTGGGAGCCACAGTCCCCTCATCTACAGCTCTTCTTCTGATCAATGGCCCTCCCGTGCCATTCTTTCCTGCCAGGACTACAGCTTCTGCAATGTTTGGAAACAAAGGCCCACACTTTTAACCTCCCATGCATCACTTTCTGAGACCAGGAGCAGCCATGCTGCTGGGCACCTGCTGGCATCTAATAAACTTCCTGCACCCTCAGAGGTGACTCCTGGGGTCTGTGAATTTGGGTGTCAGGATGTGCTGGGAATTGATGGATGGAGGGAGGCCTATGTACTGCGACTCACTGGGATTTGTGAGGGCATGTGTTTCTCTGCAGCATTAACCAGTTCCTGCCACAGCTGTGTGCATGGCAGTAGGGGTGCAGCAAGCAGTGTTGTTTCCCTCAGTTCAGTGTATGCACCCCCCAAACATGAGCTCAGTCAGCTTGCGTCAAAGCAGTGGCCTCTGGAAACTCAGTGGGAATATCTACGCTGTATCTGGGAACAAGCCTCCCAGCCTGGGCAAGGAGGACGTTAGCTGAGGCTTGTACTAGACTGTCAGTGTTGCTGTTTTTAGCTTGCTGTCAGGTTCAGTGTCATTGGAATGGACAGCCTTCGCTTTACCCCATGCTTTAGGGGACAGCTTCCACCCCACCCCATCCCCACACCCTTTCCTTGATGCAGGGATCATGCCTTTTGAGAAGAAGGGAGAACCAGGGCCAGTCCAGCTGAAAGGAACAGTGGGCTTCAGTGCAGGACCTGGCGGAAAGCAGCAAAGAACAAAGGCTCCCCTAAAATGAGTCCTGGCTGTCAGTTCTGTGATGACAGTGACACGGAGCTGCAGGGGATGTGCTGAAGGAAGATGTTGGGAGGATGGAGCAGGAATGCCAGGCAGAAAGGAGCAGCAGTGCAGTCATGAGACACACTTAATGCTGCTGGCTCCCAGTTTTCTCCTCTCAGTGCTGTACTTTTTTGGCCTCTGTTGCAGCTGTTTTCCAGATGATGCAAGAAACTCTCCTGCTTTCTTGGGAATTTCAACCTGGTTTATGTGATGACCTTTGTGATTGGCTGCCTTTCAACCTCGTGGGGATGAGCAGCCACTCAGAGCTGCAGCAAGGGCAGCTGGAGCTCTTCTCACCTCTTTAGAGCCCAAAGCTGTGTCTGGGTAACGGAGAGGCAGCCAACACCATCCTTGCAGGGAGGGGAAGGAATAATAAAAAGCCTCCCCCTTCCCTGCAGCTGGGAAGAGGAAAAAGAGCAGCTGACCTAGAGGGGGGTTGTGAAGAGCCACTGCTGCTGGAGGAGGAACGGATAGAGGGTGAGGGTTGCGGGGCAAAAAAAATTAAGGTATAAGGATGGGGAAGACTCTCTGGAGACATCTGTGAGCCCTCATTCCCCTCCAGCAGAGCCCCCTGTCACTGGAACCTGCCCAGAAAGGCAGGAGCCACGTGCTGCAGCTGCTGCGCTGCAAGCAGCTGGAGCCAGTGCAGCGGGAGGAGAGGTCTGCGGGCTCTGGCACCGGAAATCCCCGTGGCTTACAGCTGCAGCAATGTTAACCCCCCAGGCACAGCCAGAGCTGCTTTTTCAGCAAGATGAGATGGGGGGGGGTCTCCACAGTGGCTGGGGAAATAAAGCAGTAAGAGTGGTACTATCAGGATTGGGGCAGGAGACATTGCCTGGATCCAGTCTGGAGCGGCTGCAGCCAGCGCGGACGTCTGCCCTGAATCCGGAGTGACTCCATCTGGGCTCAGTGATCTTTGCCAGAAGAGAAAATTGTGTTTCCCTATGGGCCCTTCCATTTGTAACTGCAGTGACTTTTCAGGTGAGTCCAGCGGTTGCTGTGCTAAGCGGAGAGAATTAAACATCCCGGCTGTAAAGATAAGTGGGATCTACCATGTGTCATGACGTGGTCTGGCAGCTTAGCCAGGGCATATGCAATGAGGTGTCTGGGAGCCAGGTTTGCCCTTCTGGTGCTGGAGCTGGAGCTGGAGGGCAGCACCAGACTGTCAGGCAAGCCCCCACCAGGTCAGGGCTTTCTGCAGGCAGTGTTGGCCCAGTGCTCCATGCAGTCCCTCTGTTTTGCAGGTCATGGGGCAGTGCAAGGCACTGATGCCATGTGGGGTCTTTTTGGGGCATTGGTCCTGTCACATCTGGTGTCTCTATTGTGGAATGTTCTCTGCTGCATGAGGCACATGGCACAACAAGGTAAGTGCTCTTTGAGGGTGGGTGGAAAAGTCTCTTCAGAGCACAGGGGCACAGTTCTTCCCCCATTTAACCATCCCCCAGTGGGAGTTCCTTTTCCCAGTTCCCCGACTTCTTTTTTTCCTAGCTTGTCTCTGTGCACAGGGCATGTTGGCTCCCGTGCCCCTCTCTTGTACAGGGATCTATGTCCTTGGTTCCCTTCCTCACACATATCCAGAAGGGGCTATTGCCTCTAGTTCCTTTTCCCCCTCAGCATGTTTTGTGTATTACTGCAGAGGTCACACTCCATGCACCTTACTCCGTGTTCCAGGCCCAACATCCTACCCCACTCTCACTCCATAGTGAGCCCAGCCTTGCTTCTGCACAGCTCCCAGACTGTTGGCCAGGCTTCTCCCTCAGAATCCCACTGACCCTCTCTTCTCCCATGTGACTGCCTGCCACACCCCATTGGCATCACCAGCATCCCAGAGACTCATCCCCCACCTTGGCCTTTGGAGCTGATCTTTCTCTCTCTCTCTCTTTCTCCCTCCCTCCCTCTTCTCCCTGCCCTCCCTGCCTGCACAGATGAGTCCAGGAGGCTCGTGCCTCAGTTCAGCAGACGGTAAGTCCAGTGGAGGAAACAGCTGGAGCAACACAACACTGCACTGTTTGAGTCCCAGACTATTGCCACTGGGGTTCTCACCATGTTATTGGGGCAGAGGATGGGGGCAGCTCTGCCGGACAGCAAGACAGAACAACGGTATGGAGAAGAGGGGGAATGTTACAGGGCACTGAACCTTGGAGTCCAGAGTGCCAGGCCTCCCCTCTTGCTGTCAGCTGCTCGTTGCCATTCCTCTGCCAGAGCTGGCACACAACTCAGGGATTTTGTTCCCCTGTCCTTCCTGTTAGTACCAGCTCAGCAGTACTCTGTCTGGACAGGCCTGTGGTCTGAACTAAGGGGACTATTATGGATTGAGCTGACGTGAGCATTTCTTCCCTCTTTTGGTGTGTACCACCCACCACCACTGCCTGTCCCTGTCTTCTGCCTGTCCCTAGTGTGTCCACCTTTTTGACTGGGCTGTGATTCATTTACTGGAGTTTTGGTTTCTATCCCAGTGTGAAGCATGTGACTGAGGAGATTCCAGTGTATGGCAACATCAGTTACTTACAGACAGGTGAGTGGCACCCAGGCCCCTCACAGGATCAAGCTCCATTGTGCTGAAGCTGCCCAATATGTCCGGAATAATAGACCACACATGCATGCTTGCTCACACCTGCATACTTACACCCGTACAGACTCACTCGTGTGTGGAGGCGAGATAAGTCTGGCACTTCTCTAAGGTGGGGATCTCTAGCTGGGGAGGATCTCTTCTGGGGGATCTCTAGGTAGTGGAAGGCATCTCAGCAGCCTCAGGGCTGATCTGCATCTGCCAGGAATCTGGCCCTTTGGCTACAGTTGCAGAGCCTGCCTAAGAAGGACTATTCATCCTGGTTTCTTATTGATGCTGAGGGAAGGTGCTTGAAGCAGCTTGGCCCATCTGTGAAGGGAGTTCCAGCTGCTCAGCATGTCTTCAAAGTGGAGGCAGCTTCTGTCTCTGAACTGCTTCTGGACTAGCAGCACAGGCAGGCAGTCACCTTCCTTCTCCCTCTTTCAACAGGGCACAGTTCTGGGTTTGAAAGCTCAGCAACACCAGAGTTCCCAGAAGAGCGAGAATCCAGCCACAAGGTGAGCCGAGCTCTTGGGTCATCTGTGGCCAAAGTCATCTGTAGCCACATTAGTTGCAGCTGGGCAGTTGATGCAGGGACTGTCCCCAATGACAGACCTGTAGCATGAGTCTGTGGCTAGTGTTAAGGTGCACAAGCACAGCTCGTGGTGGAGAAGCTTAGGGCTGGGATAGCAGGGAGCTGCAACTTGTGATTGAGGGTACTCATAAAACAGCTGGACATGGGCAGAGACCTAGGGCTGGAGTAGCAGGTCTGGATTGAGGGCCATCAGGAGAGCTGTGAATGGAATGGGAGTGCTGGTGCTCTTGGGGATAGCTAGTTGCAAGTGTTATATTCACGAGCTTGAGCTGTATGAGGAGATAAACTGCTCGTGGAGTGGTAGGAAGTGGTGAGATATCACCCCTGAGCATCTCTGCTGAGCCCATTTCCTCTCCTCAACCTACTTTCTGCTGTTGATTGCTCTGTGCCTGACAGTTGTATTTGCCCCTGGCAAGTAGCAGAACACCTGACACAGAACAGGAATGCTGTTTGCAGATGGGGTATAGCTCTGGTGGACAGAGAGAGAAGAGAGACCATGAGTGAGACTGAACACCCACTGCTGCCTCAGAGCCCAGTTGTCACACACACTTTGGGGCTAATGGGAGCAGGGTCTGTCAAGTTGAGCTGTGGCCCTACTTGCATGTATGGTCTCATGTGTGGACAGGCTCTGGAGTGTGGAGGGCTGAGTGGCATCCCTACTGGAGAAGACTAGAGCCCTAGGGAACAGGCTGTGGGGCATAATTCTCCAGACATAGATGGTGGAAGGAACACTGGGTTTTCCCCAGCTCTGTAGCTGAGCTGTTGTAGGGCTGCAACCCATGAACCCCACAGAATAGGAGTAATGGCCTTCTTGAGAGGGAGCAAAGGGAGCCTCCCACTGTTCTTAGCAGGGCAAAGCTACACAACTCTTTAGTGTGTTGTAGTGGTTGAGTCAGACTTCTGTTCTACCTCAAACCTATTGCCAGATAGGTTCAACCTGGCCTTCAGTCCTCTTCCCAGCACGCCCTGCTCTTCCTCATAGTACTGACCAGGCTTTTTCCTCCAAATAGACATACTCCTGGTGCTTTTCATCTCCTCACAGTTTCTTTCTACCCGTATCAAACTGTGGCACCTTCACTTTTCTCCCACATCAGCCAGAATCACAGTGTGTTGATGCAGGGAGCATTCAACTCTGCCATTTGCAGTAGGAGCAAAATCCATCCTAAGGGGAATGGGTTACAAGAAAGGTATAGTGCTGCAAGCAGCTTCTGCTCAACCCTCAGAGATATGCCATCCTCACCCCACACCCCGACACCTCTGTTCTGTCCCCAGAAACCTACATGCTATGCCAACCTCAAGACACTGAAACCTCAAGGCCGGCAGCAGCCAGAACCATCAGTGGGGGGCACCGAGATCCAGTACACAGACGTGGTGGTGATGGAACCCAGGTGGTCAGAGCCAGAGATCTGGGGTTGGGGGGTCCTGAAGGGCAGAGAGGCTCCTCAGCTACAGTCAGAGCTTTACGCATCTGTCCATGCAGACAGATACACAGCCAAGTTTGAGAACAAAGCCTATGCTAACAACCATGCACTTCCCAGCTGAAAGGCAAGGGTGATGGTACATGATCCATAGCAATAAATACAGCTTTCACTAGCTGCTGCTGTGTCTTAAGTGCTGCTGAGGGCATAGAAATGAAATGCTCTTGTTCTGGCAATGTGGCCAAGGCCATATTCAGGGTGTTGCTGACAGTGATTTCAATTCTGTGCCTACTTGTTTCTCCAGGAGCAAGATCACCCAGCCCCTCTCAGTCATATGGGGAGAAGAGAGCTGTGGCTGCTTCCGCATATAGGGTCATCCTGGGTGGGGCCCAGGACAGCCTTTTCCAATTCCTTAGACATGGGGCCCTGGGTAATCCTCCCTTCCACTCCCCAGTGCCACATGCCCTTCCCCTTTCCTGCTCTGCCCCACACTGACCCCCCCTGCAACAACCTGCCTGGCCAGGGATTACCAGAGGCAAGCCTCAGGTCAGGGAGTAGGAAGTGGATGGCAACCCCCCCCCCCGCCTCTCCCTCACACTATCTGGCATTCCACAGTGCCCTCCCAGCATGCTGAGTCCCATGTTTTAGGGGGCAGCTGGGAGTGGAGGCCTCCCAGCCATCCACAGAAAAGTGGGGCTCAGTGTGCGGGGAGGCAGTGATCAGAGCAAGCTGCTGTTCCCTCTGTGGGGTGAGTGTGGTGGGGGCAGGGGAAGCTGATTGGGAGGTAACTGCTTGTGGCAGCAGCTGCCGCCTGCCGCTGCTACCTGCACCCTGCCCCAGGTAAACCATGGGGCCTGGGAAGGGTGCCCGAGCTCGCCCTATGGATGGGACAGCTGTTCACATGGTGAGGTTGGTTCTAGGGGTGCTGGCACATTTTTTTATAGTGTGAGTGCTGACAGCTGTTGTACCAAACTGGAAACCAAAATAGGGGGTGCTGCACCTCCATTTCCAGCAGCTATGATGGGGCACGTGTAAGTGGCGGGATGCAGAGATGGCACAGGTAAGGCTCAAAGGGGGAAGAAACCAGGGTACAGGTGGCTGCTCTCAGAGCCCTGCAGCTGGGCATGAGTGCTGGGGTACAATGGGCAGCAGTCACAGCCAGCTCAGAGCAGTGGCCTGAGGAAGTAGGGGGCCAGAGCTTGAAGCTGGGGGGGGAGCTCTCCAGGCTTCTGCAGTGTCGGGGAAGGGGACAGTGAAAGGCTCTGAGCCCCCATGTGGCCAGGCTTTGCCCCCTTACTGAGCAGGGTCACCAGATGCCCTACTACCCAGCCTGACCCCATGAAGCTGTGCCCAGGGTCCCCACTCAAGCCTGGGTGCTGTGTGTGTTTTGGGGGATGAGTTGGTTTAAGCCTTCATGCAGAGAAGTCACACCAGGGAGAGACCTTATGACTGCTGGGCGTACAGAAAAAAACCTATCAATGCTCAGCCCTCACTGAGCATCAGAGTCTCCACACTGGGGAGAAACCCTGCATCTGCTGGGAGGGCGGGAGAGCCTTCGATTGGCTCTCATACTGTACAGGTGTGTGTGGGTGGGCAAGTCTGTGCTTGGAGCTGACCTTATTGCACCGCCTGGCATCCATCCCAGGAAGAGGCCCTGTGAGTACTTAGCATCTGAGACAACCTGTTCTCACAGCTCACACCTCATTGTCCATCAGAGGTGCTGCTCAGTAGAAAGACAGCAGATTCTCTGATTGTGAGTGAAGTTGGGCCTTGAGGGTGCCAATCTACATCTGATGAACTTTTCTGGGGACACTTGGCCTAGCATGGGAGCTGTGGCTTCTGCCTGAAAACAATTACACCATGCATGGACGTGTGCTATGTCCCATGACTCCCAACTCCATCTTCTTGCTGTACTTTCCTGCAGGAAGACCAAAGGATTCCCTCCACATGGGAGAAAATGCAGAAAGCCCAAAGAACTTTTCCATTTTGTCTTCAGACCCTGCTGTAGCCTCTTTCCTGTGACAGCTTCTCTACTGCTGAAGCCTCTGGACTGTGAGCCAAGGAAAGTGTTGTCACAGAGGGACTGAGGACCTGCCAGGTGTTTGAAAGTAACCAGACTTGAGCTGAGCTGTCATATTGTTCCCCTCTACTTTGAGCCTGAATCAGTAACATTGCAATTATTGTATGTAATTTGATTCCTTAAACAAGGTTAACTCTCATAGAATCATAGAATTCTAGGGAAGGGACAGCAGGAGGTCATTTAGTTCAGCCCTCTGCCCAAAGTAGGATCAACCCCAGCCAGGATCACGTTAAGTTGAGAAATAAAAACCGCTAGGGACGGAGATTCCACCACCTCTCTAGGTAATGCATTCCAGTGCTTCACCACTCTCCTGGTGCAATAGTTTTTCGTAACATCCAACCTACACCTCCCCCCCACCCCGTAACTTCGGACCATTGCTCCTTGTTCTGTGAGCTGTCACCACTGTAAACAGCCTCTCTCCATCCTCTTTAGAGCCCCCTTTCAGGAAGTTGAAGGATGCTATGAAATTGCCCTTCAGTCTTCTCTTCTGCAACTAAGTGAGCCCAAATCCCTCAGCCTCGCCTCATAGGTCATGTGTTCTAGCCCCTTAATCATTTTGTTACCCTCTGCTGAACCCATTCCAAAATATCCACATCCTTTCTGTACTGGCGGGTGGGGCCCAGACCTGGATGCAATACTTGAGATGTGGCTTCACTAGGGCTGAGCAGATGGGCATAATAACTTCTCTAGAGCTGATGGAAGTGTCTCCTAATATGCCATTAATGCACCCCACTTTTCTGTCTTTGCATACCCTATCTGGCTGTATATCCATCTAGCTCTACCCACTCCATCGATTTCTTTTCTGTAAAGCTTTTAGGTACTAAAGGAGTGGCAGCAACTTTCTTTCTGGGTAGGAGTTGAGCTATGCAGATTGACCTGGGAAGGTGGTTTGTCTATTGGGATGCAAGGCACCTATTCACTGGATGAGGTTGGTTCTTGCAGTTGCTCAGCATGGTACAAGGGTGGATACAGTGGGGACTGGCCTGTTGGATGGCATTGCTTCTGTGACTTCTTGTTAGTGAGTAGGAGAAGGTGGGGGGGGCACTAGAGCTGCCACATGGCTCAGCAATGTGCCCTGAATCTGTGCCCTCTATAAGGTCCCATTAGCCTCCCCACCCCAGGGCACACACCTTCCCCCTTGGCCCACAGATGAGGCGGCTCCTCCTTAACCAGCCTCTCCCAGCAGCCCCCTGGCACCATGGGCGTTGAAGTTCCCGCTGCACTTCCATCTTCCAGCGGCCCCTGTGGCCCCGTGGGAGCAGCAGTGCCCCCTCGCCCATTTTCCAGCAGCCCTCTGTGGCCCCTGGCATCACGAGAGCAGAATCTGTCCCCCTCAGGCAGGTCTCTTTGGCCCCATGACATCATGGGGGGGGGGGCTGTTTCCATGTGTCTCGCATGTATATACACACACCCATGGTGGCCCTACAGCACCATGGGCCCTGTAGTGCTCCCTGCCCCAATCGCCCTGCAGCCCTCATGTCACGATGGGTGTTGTAGTGCCCTCTGCCTCCATTTCCCAGCAGTCCTTGCATCCCTGAGGCACCATGGTAGCTGTAGTGCCCTCCATCTTCAACTCCCAGCAGCCTGTGCGTGCCGACCCCCCGCCCCCTTATAAATAGCACCTTGGCCCTGCCTCAGAGACAGCTGCATTTGAGCATCTGGTGTAGGTTTCCTACATGAACAGCTGGAGCCTAAAATAGCTAGAAATTGTATAAACACTAGGAAAAATGGAAGAGCGGGGGCGGGGATTGTGATATTGGCAGTAGTGGCTCACTTACCAGAACTAACCTTTACTTATTTCTTTACCACTCATGCAGGGCTTGGGTATAATATGCTTTATCACATAACAAAGTTCTAACCCTGTCGTTTTTAGGCTTTTTTTTTTTCCTTTGACTTAAGTATGGGGGTTGACCCTACCTCCCGCCCCCGTCCCAGAGGCCTGGTGATGAATTCCTTTGGTGCTAGCCCAGAGGGTAGGATCCTCTCCCCTCTTTGGCATCCACTGCATGCTGAGCACTGGGGTGACTGCCCAGGAGAGATTTGGGTGCTGCCCAGCTATTAGAGTGCTCACATCCGACTGTGTGTGTTTTGGCAGGTGGTGCACATCCACACATGCCTTGGTGCACATAACATTTATTCAGCACACTGGTGAAAAAATTGGAGGGAAGAGTGCCACCCCCCCCCGCAGAGGATTAACACTCTCCCTGCAAACCACACCCCTCTCTGGCTGACCAAAATTCTCTCTGGACCATCACCCCATTCCCAGACCATCACACCCATCCCTGGGTAGTCCCCGTGGCCAGTCACAGTAACACACAGTCTGTCCCCCATGGAGCAGTAGTGACACCCAATGAGGTGATAGGCGGATTGTGCTCCACTCGGTGGCCAGTTGGTGTTATGCACAGAATGTGTTTCCCTCCCAGTGGCCAGTCAGGGAATGCACTGTGTATGTCTCCCTTGGGGCACTGAGTCTAAATGTAACCTCACTGCTGAAATCTCTCCACAGGTGCGCATACTGCCCAAACACTCACATCAGGAGCTGCTTCCACAGCCCAGGGCCTGTTTCATAGCATCTGAGGTGACAGCTGAGCAGACTCCCTCAAATTTAGAGTTCAGAGAGGTAGCCGTGTGCATCTGCACTGCTGCTGCCTCCATCTCTTGTCAACCACTGCGGGCCCCAGCGCACCGTGGGAGATAGAGTACAGCAGCCTAGATGTCCCATAAATCACTTCAGGCCCTGGAACACCGTGGGAGAATGCATACCATCTGCTTTCATCTCCCATCAGCCACTGCGTGTCCCGGGGCACCATGGGAGATGAACTACAAGAAGTCCTGTGGCACCTTATAGACTAACAGATATTTTGGAGCATAAGCTTTTGTGGGCAAAGACCCGCTGCATCACATGCTTGAGTGTGGGGGGGGGGTGTGGTTCAGTGGGGTCCCAGTAAAAGGGAGGGCCAAAGTTGACAAGATCTACACAGTCAGGGTGGAAAAGGCCCATTATAGACTGAATAGACCTTCTCAGCGCTGGCCCCCTTTTACTGGGACCCTCCTCTTTAAACGCCCTTTTAAACCCCACCCCCCCCGCCACTCATGTATCTGATGAAGCGGGTTTTTGTCCCCGAAAACTTATGCTCCAGAGTATCTGTTAGTCTGTAAAGTGCCCCAGGACGACTGCTTGTGCTCGAAGATAGACTAACACAGCTCCCCTTCGGACGGGATATGAAGTGCACGCTGCATCCCTCTTCCCATCAGACACTGCGGCCCCCGGGGCATCATGGGAGATGGAGTGCCACAGCCTACACCTACCGTCAGCAGTCACCAAGCCGGCTGTCCCATTAACAGGGCCGTGGCTCCGAGCGGGTTTCCTGACGCGGCACAGGTGGCTGGAGCCCGTATCTCACCACGTGTAGCTTGGCTTTCTGTGCTTTCGTGGCCGGACGAGGGCGGTGCAGGGACTTGGGTGTCAGTAACACGCTCCACGAACGGGCCGTGTTGCGTCCAGACAGACTTATGGGGGGGGGGGGGGATGGGAAGGGGACGTACGGCTGCTAACTTCTCTAGTCCTGTGGGTGGGATCTAGAGCTGATGGCTCCTCCCACCCTGGTGCCCATCCACAGCCACATGTCTCCCCGCGCGCCCACGGCTCAGCGCAACCGCGAGCGGGGCTCTGCATGGGGCTCTTACAAAAGTGGCGAGACGTCGCCCTGGCTTGTGGGAGATGTAGTGTGCCTAGGCCTACATCTCCCATCAGCCACTGCGAGAGGTCTGCGCTTTCTGATTGGCCGGGGGGTACTTTTAGCGTTGCAGCGGCCGAGTGCAGCGTGAGCCGGTGACGGAAGTTGTTGGCAGAGGAAGTTACATCAGAGGTAGGGGAACTCAGCCGGGTGCGTCAGGGAATTGGCTCGGTTCTGTGCGAATAACAAGAAGTCCTGTGGCACCTTATAGACTGACAGATCTTTTGGAGCATCAGCGTTCGTGGAAGTGGGTTGCTGCTCCAAAATATGTGTTAGTCTATAAGGTTCCGCACGAGTTCCTGTTCTCCAAGGTACAGACTAACACGGCTCCCTGTCTAATACTCGGTTCTGCGCGTGGCCCGTCGTTGGTGAGCGATGCCTCCTGGGAGTTGTAGTTTTCGAAGGCCGCCGTTCTCGAGTGTGTTTGGCTGAGCCACGTATCAGGCAATGGCTTGGAACAGCTCGGCCTGGGGGACCCTCTCAGCCCCTCCCACACGTTCCTCCCTTCCCTAGCTAATCCCCAAGTTGCACTCCCTGTCACTCACCTCTTTCCAGTTAGCTCCCCCCTTTTCCTTTCTGTAACCTGCTCCCAACTTGCACTCTCTCTGACCCACCCTCACCTTTATCTAGCTATTTGTGGGGCCCCTCAGTCCCCCTTTCCTGCCTTCCCCAGCTAGCTCCCACCTGCATGCCTTCCTCTGACCTCTGTCTAGTCAACTGTGGGACCCCCCCCTCAGCGCCCCCCCCTTTATTTTTACCCTTCCCTAGCCAATTCCTAGCTCACACCACTGTTTCCCTTCTCCTTTTGTTTATTCCAACACCCCCAGTGCAGCCTGCACCCACATTGGTACCCTTCGCCGCTACTTACCTTTGGGGCCCCTCAGTTGTCCCTCTCTTCACAATGCCCAGCCCAGTCCAACCTGCACCACCAGCTCATTCCACCATTTGTGATGCCCATCCGTCCCCCTTTCTTTTCCCTGCAAGAATCCCAAGGCCACCCTTGCCTGGGGTTTTCTCTCTACCCTTCTCCCATCCAGGTACTGCAGGTGGGTTCCTCAGCTGCTCTGCTTCCCCAAGACCTGCCCAGTCTACCACTTCCTCCCCTAATACCATCCCAGTTCATTCCTCCATTCATGGGATCCCTTAGTCCCCAACACCTTCCCAGCTCGCTCCAACCTGCACCCCAAGCCCGACCTTTCCTACATCCATGCTTCCACATGTAAGGACCCTTTCTAGTCTACCCCAACCCATACCCCAGTGCCCTCCATCCATCATGTCTTTCAGCCTCTCTCTCTTCCTTTCTACCCCCACCCCCCACAGCAATTACCTGGCCCGTTATAAGGATTCTCTTTTACATACTTTGTTTCATCTGACTCTTAATTTCCCCACCCAACACTCCTCTCCTGCTGCCCCTCTGCTCTTCTGATTTGCCAACCTTGATGATAATTTTCTGAACTCTGTGCTTTGTGTATTGAGTCTATTCTGGTAAGGCTATGATCTGAAGAAGTGGGTCTGTCCCACGAAAGCTCATCACCTAATTAAATTATTTTGTTAGTCTTTAAAGTGCTATGTGATTGCTGCTGCTTTTTTTTTTTTTTTTTTGGTTCATGCTGCGCCTTTTCTGCTCTGCTTTCTCAAAACTAATTGAGCATCCCTGTCCAGCCAAGAAGCTGGCAGAAGTGACCCTGGGCATCCTTCTAAGGACTGTTCATGTCTCCTTAGCTTTCTGCCTTCCTCAAAACTGGCTGTGTTTGAGTGGTCAGCTTTTTAAATTCTTTGTCTGTATTCACTGTAGGATTCTTCACAGGTTGTCAGTTTCATGTTTGGGCACAGAGTCCTGTGGAATTCTTTCTGGGGAAGGAGTAATAATCTTCTATGCAAAATGAATATTTTGGATAAAGGCACAATAAGCTCCTTTCTCTTTGTAGTTCTACAGTGGTAATGAGAGGAATGGCTGATGGTAGAGCTCTGCTATGTGTTAGATGTGAGAGAAATAGGCTATGCAATATTGCCAACTGAGATACTGTTGTGTTTGTTGTACCCTCTTGTGCTGGTTTAGGATTGAGGTAAAGGAAGAATCTACTCCCATCACAAAATGGGGTGGGTGGGGGGGAAGCAGGGTAGAGCCATCCATCTGGGAGTTGAGCAGTCCCCAGCATGACTGAGATAAGTGTTTGTCTGATTTGGAGAGGACTCTGCTCATGGCCCATCTGACTTCAGGTAGGGACACCTTGTTGGCTAGGGCTGTAAGTAGGGCTTCCCGACTAGTAGGAATGTGATAAAGGAGGCCAGTTTACCATTTTTAGGTTCTGCTAATTTCTGTGGGCAGAAGCAAGGTGTCCTCAGTAGGTAGATGGGTGTAGAAGGATGACTGCAGGTGGTGAGTTGCTTGCCTTGCTTCCTTCTGTTGCTGTGTTTCTCTCACTCTGTCTTCTGTAATGTGTTGGCCAATACAATCTTTTTCTTTCTTTGTTACCACCTCTGCTTTTGCTGTCCCCTGCAGAATGTGGGCAGACATTTTAGGTGAGCATCCCCCTAAGTAAGGTCTGGAGAGCCATGCAGGAAGTAGGAAGGAACATGCATGGTAGGAGACATGAGAGCGAAGCTCTGATATTATTGACTCAATCTCTGGTCGCTGTATGTGGCTGATGTGGATGGGAGAGGGAGGCAGGGATGGAAGCAAGATTTTTCTCACAGCAAGAGAGCTTAGTGTAATGATGGCTCATGCTGAGCCTTTTCTGCTGCACTTGTAAAGCAATCACCCAGGAGCTGCACCCAAAGGAGAAGCTGCCAGAAGCGGATCTGAGTAGTCTGGGTGCCCTTCTAAGGAGACATGAACAGTTTTCAGCTTTCTGCTTTCCACATAACTGGCTGTGAGTGGTTAGTGCAGATGAGGAATTCAGAGATGCCCAATTAGGTAGGGCTGAATTTGTAGGCTTGCGTCTTCCTTGTAACCTCTGCTTACAATTTCAGGGGCTGAAGCAGAGTGTCCTGTTAACATTGTTGGACCCAGTAGGATGACTCCAGATAGTGTTTTGCTTGTCTTTCTGTCATGCATTTTCCTTCTTTCTTTCCTAGACTGCGTTGGCCAACACTTTGTTTCTCTGTCCTTTTCTTTTGCTGTTTCCTTATTTGAGACATGGGCAGATACTTTCTGCCTTCTGCATAACTGGGTGCGTAAGTGATTGGTGGTTTTTTCCGAATTCCTCATCTCTGTACTTGCTGGAGGTTTCTTCACAGGCTCTGAGCTGCTTGTCAGGGCCTGGGGCCCTGAGGAATTTTTCTGGGGAACGGCCATAATCTGCTGTGCAGAGTGGCTATTTTGGGTGTAGGAGCAACAAAACTCCTTTCTAGTTGCAGTCCTACAGAAATAATGGGAGGTGTAGGCAGAGTACCACAGCATGTAAGATTCTTCATCCCTTGAGGTTTTTAAGTCCCGGCTGGACAAGGTCCTGGCTGGGATGTCTTAGTAGGGGTTGATCCTGCTTGAAGCAGGGGGTTGGACTAGGTGACCTCCTGAGGTCCCTTCCAGCCCTGTGATGTCCTTCTCAGCAGATAGATGGATGTAGGTGGATGACTCTTGGCAGTGAATTGTTGGTCTTCCTTCCATATGTTTCTCTGTCTTCTCTAGTGTGATGGCCAACACAATCTCTCTTTTTTTTTTTTTTTTTATTGCTTTTGCTGTTTCCTGGTCAGAAATTCTACACGTGCATCCCCACAGGCCAGGTCTTGGGAGCTGTGAGGAAGTAGGAAGGGATGTAAATTGTGCAGGATAGAGGCTGTTGGAACAGAGCTTTCATTGTTGCCTCAGTCTCTGTTCATTGAGTGGGGCCAGCATTTATGGGAGTGTGAAGCAGGGAGAAAGGCAAAATTTCACACACCAGTAGAGGTAAGTGTAGTAATGGCTCATGCTGATCTTTTTCAGCTGCTCTTGGGGCTACCTCTACACATGCCCCAAACTTCGAAATGGCCACGCAAATGGCCATTTCGAAGTTTACTAATGAAGCACGGAAATGCATATTCAGCGCTTCATTAGCATGCGGGCGGCAGCGGCGCTTCGAAATTGATGTTCCTTGCTGCCGCGTGGCACGTCCAGACTTAAGGGGACTTCGAAGTCCTTAAGGGGACTTCGAAGTAGGCGGCGTCCTTTCGAAAAGGAGCCCCGTCTGGATGCGCCGCGTGGCGGCAAGGAGCGTCAATTTTGAAGTGCCGCTGCTGCCCGCATGCTAATGAAGCGCTGAGTATGCATTTCAGCGCTTCATTAGTAAACTTCGAAATGGCCATTTGCGCGGCCATTTCGAAGTTTGGGGCACGTGTAGACACGGCCGCAGAGACATCATTCAGGAGCTGATAGAAGTTGCTCTGAGCAGCCTGCACATTGTTCTAAGGACATGTGAACAATCATGTTTTCTGCCTGCCTCATGACTAGCTTGAGAGTAAGTGATAAGGGTGTTTTCCTTTCTTTTGAGTTCCTCACCTGAACTCATTATCTTTAATCACAGGCCATGAGCTGCCTCAGTGGGTGCAGGACCCTGTCTTACTAAAGTTGGGTGGCAAAGGGGCAAAATCTGCTGTAGAGTGACTACTTTGGATGTTGGTGCAACAGGTTCTGTTCACTTGAGCTACGTCTACACGTGTATGCTACATCGAAATAAGCTATTTCGATGAATAGCGTCTACAAATCCTCCAGGGCTGGTGCCGTCGACGTTCAACTTCGATGTTGGGCAGCACCACAGCACTCTCTGATATTTTGGATGTAGGGACAATGGGTTTATTTCTGGTTTATCATTCTACAGTGGTAATAGGAGGTAGTGAGTGTGGGCCTGTGATGATTTTATATGTGACACCCTCAACTGACAGTCTTGGTTTTGTTTTCCCTTCTCCCCCACCCCCAGTTGATTTAGTGGTAAGGAAAGGAATAGACTGACTGACTTTTCTCTGTTATGTGATGGAAAGTGTTTGAGAGCAGCGAGCCCAAGACCAGAGCTGTCCAGCTGGGAGTGTAGCAGCCACCACTGCCACTGAGAGGTGTCTGGTTAGCAGAGAGGTCTCCTCATGGCCCACATAGCTCCGGGCAGAGAAACCCTGTTACTTAGCGCTGCATTTGTAAGCAGAAGTTCCAAGGGAGCCAAAGTCTCCATTCTCAGGAGGCCTCTTTTTCTCTGGACAGAAGTGAAGTGTTCTCCTCAGCACACAGTTGGATCCAGTGAGCTGACTCCTGTTTAGTATTTTGCTAGTCTTTCCCCTCATGTTTGTTTCTTTCTCCTGTGTTGCCAACACTGTTTCACTCTGTCCTTTTGCTGTATGCTGTCTCCTTATATGGGGTGTGGGCAGGCATTCTAGGCCTGTGTCCTTACAGGCTAGGTCTTGAGAGCCTTGGACAAATAAAGGGGTGATTGGAGCAAGGGTGGAGCTGTGGCTGAGGTTGTTGACTTAGTTTCTGTTCATCAAGTGGAGCCGATGTAGATGAGAGAGGGAGGCAGGGATGAAGGCTTTCACACACCAGTAAAGCTTAGTGTAGTTGTGGCTCATGCTGGGCTTTTTCTGCCACTTTTGCAGAAGAACAGTCCAGGAGCCCTGGTCAGAGGAAAACTGGCAGAAATGGACCTGAGCACCCTGGCCATCCTTCTAAGGAGACTTGAATAATCCTCTGCTTTGTGCCTTCTTCATAAATGGCTGTGAGTGGTCAGTTTTTGAACTCCCTAATCTGTACTTGCTGTGGGGTGTGGTTGTTGGGCTGTGGTGGTTTCCCCCCCCCCCCCCCCCCCACAGCCTTTCAGATTCTTGTGTGGGCCTGGAGCCCTTTTTGGTATTAAGTCCCAGGACAGGGATAATATTTTGCTATATTAATGTAGTGACTATTTTGGTAGTAGGTACAATAAGCTACTTGTAGCACTACAGATGTAGTGGGAGAGGACTGATTTGATGTCGGAGCCACATGGTGTGTTAGAGATGAAGAGTTTGTGACATCGCTCATTGAGATGCTAACTGTTCTCCCACCCCTCCACCCCCTCTTTTTGCGCTGGGTTTAATAGCAAGTGAAAAGAAGCCAAAAGGCAGGGTCTTCTACCATCATGCACTGGAAAGAAAGTGAGAGCAGTGCCCCATGAGCATTACTGGTGCAAGGCAAGAGCTGCACATCTGGGAGTGGAGCAGCTGCCATTCACATAGAGATAAGTGTCTGGTTTGGTGAGGGCTCTCCTCCATGGCTCAGTTTACACAAGGTAGGAATGCCCAGTTAGTTAGGGCTGGGATTTTAAGCAGAGTTTCCCAGCTGTCAGCAGTGGATATGAGGGGGAGACAGACCTCCATTTCCAGGGGCTCCTCATTTCTCTGGGCAGGAGTGGAATGTCCTCAGCTTACAGATCCAGGATGACTCTAGGTAGTGTGGTGTTTGCATTCCTCTGTTTGTCCCTCTCTCTCCTCCTCAGTGCATTGGCCAACTCTTTGTTTTTGTCCTTTCCTGCGCTTGTTCCACCTGCTTCTATGGGAAATGTGCAGGTCTTCCAGGTGTGCATCCCCACAGGCAGGGCCTTGGAGCCATGGAGATGTAGGAATGGATGTAAATCACATGGAGCAGTGGGTGCATGGGTCGAGCTGTGGTTGCTAACTCACTCTGTTCATTGAATGGGGCCAATGTCAATGGGAGAGGGGGCCGAGGATGAAGTCAAGATTTCAGTCAAGATGGTACTTGGTCGTGCTATGATGGCAGGGGACCGCACTCAATGACCTCTCATCCCCTCCAGTAGAGCTTAGTGTACTGATTACTCATGCTGAACTTTTTCTTCAGCACTTGCAGCAGAATCATCCCCGGTGCCCTGACTAGAGGAGAAGCTGACAGAAATGGGCTCAAGCAACTTGGACATCCTTTGAAGGCAACATGAACAGTCCTTAGCTTTCCACCTTCCACATGAGTGGCTGAATGTAAGCAATCAGTTTTTTTGATCATCTATATTAACTGCATGTTTTTTTTTTCCACAGGCTGTCAGCGTCCTGTTTGGACGTGAGTCCCAGGGGTGTTGAGTGGGCGGGGGTTGCATAGTCTGCAGTACAGAGTGATTATTTTGGGTGTATGTGCAACAAGCCCCTTTCTAGTTTTCAATCCAATAGTGGTAAAGGGAGGGATGGGTGGAGCCCTGTGGTGTGTTAAATTGCTAACTGGTTTTTGTTTTTCCCCTTTTTTGCTGGGTTTATTAGCAAGGGAAAAGAAGTTAATTGTGAGAATCTACTCCCATCGCATGATGGAAAAAGCGAGAGCAGCAAGTTCGTGAGCATTATTGATGCGAAACAAGAGCCATCCAGCTGTGACCTGTGATAAGTGTCAAGTTTGCAGAGAGCTCTCCTTGTGGCCCAACTGGCTCCAGGTAGGGGTATCCTATTAGCTAGAGATGGGTTTAAGCAGAGGTTACAAAGGAGACACGGTAAATATTTACAAGGGCTGCTTTTTTTTTGGTAGGAGTTGTGTGTTTGTGCTCTTAGATCCCTCTATCTGCTGAGGACAAGCTTAGGTGGTGAGTTGCTTGCCTTCCTCCCATATGTTTCTCTTCTTTGTCCTCTAATGTGTTGGCCAACACTCTCTTGTCTTTGTCCTTGTCTCTGCTTGTGCCATCTCCTTCTATAGCATTTGGACAGCATCCCTGCAGGCAAGGTCTCGGGAGCCATAGAGAAGTGGGAGGGCATGGAGTGAGGGTGGTGCTGTGAGTGGAGTTGTTGACTCAGTTTCTGTTGGAGTGGGGCTAATATAGATGGGAGTGGGAGACAGGGATGAAGTCAATCTTCTGTGTTTAGTGACTATTTTGGATGTATGTGCAATGGGCTTCTTTTTAATTGTACTGCTACATTGGTAACGGGAGGGGGTGAAGTAGTCCTGTGACGTTAGATACAAGAATTAGTTACACAACAGTGTCAACCTGAGATCCTACTTGCCAACTCTTTGTTCTGGGTGGAGTACCAAGGGAAAAGAAGTCAACCATAAACCTGCTCCTATTATGTGACGGGAAGCAAGCAAGAGCAGTCAGCCCCCATAAATATTACCAGTGCTAAGCAAGAGCTGTCCAGCTGAGAGTGGAGCATCTGCCCTTATCCCTGAGGTAAGTGTCTGGCTTGTCAAGGGATCTGCTCATGGCCCACCTGGTTCCATGTAAGGGTAGTTTCTTAGCTAGGGAGAGTGCATAAATATAGGGTCCCTACTAGGAGTGGTGGCTTTGAGGGAGACAAGGGTCCCGTTTTCACTGGCGGCTCACAACTTCGTTGGGCAGAAGCGAAGTGTCGCCCTTAGCAGATAGTGAGTATCTTGCCTTGCTTCCGTGTTCCCCTGTCCTTTTCTCTCTCCTTCACTGAGTTGGCTGATGCTGGAGAGCATGTTGAGCTTGAGGTGAGGAAAAACTATCACTCTCATTCTCTGAAGGAAGAATTCTGACTAGGGCATGGGGGGTTGAAAGATGCCGCAGCTCAGCCATTCTCCTTCTACTTGCCTCTGCAACAACCAAAGAAGGAGCAGCTGCCCTAAGCCCATCACTAGGGATGGGAGCTGAGTTATGATATACTGAGTAAGAGGAAATGGAAACTTAAGGACTGTAAAGACTCCTATTGACTTACTTCAACTTCTTTGTTCTGGGGGAGTACAAGAAGTGATGGGAGCATGTTCAGCAGTTGAATTTAGCTCCTGTCAGTTCCTTTTGGATGAGTCCAGGATACTATTCTAGAATATGAAGGGAAATAGTTAGGACTCTAAGCTACAGAAAATATGCAGCTTGCCTAAAAACTTGTGGAGAGAAATTATTTCTTCAATCCAATCTCAAGATTGTAAACATAATATGTATTGTTGTGTCTGCTTAGCATTTGTTTTTTGTTTCCTTGTGTTTGGTGTCCTTTATAAACACAATTATAGAAGGTAGGCTTTAGTAAACATTTTGTCTGTTAAATCCAGTTTATTTAATTTCTAATGGTGGGGGGGAAGAGAAGTTGTGAATATCTTCCTCCACATGGAAGTAGTGTGCAAATTTATTATCTCGCATTGTAGAGGTTTCTCTATGGTATCAGACTGTTTTGGGTGTACTTCACAGAAGGCAACTCCACTTGAGTGTTTTTGTTTGATATCCTAGCTGAGGCTTCTTAACCGTTCCTGGGTTTCAGTCCCACTAAAGCTGGACCAGTGCTCCTGGAGCTGAGGGAGGCTGGGGCTGTGCACTGCCTGCCCCAGTCTGGGGAAGCTGTGGAAATTTGCATAGCCAATAAAGGCAAGGATTTGGGTAGTGCAGAGTAAAGGCTGTGTTGCAAAGTTAGCACATAGGAGGATCTCAGTGATAGGATGTGACCAAGTGAGGGTTATTTTAACCTGTGTCCCTCTGTCCTGTAATAACTCATGTGGGTGCCTCTAGATTTCCTAGGCATAGTATCAGTGCACAGTCAGAGATGGGCATTTGGATTTGCCTAGCTCTCACTTGGAGGCAGTGGTCCTCCATGGCCTTGTCACCTGCTGGTCTAGGTTACCCTTTTTGCTGGGAAACCGGGAAAGGAAGCAGGAGAAGCCTGGCCAGTTTGACTTTTAACTGGGCGTTTGGGGAGGAGGGCAGTCCGGGCTGACTGGAGAGGGAGAAAGGAGGCCAGGGCCCTGGCTTGGGGACCCTCTCTGGGTCCCCTCTCCCCATGATGGGATGTACTGTACTGACTGCTTCTGGTTTCTGTGCTGATGAGTTTGTTCTATGCAGTCTCCTGGCACCTAACAGCCAGCAGCTAGAGCAGAATGTTTCGAGAGTTGCATCTGACTGCAGATGAGGTGCAGGGCTTGGTGACTCTCACACAATCTATATCATAGGCACATTGAGCCAAGATGGTGCCATGCAACCAGCTAGGGGAAAGCTGTGAGTGAAACACACAATTGTCATGGGGAGAGAAAGCTAAGGTCGTGCCCTAGCTGGGGAATTGTTTTGGTGACTTGTAAGGTGAATAAGTGTGGCAGGTAGGGCCACAAAGCTGGCTTGAAGGAAGGGATTGAGTGATGCACACAGTGATCATGGGGGTGTTTTGTGGTCAGGAGGTGGTTGGGTGTGACTGTACAGGCAGGAAGGAGTGGAAGTTTGGGTGATGCACACTGTGATCATGGCGCAGGTGCCCTACTATAGAATTACCTCTAGAATGGGACTGAGTGACAGTGATCAATAGCTAACTGGGTAATAGTTTGGGTGTGGAGAGGTGGTTTGGATGTGGAAAAACACAGCTTGGGGTGGGAATGGGTGGGAGGTTTGGGTGACAGTATCATAGATCGAGTGAGTGCAAAGTTGATGGCATGCCTTACAGTAAGCTAGAGGAAAGTTTCACTGATGCACACTGATCATGGATTAGAGGTTGAGTGCTGGGAAATATTTTGTAATCACTGTGTACATTACAAAAAGTGGTGCCACGTTAGCTAGGGGAGTATATAGGTTGGATGAGGCACATTTTGAACACTTTAATGATGGCAGCAGGAAGGAAGCAAGGGTGGGGAGGCTTCAATAATGCACACAGTAAGCAGGTGTTGGGGTGTGGCTGCAGAAATGCACAGCTAGCTGGAGAAGGGAGGGGTGATGTAAACAGTGATGGGGGGAGGGATGCAGTGTGGTAAAGGTGAGAGAAGGGTCAGGGTGATGAACAGAGGATTACTGCACCCAGTGTCTCAATGCTAAGTGTTTGGATGGCACACATGGCTATAAGAGGGTAAGGAAGTGGGTGCAGTGCAGTGCAGTATATTGAATTGGGGAAGGGAGGAGGTGATGCACAGTGATGACTAGTTGTGGCAGTGAAACAGTAGTTGCTGGGAGATTTTGAAGTGATAGTGATCATGGGGCTGGTGCAAAGTACCACTGGTCTGCTTTGGTCACGTAGACCATGAATATGCTGCAGTTAAGGATGGGAAAAGCTTTGGGTGATTCACACAGTTATGAGGGTACACTGCTATTGCAGAAGTTATTGAGATGCTGCACAGAGAGCCACTGGGGAAAGATTTGAACAATGAGCACACAACCAGTGGGGGAAAGATGTGGGTGATGCACCCTCCACATTTGGAAGAACGAGTTGGATGATGCACGCCGAAATAGGGAAGCATTAGATGCTGTACATCTCGACAAGGGAGGGGAAGAGATTTGGATAATGCACACATAACCATGGGGGAAGGATTGGGTGGTGCACGCTCAGCCATTGGGGAAGGGTTTGACCAGTGCGCACGTAACCATGCCGGGAAGGATTGGGGTGGTGCACGCTCAGTCTTCGGGGGAAGGCTATGGATGATGCACACCCCCTATCGGGGGAAGGCTGGGGGCGATGCACACAGTGATCGCGGGTGAGGTGCGGCCCAGCAGTGCTAGCCGGGGGAAGGGTTTTTGTGCCGCACCGCACGCAGAACGTGTTGCTGGGTGGGGCGCAGGTAGTGGGGGGGAGGGTTTGAGCCACTCCCCGATCCTGGTGGGCGTGGCTGAGTGCGGTGGTGCCCGGCTGGCTGGGGGAGAGGGTTGGGCTCGAGGCTGCCTGGCTGTCCAGGGGAAGGAGTTGGGCGGGGACTGCACGCGGCGTGGCTTAGAGGGACCTGTGCTCCCGCACGGGGGTGAAGAAGGGTAAGGGGCCGCCAGGCGCCAGAGCTGTGGAAACTTCCGCGGGGCCCGTGCTTCGTGGCGTCCAGGATGGCTGGGGGCACCTGGCACAGACAGGAGGGTTAAGCCCACGCCCCCCGCGCAGTCACGGGTGGCGGTGGGCAGTAGAGGGATTCAGCCGCAGCCGGAGCGTGGGGGAGGAGGCTTAGGGAATGGGTGAAACCAGGCACACGGGCTAGGATTTGGGGAAGCAGAGTGGGCTGGGTTGTTCTGCTTCCCGCACCCGCCCGTGCAACTGGGGCGTGAGGGGGCTGACTCCTGCTCTGGCACCAGGTTCTTTGCTATTACTGCAGATTTTATTGCTTGGGGAAGAGGTGGAACGGGGCAGGCTGGACACACAACATGGTAAGTGGTGGGCGGTGGTGTGGGCTCTTTGGGGAAGTTGTGGCATGGGAGCAGAGCACTGCAGGGATGGGGGCACCCAGTCATGGTGGAGGCGGCAATGAAGGCGTGAAGTAGGAGTAGGATGGGAAGAGACATTGTAGGGTTCTGTCTCATGGCATTGCGCATGCACAAGCTTAGGGACAAAAATGATACACACGTGGGCTCCACAGGGAGGAAGGTGGAAGTCATTATCATCCAGTAGTTGAGCCTTGGGTTCTTTCCTTACCCTCAGAAATTAGATGTCTGGTAGAGTGAAACATGTCTGCAGGGAAATTGACAACCTCACTGTGCCCTGGGCAAGGAGTTTGGGGCGGGGGCTGGCTCCATGCTTCAGAAAGGGGTTGCGGCAGGCAGCCCTCAGCGCCTCTTGGAGAATGCTACACATCCCTCAGCTGTGAGCATTGTTTGGAGCTTGTGGTACTGTGGCATAGTGGGGATTTAGAGGGCCTGGGGCTTCAGTTGCTGGTGCTGTCATAGTAGCTGTGATTATTGGCCAGGAGACCCAGGCCCTTTTAAATGGCAGTTGTGCCCTCTGCCCCCTATGGAGAAGTATGGGGTAATTAGAATGATTTCCGTTGAAAGGTGCTCCACGAGCCACAGTTGTGTTTTCTTTTGTCCCTGTGCACACCCATCACTCCCCTTCCTCCACACTCGCCATATTTAGAGTGCTTGCAATGATGCACATCTTGCTGGGATCAGTGCAAAAGGAATTGGATGTGCAACAAATGTGCTCATTAGTGAAGTCTTTCAATGTTGAGGTAGAATTTAACAGACCCTTTTCTGCGCATTGTATATTACAGCAGAATCCTTGAGATGAGGAGTGCTGGGTAGTGGAAAGACAGAACACCCATGCTGCCACTCATGGAGAAGGAATCTGAGACTTTTTTCCCAGTCTTCAATCAAGCTGCAGAGTGACCAGATTTGGGCTTGACCTATTCTGCAGCACCTGCACAACTGTTTGGCTAGCAACCTGTCCTCACATCTGCACATTCCTTTTTCATTCTTTGGGAATCCTCAGTTTCTGCTGCACTCCATTCCCTCCTCCCAACTTTCACTATGGTCGCAGAACGTACTCACAAGTGGGAGCTTTTATCCTTGCCAAGACCCTCCCCTGCCAGCAAAGACAGCATTATGGTGTGTTTCACTGTAATTTGTCTTGATCTATAAAGGCAAACTAGCCTGCTATAACATTGCTAGTAGTAGTAGTAGTAGTAGTAGAAGGCATCCTTCAGTCTGCATAGACTATGGATCGCGCCCTTTAAAGTTTCAGTTGAGGACTTCATTTACAGCGTCTATTGTGACTATAAAGACCCACACAAGAGTGACAGTCCTTGCTGCATCTCTTGCAGATGTAGTGGGTGTCTGGCAAGTCCTTATTGTGCTTTCTGTGCGCTCGCTTCTCCTCTGCTAGCTGTCTGATCTTCAACTCACCCTTCTGAAGGCCCTTGTGTAACCCCTGCCCCCATCTGCTGCGGTCGTCTGCTAGTTCTTCCCAGTTGTCCAGCTCGATGTCTACCTCTCTGAGGTCTCTCTTGCAGACATTTTTGTAGCGCAACTGGGGGCGTCTGGGAGGTCTTTTGCCAGAGGCTAGCTCACCATACAGGGTGTCTTTTGGAATCCTTCCATCGTTCATCCTGTGGACGTGGCCAAGCCAGCAGAGTCGACGCTGCCTGAGGAGGGTGTGCATGGTTGGGATTCCAGCTTGCTCGAGGACGGCAGTGTTGGTAACTCTGTCCTTCCATGATATTCCAAGGATGCGCCTGAGGCAGCGCAAGTGGAAGACGTTCAGCCTCTTTTCCTGGCGGGCATATAGGGTCCAAGTCTCGCTGCTGTAAAGGAGGGTGCTGAGGATGCAGGCTCTGTAGACTTGCATTTTGGTGTGAGTGCACAGCTTGTTGTTATTCCACACTCTCTTGCTGAGCCTGGACAGAGTTGTGGCCGTTTTTCCGATCCTCCTATTAAGCTCAGTGTCCAACGACAGGGTGTCAGTGATGGTGGACCTGAGGTAAATGAACTCGTGGATGACCTGTAACGTATAGTTGTCAATGCTGATTGATGGGGATTCAGCAACATCCTGACCGAGTACATTCGTCTTCTTTAGGCTGATGGTAAGCCCAAAGTCCTTGCACGCTTTGGAGAACCAATCCAGCAGTTTTTGAAGTTGGTCTTCTGTGTGAGACACTACAGCAGCATCGTCTGTGAACAGCATGTCTCTGATGAGGACTTCTCACACCTTAGACTTAGCTTTCAGCCTTGCAAGGTTAAACAGTTTCCCATCAGATCATAGCAGCATTAAGTGAAACAAGATTGGCTGGGGAAGGTTTCTTGAGTGAACCAGGAAGTGGTTATACCTTTTTCTGGAAGGGTAAGACTGAGACAGAGGATAGAATACAAGGAGTCAGTCTGGCAATAAAAACCTCACTGATGCATCAACTCCCAGACCTTCCAGTGGGTATCAATGAAAGATTGCTGAAACTACGCTTCCCGCTAAACGCCAAATGTCATGCCACCATCATCAGTGCATATGCACCCCCTTTAACATGCCCTGACAGCTCAAAGGAACAATTCTATGAAGATTTTGATAGACTGATCAAGGCCACACCTGCAACAGACAAACTATTCCTACTTGGAGATTTTAATGCCTGAGTTGGGGCTGACAATGAGAAATGGAAAGGAGTAACCGGGCCGCATGGTGTAGGCAAAATGAACAGCAATGGACTACTCCTTTTGAGCCTTTGTTCTGAAAACGACTTGACTATTACAAAACCTGACAAAACGACGGGTGCACCGTAGGTCTAAACAGTGGCATCTGATAGATTATGGCATTGTCAGAAGGTGAGACATCCGAGACGTACTGATCACCAGAGTAATGTGAGGCGCAGAGTGCTGGACAGATCAGATTAGTCAGGATGTCTCTTCCATCGCTCCCTCTCGGCACAAATGCCTTAAGCATGTGCAACCTGCTTTTAACATAGCCAGACTGAAGGATGCCCAATGTTTAAACAATTTTCAGAAGAGTCTCGATGACAAATTAACATCCCATGGTCAACTGGTCAGTACTGTAACTGAAAAGTGGGATCAGTTCAAGCAGATAGTGACTCACACAGCAATAACATCTCTTGCACCAAAGAAAAGAATGCATCAGGATTGGTTCGATGAGAACCAAGAAGAAATATGTTCAGCACTGGAAGTAAAGAGAAAAGCCTTTATTGAATGGCAGAATGACCCCTCCTCAGCCTCCAAACGGGACCATTTCAAGCACCTTCAGAGCAAAACACAGAAGGACCTCTGTCAGATACAAGACAGCTAGTGGGAGAGGAAAGCCAAAGAAATTGCGCACTATGCTGAGACCCACAACTCAAAGTTGTTCTTTAGTGCTATTAAGACTGTCTGTGGACCTTCTAAACCAAGGACTACCCCATTGCTCTCATCAGACAACACAACGCTGGTCAAAGACAAAGAGGGCATCAACGAAAGATGGCGAGAACACTTTAGCAACCTCATTAACAGACCATTGACCGTGAATAACAATGTCCTCAATGAAATTCCACAACAACCTGTCCTGACAGATCTTGACTTTCTGCCTACTATAGATGAAATTAACAAAGCTGTTAGCCAGATGAGTTCAGGAAATGCTCCTGGAGAAGATGGGATACCAACAGAAATATATAAAGTGGCAAGTCCAGCAGCACTAGCAGTGTTCCATAGCGTGATCATCAGCATCTGGGAGGATGAAAACATACCACAGGACCTCTGCGATGCTATTATTGTCTTCCCTTTCAAGAATAAAGGCAGCAAAGCAGAATGTGGAAACTACAAAGTCATATCGCTCCTCTCCGTTGGAGGGAAGATCATCGCCCGCATCGTCTTGAACCACCTAATAGTCAGTATTTCCGAGGCAAGTCTACCTGAAAGTCAATGTGGTTTTCAACCTGGCCAGAGCACAGCCGATATGTTGTTTGCTGTCAGACAAATACAAGAGAGGTGCATTGAACAAAACATGCACCTGTATGCTGTCTTCAGAGATCTGACAAAGGCATTTGATACCATCAACAGGGAAGCCCTTTGGACCATTCTAATACGACTTGACTGCCCAAGAAAATTTGTCCAGATTATATGCCTTTTCCATGGTGCCATGACAGGCAAAGTACTGTCTGAGGGAGCCACATCAGCCCCCTTAGACATCACCAATGGCGTGAAACAAGGATGTGTTTTTGCTCCTGTCTTATTTAACCTGTTCTTTGCATGCGTCCTTACCTATGCAATGAACGATCTGGACCGAGGTATATACCTGAAATACTGGCATGATGGTTCACTTTTTGACCTCCATCGCCTGAATGCAAAGACTAAGACAGTGCAGAAACTCCTTTCTGAGACACTCTCTGCCGATGACTGTGCCCTTATGGTTCACACTGAAAATGATTTTCAGCACATTGTCAACAAGTTTGCTGAGGACTTGCAACTTTTTGGACTAACTATCAGCCTTGGAAAGACAGAAGTTCTCCATCAACCTGCACCTGGATCAAATGCTCCTATCCTGAGTATCTCCATTGACAGCACTCAGCTTAAAGTAGTGGAGAACTTTAAATACCTGGGTTGTGTCATATCCAGCGATGGATCACTGGATAATGAGATCAACACGCGAATATCCAAAGTGAGCCAGGCACTTGGCTGTCTGCGTGTCAAAGTTCTAAACCACCATAACATCTGGATGTCAACAAAACTGCTTGTGTACAGAGCTGTTGTTCTCTCATCTGTTTTGTACGGGTGCAAAACATGGACACTATGTAGGTGTCGCATCGAGCAGCTTGAAGCATTCCACATATGCTGCCTCTGTAACATCGTGAAGATCTGCTAGCAAGACAAAGTGCCCAATCTTGAGGTCCTCGAGAGAGCCCAGATAACAAGCATCGAAATGATGATTATGAAGTCACATCTACGTTGGACTGGTCATGTCAGCCGCATGGATGCCAACAGAATCCCTTGCCAGCTTCTGTATGGTGAACTCTCCCAGGGCATCTGGCGTATAGGTTGTCCATGGAAATGCTACAAGGATACCATCAAAGCCAATCTGCAGTACAGCAGTATCAAACCTAGGGACCTTGAGGAAGCCGCCAGTGGCAGAACACAGTGGCGTGCAACAGTCAGAAATACCTGCATTGCCTTTGAGGAAGACTGCTGCCGGCATCTACAAGAGGCATGTGAACGATGTCACAGAACATCAGCAATGCACAACCCACAGATTGCAAACTTCCCATGCACCATCTGCGGCAAAATGTGCACCTCTAGAACTGGCTTATACAGTCACCAGAAGGCACACCATAAGACCAGTAACGCATGATCTGCACAGATTTGTCATGATCGGATCAATGGACTACCATTATTATAAAGGCAAACATCATTTTACTACTACAGCAATTTTATTTTCTGTTTCACAAACTCACATAGTAATCCCTTTGATCTCAGTTACAGGCTGTTGAAGCATTTGCTTGCCTTCATATGTGTCACGTGGGAGGTTGGATAGGATGCGGCCTGTTTCACTGACAATAAATATGGCCTGGTACCTTCATATATTATCTGATTTTTGTGGTCAGTGGGAGTTCTTTTAGAATCCTGTGTTTGGCTATCTGGGCAGAGACAGGGCAGCACACAGGGTGAGTACATGCCTGTAGGTGAACCTGTAAAAACAGCTGACAGACCACCATGTTGGTAACAATTGTCAGTACATGACAAAGCACAATATAATAAGTTAAACAGTTTAAGTGTCCAGCTAGACTATAAATGTAGGTTTTAGTCACTTCAATAGCACTGTTTAAAGAAAAATTGTATTTTTCGTGATTACTTGTAAAATAACCTCTGTGTAACCCTGCTTCCATGTGGAGCCTGCAGCAGCCCAAGCTCCACTAAATGTTCACAGGATTCCTTTCCCTTAATAAAACACAACCTGCTAATTCTCCTTCCTGCCCCATCCCCCACTGTAACCTGGGAAATCTACCCACAACTTGTGGGCAACACTTCCTCCCTCACAAGCATGCAGTCTGAGTGTAGAAAATCATCTAATGAAAGCTGGAAAGTCCAACACCACAACCTGAGTTTGTAGATATAAATGCTCCACTCACGGTTGCTGCCTTTTGTCAGAGCAGACCCAGAACCAGAGGACACACCACGTGTTGTCCTTCACCTCTTGGCGGTGACCCCTGCCTATCATTTTGTTACTCTTGGTATTTTTGCAGGCTGAGCAGAAACAGTATACCATCTCAAGTGATTTCAGGTCCCAGCACTTTTAGCTGTTAAGCAGGGTAGAAAACCCCCCACAGCTGCTACTTTAATTAACAAACTGCCTTTGAATGGAAAAACTGGTCAAGATAGGTCAGGCTGCACAGTCTCTTGACCAGAAAATCCTGCCCCATCCTTTTACTTTCTAGCACTGGTCACGCCTACCTTTTTCTGTCTGCTTGTCATTTTCTGAAGAGGCTGCAAGCAGCCTAGGTAACGATGCACCTCTGTGGGGTTGGGCAAGCTGGAGGGCCACGTTTAAACAATCAGTCACCTCTTCATTGTGGCTATGAATGTGCTGGGGCTTTTCTGGGGTGATGGATAGATTATTTGAGCATGGGGGTGGGGTAATAGGCTGTTGTGGCTTTCATGAATAATGCGGTGTTTGTGCACCACAGGTGGATCTGAGTCCAGAGGTGAGCAAGCGAACCATGCGAAGTTCATCCCGCTTAGTCCACATCGTTTCTGGCAATACCGGCAGAGGCGGGAGCAGAACAAGTGGTGGCATCTGTGAGGTAAGAGATGCGTTCTCCATCTCTAGCCAGAAATGCTCCACGTATCATCGATCACTGCTTTTGTGGTGCATGAACAAATTTATAATGCAGCAACAGTGACACTCGGTGGGCTGTCGGGGTAATACACAGAGTGTTTGCCTCCGACACAGTGACCTCAGATCTGATAAAGCAGGTCTGTACTGCACAAGGTCATCACTGAATAAATCTTTTTGTTAGTCTTTGAAGTGCTACATTTCTGCTTCTTTGTTTTGCCCTCAGGTGGTCATTTGACGCAATGCATGAACAAGTCTCATGCAGCAACAGTGATACTGGGCACTCTGGGCAATGCATGGAGCATTTTCCTCACAGACACAGTACCCGCAGGTGGCCATTCGAGGCAACGCCTGAAAAATTCCTAATGGGGCAACAGTGACCTCAGGTGGTTACTTGGGGTAAGGCACATAGCATTTTCTTCACAGACGCAGGGCCCTCAAGTGGCCAGGTACTTTTGGTAATATCCATAGCTCTTCACTCGTGGACCAAGAGTGATACCGGCTGGCCATTCTGGGTAGCACATAAAGAAATCTAAAATGGGAGAACAGTGACACGCTGGAGAATGAGAATAGTGTTTTCCTGATGGTGACCCCAGATGGTTAACTGGGCTAATGCCTTTTTGTTTCCCTTTTGGAATCACTGTGATCCCATGTAGTCATGGAACAACAGTGTGTATGGGTGGCCCATTGGGATAATAGGTTTAGGGGTGGTGTAGCATTTTTGCTCCACCTGGGGAGTGCCATATGTATTACTGGCGCAGCCACTGAGCCTCCATGTCAGTCCATTAGGTTCTGTCTATATATTAGTGTGAGTGGCCACCCAATGTTAGGCTTGCTGAGTGAGCGAAGCACTCTGTACATTATCAAAAGTCGCTACTGTCCTCATTGTTACTCTGTTTGTCCAGTTGCTGATGGTTTGTAACAGTATTTAGGGTTTTGCTTGCCACGTCCCAAAAAAATCCCTTATGTTAAACTTTGTCATTGTAGGCTTTGTGCCGAGATGTCCAATTTGACGAAGAAGCAATGACATTTGGATGTGTGGCGTCGGGGAATCGTTCCCATCGTGGAAGTGGATATGCTGTGGGGCACACAAGTTAAGTATAGTTATTGATCAGGAGATTTGTGTTTGCATGCTAAACATGGGAAATGGACTTCACTGCACGTATGTCACTGGGAACTTCATGTGCTTGTCTGTTGAAAGCTGTCATTTTATCTATGGGCATTAAATGTGTGAATCTCATTTCCCATTTGAATAGGAAGTTTTTCAGGTCCATGATCCGAAGGTCTCTCTTTCTGAAGAAGATTTCAGTGGAATGTGAATGTCCGTGTCCCTGATAAACTCTGGTGCGTCTTAAGCATTTGGAAGATCTGGAGTCAGGGTCGGGCACACAAGTGAAGTAGAGTTATCAATCTGGATATGTGTTTGTGTTGCATTTTAGGAAATGGGAAAGGGATTTCACTGGGTGCATGCCACTGGGAACTGTGTGTGTGTGTGTGTGTGAGAGAGAGAGAGAGAGAGAGAGTATCTAATTTCCCATTTGTATAGGAAGCTATTTGGGCCTGTGAGCCAAAGGGCCGTGCCCCTGAAGAAGATGGGGATGCATCTTATCCATTTGGAAGATGGGGAGCTTACTTATGCCACTTTTTGGGAGGCAAAGCGTTGTGTCGCTTTGATGGCTAGAGTGCTGTAGGGCAGTGGTGTCGGCATCTTGCTAGATACCAGAATTAACAGTATCCTGAAAGAGCATTACTGATGTTCCTGCAATCTCAAACAGTAGACAGGTTATTTAATATGCTCCATTGCTTACAGGAAATTTTGTGTAACAAGGTGTCACTGAGTGTTCTGCAACTTTGATGGCTAGACTATTCTAAATGGCAAACTACTAAATGTCTCATTCTAGAGCATTTTGTCACTTGTGGTCTGTAACACTGGTACAAATGCAACAGTTGCAATACCTGTGGTGTGTGTTGGGGTCAGATGACTCATTTTGTCATCATCCAGCTACTGTGCAAAATCACTGCAGTGATTTGTAAACCCTGGTGCAGTGTAGTCAAACAGCCAGAAGGCTGACTTTTTCTTCAACTGTCAGCCTTCCACCTGTTTTGCTGCACTGCACCCAGGTTGGGACTGTCCTGGACAGTCTTTGAATTAACTTTTTCTGGCAAATAGGCTCTTGAGGGAGCCTATGGGCCAGTGTCATGGTGACATAGGGTAGAGTACAAATCAAGAGAGGTCATGAAGCA